>NC_051846.1:157122013-157135120 GCF_002237135.1 Teleopsis dalmanni | reverse complement strand
AAAATAAAATAAATGAACTAAATTAAAGAAATGTAAATATGCTATAAATAATTAAGTATTTATGACTACTTATATTTATGACTTATAAAGAAAAACAAACAACTATTCAGTACAGTTTATGGATTGATTTTAAATGATTTAAATCAAAAAAAAATTTTTATTATAAATTACATAGTCAAGTCAATAAAAGTAGTATTTCTTTTTACTCAGCAGAAAATCAATTAAATTATCCAAGAATGAATTAAAAAGAAAAAGCAGTGTATAATTAAATACGCAAAATTTATGTACAGAGTTCTTTAGTATAAATTACAAGTTTACTTTTACAGATAGTCTCCTATTAATTAATTAATAAATTAATTAATAAATTTTCATAACCGATATAAAATATCTTGATGGAATAGATTATTTCAATTTCAAAAATGGTAAAACTTCTAGATAAAAAAACCACTCCTAAAATATATGATGCTGAGTCTTATGGAAATCCTTACAACCATTGAATAGAGTTTCAGAATGTAATGAAAAATATTAATTCTTAGAATTTTGTATGGATTGATCATTAACAAAAAATACACTGCAAGCAAATAACAGAATAAGCACTTAGAAAATCAGCGATAAGTAAGCTTACTATAAGGAAGTGGGTTCAGGACAAAAAAAAAACGATGATACTTGATCCAACTATTCAAATTTAACAAAATGGGTCTGTGTAATTAGAAAGATAGGTGGAAAACTGAAGCACATTAGTTATAAAAGCACAGGTTTACTAAGGATTACAATTTGAGGATAGGTAAAAAAATTATGTAAAAGGAGATTTATCTCCAGCACAAAAAGTACCCGGATTTTGTAAATAAAACACACAAATTTAAATTTTATTCCAAATTTATTTCATCTCCTTCAAAATATGCTCCTTCTTAAGTGATACACATATGCCAACGCTTAACTCAATCTTCCATACACTTTTCGTAGGCCCGTGCAGGTATGGCTTTTAGTTCCTTCGGCGAATTCTCTTTACCGATTCAATTCGACCCAAAACGCTTACCACGAAGGGGCATTTGAGTTTCGGGAACAGGAAAAAGTCGCACGGCGCCAGATCTGGCGAATATGGTGCCTGAGCGATGACAGTGGTGCCGTGTTTTGTCAAAAAATCGCGTACAACAAAAAATCGCTAAATGCACTTGAGGTAGTCTTACATTAACAGCTGCTGTAAACAAACTAATTGACAGATGGCGCTCAAATTTGTACCATATGTCAAGAAAGAGTGTACCAACATAACAAAACATTTTTTGAAAAAGGTCTTAGGAAGTAGTTAACAAACAACAAAATTCGGATACTTTTTGAGCAGAAGGTATAATATTATAATTTATAATTATAATAATATTGTATAAACAGAATATAAGAAAAATTATCAATCACATATGTAATTAATATTTAACATTTTGTTTAATATGTTTTTTAAACATAATATCTCAAATATCTTATTATAATAAGATATAACATAATATCTGGATATTTGTAAGTTTAATATAGCAATTGCTACATTTCTAATTTAATTTTCGTTTGCAATTTTAATATAAATTAAATACTTTTATAATAATAAAATTTGAGAGACTTTGAAAACTTAATAAACACATATAACAACTATTTTGTTTATTTATTTAGTTGATTGACTGACTGTATGCTAGTAAAAACAAACTGACCCACAAGGTCAAATTTTTTGATGAATTTAAACATTTTTGGTGATGTATCTATTAGAATAATAGCGAACATACGTACAAATAATATATTAAATATAAACAATATCTTTATTATTAAAAAATGTATTTTATATACGTAATGCATACTAAAATTATGTTAGACCGAAATAATTCTACATTATTTGGACTAATTCAGTCAATACCTTTGATATCAATCTTTACTGATATCAATCGATAAAAATGTAATTTGTATCTCACCTACATGAATTGCTATTTTCCTAAAATAAATACTAATAAATTCCACACACAATATTTGTTTTCATTGATTGATTTATCTTTATTATTATAGTACGAGTACTAATAATAACAGAAATATAAAAATATACTATAATCGATATGAATTAATCTAATGTACAGTCATAAAGAAAGTTCTCATATTAGTGAAGTGTGTACTTATATTTATGATTTTTTAATAAACTTTTGATATTCGATAAAACAATAAATAATTTTTTTTTTAAATAAAAACGGAAAGTATATATATGTTAGAAACAAATTAAGAATAATATTTTCACTTATGTTCTGTGCAGTATCGCCACACGTCGTCTTGCCTCTCTTACTTCCTTTTTTTGAAGTGGCCGCTATATTCACATACACAGATCATATTTTGACAAGTAGAGTGACCAGACGGACTCTACTGTCTGTCAACCATTCACAGGGCGGCTCATCTCTAATATATATATAGTTATCAACATATTTGTATACATATATATCCAAGATATTTAATATATTGCACATTCACATATTAAATATTTAATAATTAATTTCAATTTTTATTGTTAAGCTGTTATATGCGTATATATAAAATACCTACATTAGTACCTCGATAATATTAAACACAATGTTATCAACTAGAATATGAAAACGTGAACACAATGTGCGTTTTTTTGAACCTAACAAATATATGTGTTCACCTTTATTTGTAACATTTACATATAAAAATATTTAATATGATTTACTTAAGCAATGAAATACACATATATATATAATACCATAAAACCAAGAATTGTCTGCAAATAATTATGACGAATAGCTACATTTATATAGTACATTGCACAACGCCCAACCAGGTACTGTTTTCAATATATAGTTTGCCTTTCCATATGAATATATTTATTTAAGTACATGTGTACATTTGATTAAATTAAATATGATTTGAATTTTGTAAAATACTTTTACTTCAATTAAATCCAATTCACACCAGTTCCGACCATTCCAAATAATCTAAATAACTTAATTAAATGAAAAGAATCAATTACGCCATCGCAGAGTGTACCTCACTCAATCAAAATCATGTGAAAATTTGTTCGTCATGCACTGACTGTTTAGATAAAATTATAAAATTTGTTGACATTGTCAGATTAAAAGTGAAATTATTTTATGATTAATTTATTTATTTATTTTAATTTGTAATAATTACTTCATTGATAACATAAATTAATATTTTTATATGACAATATTTAAATTAATTAGTTTAACAAAAAAAAAAAGGTTAAGTACAATAATTATTTTGGTATGTTAATATTATTTTTTATTGCAATGTATTTTTATACTCTCCCTACCTCTACATCTACTTGTTTGTTTAAACTTTCAGTCATTTTTATAAATAGTTAGTGTTATAATAAAGCTGATGATACAAACATAGGTGTTATATTTGTATTTACAATTACAAAGCCGTCATTATATACGAATGCACTTAGAATCAATAGCTACTTTATATTGGTAGACAATCATCTTCATTTATAAAATACAAATATATACAATATTCTAGAAATTCAGTTTGGAATTTAATTCTATACGCCCTATTATATATTATAATAGATTAAAATATATTTAAAAAGATATTATTGTAAATTATTCTAATGTAAAATGAAAATTATAGGCTATACGAAATAAAAATATCACTAGACATCTATATATACCGACTTTAGTGATCAAAAAACTAATTTTATTACGAAACGTTATATCTGTACATTAAGTCAGAATAATATTATAATACATACAAGTGTCATAGGTTGGTATTACTAATATATATGTATATAATGTAATAATCTAAACAAATTAGCAGGTTTTATTTTTGTTGCAATAGTGGCACTAATAAAGAAGAACACTATTCTAAAACGTTAATTTTATTTTATCTATACAGATAGTACATTCAGTTCAGCAATAAATATAATAAAGGATTTCTTCATCTTTAAAGTAACTTTTGCAATGGTGCACTTACTTCTGTAAAACGGAGTAGTGTGTTGTTCACACTGCACTAGTACATGTTCATTAACAGCTTAAACCGCTAAAGTTGTTTCTGTTGTATATATGTTTATTGCTTCCAATCTCTAATACAATTCTTATGCAGGTAGGAAGAGGCTGATTTGTACCTTAAGATCAATTATGTATGCTGAGGCAAAAATTCGACACAATTTTTGGTCGTAACTTCCTACAGTACTATATTACATCAGCGACATAGCGCAAAGATTTTAATTTGACTTAACTCGTCTATAGTATGGGGCTACCGAGATTAGATAATTAAAAACTTGTAATACACCTAAGATCAACTTTTCAAAATAATATTGTCAATTTATAGTATTTTAATTATAGTTTATTTTCAAAAATAAATAATAATTTTCAAAATTATTTATTGAAACAAGATAAATATCTTCATTATGAAATGAGCTTACTAATGAATATTTTCATGTTTCAATGAAATTTTAAATTAAAAAAAAAAGATAGTATCATCATATCATAGATTACAGATACATAATGACAGCAATAAATGATCAATTCTTTCCAAAATTAAAAAAATAACATGAAATAAATTAAATTTATATTAATAAATTAAGAATAAACCCCTTCACTTGAAAAATGTTACAGAACCGCACTAAAAAATATAAATACATGAGAGAATGCGCCTCTTTGCAATGTTATTATATTATTAGGTTACCAAACTAGTTATTCGAAATCGTGAACACCCCTATTAATTTTCGAATTACAATAAATAAAAAATTTTGCTATACATTGAACTAATTATATTAAATATATCATAAATATCATCAACAGTTTACTGCAAAGATTTCTCTGAGATTGACTCAATAAAACCTACCTACCTGACGCTATAATTCCATATCATTTTAAATTGTAAAAAAATATAAATAAATATAATATATTATAAATTATTTTCCTCACAATAAATATCTTCAACAGTTTACTGCAAAGATTTCTCTAGAAGTGAATCAATAAAAATTACCTATCCGACGCTATAATTATATATCATTTTAAATTGTAAAAAATTATAAATAAATATAATAAATAATAAATTATTTTCCTCACAATAAATATCTTCAACAGTTTACTGCAAAGATTTCTCTAAAAGTGAATCAATAAAATTTACCTATCTGACTCTACAATTATATATTATTAAATTAAAATTAAAAAATAGGATCATATTTAACCTTAAGAACTGAATTATTTTTATTTCAACCCATAAAGATAGATAACAGTCAAAGCTTATTGTCGCCGGTTTTCATCTTAACTGTTTCAGATATCAACTTTGATAAAAATCTTCAAAATACACACATCACACATATTTTTTAGATATGTCACCTATATTTTATCTTTCATTCGCTTATAAACTTCACTCAATAAAATTTTTTCGTAAAAACAAAATAAATAAAAAAAAAGTACTCGTAAAAAATGGAGGCCGTATAAACCATATACAGGATTATTCTGTATAATTGCGGAAAATTATTCCTTGGTTCAAGAATAAAAAAATGCAATGGAATGCATTAACAGTTTTAAGCGAAATACAAAGTGCTAACGTAAGGTCTACCTAACAAAAATGTTTATAACGAGTATTTTTTAGCTGCAATAGAACTATCGATAACGATAACTATAGTTTGAATGTCAAACTATGCTAATATTTCATTTCAGTAAAGTTCGGGAATTCATCATGAATCGTTTAACACTAGAACAACGCTTCCAAACTATAGAAATTTACTTTAAAAAAAAATAAAACTCTTCTCGAAGTTCATAGAGCATTTCGGCCATTTTACGGTCATAATAATCAGCCTATTGAGCAAACATTTCGTGCAGTTTTTGATCGTTTTCGCACTAATTTTACAAAGAAATGTACATACCGAACAGAATAGTACTGCTGTATTACGAGGTATTAAAGAAGTCATCGAAATGTCGATTCTTCTCCGTTCTCATACAGCGCGCTTAACAATCGATTAATTACAAAATCAATTTGGTAACAAGTTTATTTCCAGAAGATACTATTATAAAAAGAAGTAAAAAATTGGTCTGATCGAATTGATCATGTCATTCGTAGCCACGGCGGACATATGCCGCAAATCATATTCAAAAAAGAAATGCCAAGAAATTATCTACCAAATTGCTCGTTGAGTTGAAAGTAGGCTTGCCGTACCTACTGAGCTACCGATTCTGCTCAGGTTCTAACCTTTCAGTTTTTAATAATACGATAACACAATGAGCCTATATGCCTAAGTTGATCGTAAGTGGAACCTATCTACCAGATTATAATAAAAAAAATTTGATTCCAATATTTCTTTCTTGTATTATCATTTTAAGTTTTCATGAAGCTAAAAAAAAACACTCGATATATAGGCATATAATATATATATTAATATATAATACATACAATTTACTTTTTATACAATCTACCTAATCACTTAATGCAAATATTTAATTCTGTTATTCAGTGTTAATGAATTAATTCACCAAGTCAACAAAAAAGTATATGAATACTCTTCTTATCAAAGAATAAAAGTGTTTTTCTATTTCACAAAATTTTATATTTATTTCATGAAATTGAAATTAGTGCTTATTTCATTAAGAAAAATATAATTTACATTTGAATGGAATTTAATAGAAATAAAAGACAACAATTAATTAATATTCCAAAGTAAAAACATTTAGAAAAACATACTGTATTTTCATAGAAAATAAACTGAAACCCTCAATATGAGTTTCTTATATTAGTTAGCAGCAAATATGTTTTTTCTATTGAGTAACCAAATCCATGAGTAATAAAAAATGACGAAGACAAAAATACTATTGCCTCATAAAAGCGAAAACTTTAGTTCTAAACTTACAATAACAAACATACCATAAAAAAAATACGAAAGTATAAAAAAGAATGGTATGATATACATTATGCAACTATTTTTCCACCCATTCCGGAAAAAGCCCCACAATGATGCAATTTGGCTGCCCTACTGCACATTTATGCCACGTTTTCCATGTGCATCAAAGGCGCCATAAGAATACCAAAAAAAAGTAAAATGAACCAAAAATATAATTGTAAAGAAATATTTTTAAACTATTGACTTACGACCTAATACTTACTTATTTGTAATTTCCATAACATCCGATATCATGAGACGATATTTTTCCCGAAATTCTCTGCCATGTCGAGTCTCAAGTAAATATTTATTGCAGAAATCTGTAAGCGATACGAAATAGATGAAACCCAGAGAGGTTAAGAAGAAGCCACGCTGCAATGAGATGCGATCCGTGGTGTTAGGTATTTGCAGTAGACTACCACATGCCAAACTTATCGAGCCGATGGAACAGGCTAAAGATACATAGCAGCGATTATCACGTAACGTATTCTTAAAAGATTGACCACACATTTTTGTACGCCACTCTATTGATTGCCTCCAATTTTGTTGTTGTTGCTGCTTTTAGTAGCTTTCTGCACTCTTATTACTTGTTTTGGGAGCCAACTTTCTTCGTAATGCTCGAGAATTTACCAAAGCCACAGCAGTTGAGTGTGAAGTACAAATTTCGAGCCGTTGTCTAACAGTGCTAATTAGTGTGATTTTAGGAGTTTAAACTCCAAAGTTTTTTAACAATCGTTCCAAATAATTTTTACTCAACATTTCTTTTTGCACTGTTTTAGCTAAAAAAAATGAAACTTTTGTATTATTATTAAATTCGTAAATATTTGTAAAACACTTGGATTTTAAGCTTACTCCGCCGCTTCACTTAAAACGCAACCGTTCGATTTTAGTGACACTTTTCGATTGAACGTTTAGTTTTTTTCATCGTCTATGAAATTGTTTAGAGCAGGCGCATTAAATGTTTTATTTAATTTGATATGCAAATATAATATAAAAAAAACAATGAACAGTACACAAACAAAAAAAAACAATAAAAAACAATAAGTTTTTAATTATACTAAGCTGCGTTTAGAAGTTGTGTATTAATTTCAATAGTTTAAAATCTTACAACTATAAGAGGTACATATGTCTCCAGAAACAACAGAATATTTTATATCTACAGATACGTTACATACGAACATTAATGAAATATATTAAGTATGTGAGAAAATAAAAATCTGTTTAATTTTTTATACAGAATATTTTAAATTCTCGATAGAAATCTTTTTTTGATACAGTGTTCCAAGTACTAGAAGTATTGTATAATATTTTTCCTATATATAAAAGCTGAATCACAATACGCCATTCCATCTAAACGAATTTCAAATTATTATGATCTTTGTTCTAGCATATCAAAGCTTTATAACCACTATAATTATAATTACAAAATTATGCAAATATTTTTCAATTAGAGTTAGAATTCTCACTAACTTAGGTCAGCAGAATGCAAATGCAAAAATGCAATCCACACTTGTCGATATATATACATGGAAAATATTTTCGGCAATATTTTAGTATAGAATTAAACTATGTTAAATAAGTTGGAAAAAAATACTTCAAAATAATGTTTATATTTACTAGAGGGACTTCAAAAAGTAATGAACTACAACAACAACAATTTTATATTTACATAAGTTCAAGAAGTCAAGTAGTTCTCACGAAGTCTTTTCAAAAAACTTAGTTTTATTAAATAATAGAACTTAACACAAATAAGTGATCCACAAAAATTTAGGTCAAGAGCAGATTCTAATAATGTCATTGAATTCTGACATAGATATTTTCTGCTTTCTTATACACGGTTCTATGAAATCTAAAAACAGCGAGAAACTTTGCTAAACTTCAAAATACTGTAAGTAGTAGCATATATGTATATGTATTTTATCAATGAAATCTTTAAGAAAGAATAAATATCATATACCTTTATTATATATCTTTAAATCAAAACGTTTGAGTACTCACGTTATATCTACTCCTTGCCATGATAACGCTCAAATGTATAATTTATAATTTTTTTATAACTAAATATAGCGTCATATACGTCAAGTCCTCAAAACACTTGACAGACAACCGTCTGCAATAAACTGCAGTCTTCAAGATAAATCAAGACACGAACAGATTGCAATTAACATATGTTGACTCCAAATGTAAGAAAGTAACATTAAGAATCAAGATTACTAAAAATGAGTCCTTGAGAATAAATACCAATAAACAATTAAAGTTTATGGTTAAGGAAAATTATATTAAAAATGTAGATCAATTTGAGTTCTAAGACTGTACTGTTTTAACTAATGAACCGCGTTTTCAAATCTTAAGAATATATAGAGAGCTGCCGAAATAATGCTTTCAATATAAAAATATATGATGTATATACTATTGCATGGATCTGCACATAGTTGTTAACAGATGCAATTTTGCATAAACTATAGATATTCCTTAATATAATTTCATTATGTTGAAGCTGTTTTGAGCCAGTGCACTTGAGGTATTTTCAGAACCCCTCTTTACACCTTGACTAGATTATTGTTTATCACTTCATTCATAAGAAGCTTTTAGTATACCAAATATTGTCCGCTCTTATATGATATGGATGAAGCACTCTGTGCTTGTTATCACCCTACGACCTAGTGCCTATAGAATCTAAATAGAAAACTGCTGCGTAATCTTATTGACATATTTTCAGCACATTTTAATGTTTTAGACATGCAGACTACTTCACCTGTTATTGTTCAGCATGCATTGGATTCTCTGGGTTATGATGTCTTAAACATGAATAATATCTGATCCAAATTATTTAAGGAAACTAAGAACTTCGATTTACAGTAGCCGTATCTGTTTAAAGTACTTGATTTTTCTTTTGGGTTCGGTAATGGTCAACTTAATAAGTGCCTTGGGTTTAATCCGCCGTACAAGAAAAAAACTTATCAAAGAAAGTTTTGATTCAACTTTTAATCGTGTAGATATTAATAGCATTTTCTCCACAATAAGTTTTATTTTCTAATCAAAATTTTTATATTATAAATATTAAAATAACGCTTATTCAAATTAATTTTTATGAAATATCACATTCTTAGTAAGTTTCGCCACTTATTCAAGTGGATAATTAGAAATAAATTGCAAACTGCAGAAGACTGGATTTTAAGCATATCAGAAGACAGAACAAATAATACTTTGCACGAATATTTGATGATACGATGGGTGTGTTGGAAATAAGTGTCCAATAGTGGACCGACTGTTGTTTGAATCTCTTTAAACTTACACAAGATTGTTTTGTCAGTGAATAATGTATACAAAATAGCAATTTTAACCGATAAGTTTATAGTCTTTGCATTATGAAATGCACATGGGATAATATTTGCGATATTGATAATATTGATATTGAAAAGAGGATATATTATTAGATTTAAGGAAACAAATTGGTCTCGCATAGTGGAAGTAGCATAATGAGCCATCATAATCGTACTATGTATATAAAATGTTTATTGTGATATTCTTCTGATAATGGACACTAAACCCCTCTTTACACCTTGACTAAACCCCTCTTTACACTATATTTACACTATATACACTATATAACTAGTTCGTGTTTTACAACTGAAGGTTTCTTCTTTATTTAATACTGGGTTCATGCAAGAAGTTTGATCGTAATTTTTGCTGTCAAAAATTTCGCAGTGACGATTCACGCGACGTATCTTATAATTTCTGTCAGCTTTATAATATGTCCATACCTTTTAATTACTTTTACAAAATATTTAATTTCCATATACGATATATAGCAGTTTTGTTTCATTTTCTATGAAAATTTCATTCATTCCTCAAAGCTATTCACAATAGCCTGTAAAATACTGTACTACAGTAAACTGTTCAAGTTAAAATCAACTTGACTTTGTAGAACTTACAATACAATTATATTTCCAGCTCTCAAAATTCCCATCATAATATTCCTGATTTCAATTTGTTTTGCTGTCGAAATTAAAAATAATTAAATGACAGCTAAAAAAATAATCAAAACTCTTGTGTAAATCCAGTAGCAACTAAACTAAACGACTGTGCATAATAGTTCTCGAAATTGAAAGAAATGTGTACTTTAAATTACTAAAAATTATATGATAACCTAAAAAGTACTTATATCAATCTCAAATAGTGCAAAAAAAACTCACACAAATGATATTGAGATTACAACACTGATTAAACATGACTTACAGCTGTCTACTCATAAAACAGAAATACTCCTATTAACTCAAAGGCATATAGATAAATAAGGATATAGAGATACAAGTAATGATATCCTGAGGTCCACAAGGGAGCAGAAGAAACTTGGTTAATAAATAGACAGTATCAAGAAATGTAGTGAAAAAGTGGAGGTCTGGACGCAGATCAAAAATCAAAAAAACATGACCTACAACGCCAATATAAAGAGATCCGAAATAATGGAAAAGCCGTTACCATCGGAGGAGTATGTTTCTCCGATGGTGAGTGTTTTAGTTCGTATACTCGATATTAATATGTTAATGAATCGGGTACAACATTCAGACGTTGGTCGGTTTAGCGGTACATAAACCACTGCACCTCCTCATAACAACAAAAAAGTACTTATATCAATAACTACTAGTGTCAACTGATGATAGTACTTTATACTTTATATTACTAAATTAATTTTAAATAAAAAGCAACTGAACTTTTGTACTTGAACTTGCTGCTTATAAACTAACACTTTGCAGTACTTCATATAAGCGATTAACGGATTATCAAAGAAAGTAGACAAATAATAGCAATTATAGCGATAATTCCTTTTATAATATTTGCGAAATCATTATCGATTTGTGTTTTATGATTAAATTTATTTATTACAATTATAATATGTATGTTGTACACACAATCACAAGTGGCTTTACACTGCTTGTTAAATTAAGCACTTTTCAAAAACAATAAACGCTTACCGATAAGATAATAAAAACTCTTAAGAATGCTCGAGTGCCCTATATACTATATGGGGCACTGAAGTGATTACAGCTACAGAGGCGTTAATTAATGAGTGCAAAAGGTTACTTTGCTAAATGAGTGCTTATCATAAATCCGTTTTTAAGTTTATTTTTGCAACAATTTACTATGCAGATTAGTTCATGCCAAGATTTCATAGACGTAAAACAATCTATAAATAACCTTGGAAGCGTTTTTTGAATGACATAATTGTATACACGAAACTAGGGAGTAGATGAAAATATTAAAATGTATTTAGTTATCTTAATGAATTTAATAAATAGAAATAAAATAACTAATAATATATATTTATTTTTATTTTTTTTTAAAGGATGCATGGTAAGTATTTTTAAATTGAACAAACTAATAATGAAGTCCAGTAGTGGAAATGATTTTATCTATAATGCACTACAATACACTGCCGAAAAAACAATATTTTTTCTAGTATATTAGATTAAATTAGAATTAGAAAGGGTTGGGAACTATGACACCATGTCACTGCATCTCTTGAGGATTATTGTGACAAATCCACTTTAGTTTGATAGGTACGTAGCAGTTAAAAAAAAACCTTTAGTTCCCTAGATGTTTAGAGAGATGTTGCCTAATTCCGTTGTAAGTAGATAGGCACTTGATAAGTACCGAAGTCTGAGTCAGGCAAGACTATCATAGTGACATAAACTGTATTCTGCTGTTTCCTCTTCTTCGTGACAAGGTCTGCAGCTATTGTCCCTTGTAATGTCTAGATTTTCTAGTATATACTCCCTTTAAGCACAATACTGGCTACGCCACTGTATATACACTAAGAGTTCAGCTACTTATTTTGTTTTAATATATGTTTACCTTATTAAATTAAGAAAATAATAAATTTCTTTTAATTTATATTGATATTTACCGACATTTATAATTGCTAATGTAAACATATATATAAATTATATGAAGAAAAAAAGTATAAGCAAGAGCAGTGATGAAACACAACCGACAGTGAAATCATCATTGTCACACTGTGTTTGATTTGCTCTATAAAATTAAATTGATAACAATTTCGAAGTTAACCCTTTCACCTCACTCGTGCATGCCGTATGATAATATGAAAATTTTTTATTAAATTAAAAAAAAATTCAAATAGCCGGTTAACAACACCAAACAGGCGTATATTAAAAAATAATAAAATATTTTTTTAAATACCTGAATATAAATATTTTAAT
>NC_051846.1:157108849-157121913 GCF_002237135.1 Teleopsis dalmanni | reverse complement strand
CTCTACCCCACTTCTATACCGGGTCAATCTCTCCGGTTCTGGATCAGTTCGGACTTTTGACATATCCATGCCTTTCTCACAATGTTCCAAACCTATTACCTCTACCCCCCATCTAGGGTTATTTTTCTGGTCCCTATACTCTATTTCTTTCTGACAAACCTCACTGATATGTTGATTCCTCCCTTTGTTTTCTCTTAACAATTTTTCAGCTCGGTTACACTCCCTCCGTAGATCGGTCAAAGAGCTGAAAGTAGCTGAAAACAACAGGCTAGCCAATCCTGCTCTGATATTGTTCTTGATAATAGCGGCCAGATCTGGCTCCGGTATTTTCCTTTTCAGCCTGAAAGTCAAGTCATGGATGTCTTTGTAGAATCGCTCAAAATCTTCATTAGGTTGTTGTTTCCGTTCCATGATCCTTCTGATTATATCATAATCACTTTCTGCTTATTTAAACTGAGCTAATAACTTTGGTTTTAACTGAAAATAATCAAAATACCGATTATTTTCTTGGCGTTCCAATAACTGCCAGAACCATTTCAGAGCATCACCTGACAGCAGACAATGGAATTCGGTAAACAGCTGCTGATATGACACACCATACTGCTCACGCATTCTCTCGACGCGAAACAAAAAGCTTTCCACCGTCTTATCTCGATTGGAGCCATCAAATTTGATGTGCCATCTTTCTAAATCCACGTTCCTTTTAAATGGCTTATCAAAATCCACACTCACATTTGTAGCATGTTGGGGACTTGTACTTAAAGGTTTCCCCTCCACTTCTTTCATTCTATTATTCAGAGCCCCAACTTCTACTCTCAGAGACTGAATACAATCTGTAAAGAACTCTTGTTGTTGTCTCATCATACCTGCAAATTGCCTAACCAACTCTTCATTCATTGACGAGCCAGGTAACTCTTTGTTACCTTTGCTTGCCGTTTCTCTGTCTTTCGATCTGGTTTCGATCTCGGTCGGACTCTCGGAGTCGCTAACCTTATCAAGAGTTAAATGTTCGAGTTTACTATCGAAACTAAAAGATCTTTGGCGTGCATATTTCTCGTCTGATTTTATTTCTGGCTTCTGAGCTAACTTTCCTGTTGAGGGACGTCTCTTAGTTTTAGGTCTAGCACCTCTTACCTGGCTGCTAGCACCTTCATCTACCTCGACCTCATTATATGTAGGCTCCATATTTGTTACACCTCTGATCCTTATCTGATATATTTCTAATTAATATAGCAATTCACAAAAAAAATTTCAAAAATTGAATTCAGATAAAACTATTCTATCTAGCAAGAACTTGTTAACTATCGGAGTTAAAGAAAAATACGAAAAATTACTTCATATATATTATAATAAGGTTTTGCTTTTGGGAACTCAAAAAAAACTTATTATATTATGATATTATTAAACTTATTACCAATTTACTATAATGGCAGTTTGTGTCCTTGTTATAAATTAAATTCAAATTTCTACTAAGCTCTGGGTAGTACTATTAATCAGGACACATCATGATTAGACGTAAACTTGCTTATGAGTTTATATAAAACGTTCGTCTATCTGTCTGTCTGTCATGTAATTCCATCGTCCTGATATCTACTCAAGAATTACTTGCTAAGTAAGTCAATCCCACTGGCCCAAACACAACAATACCTAAATCTATCATTACTCAGGTATGGATGAAAGAGTTCATGTAATTGACTTTCCTAAAAAACTTTGAAGACATAGTTTTACTTTTAACTGGTTCAAGGTAAAACGACTTCATATCAAACGAAATGAACTACGCTAGTACTGCAATGCCTATTCCGTCGGAACAGAAATTAGACAAGACAATTGTTAGTCAACCTACCGGTTTTAACTAACCATACTTCATAGTAAAAAAATTTAAAAAAACTAAATAACATTTTCAACCAACAATCTACCTAAAAACTAAGTGACATCGCAATGTATAGTTTGTTTTAACAAACTTTTACAAGAGGAATGTTAACTAAGCCACTGGCTAATCGATCAATTAAGTAAATGCAAATCTCCGTTGTCTGTCCCAAAGTTGTCTCTGTTATCTCGTCGTTGTCTCGTCGTTCGTTGGGCACCATTTGTTATGTCACCCATGTTGTGATTATGGTGGTTCTAGAAGCCTAGCATGGCACGCTGGCAGGCCCGGTATGCTCGCCGTTTTTGGGTGTAAGTTCTTGGCAACTATTGGCCACCGGCTGACAACAAACAAAAAAAAATATCGTGCCATTGACAAATTCTATCTAGTTCTATTTAGTAATTTTTTTTTCAAGTCTTTCAGTCCTGTCAACTGTTCTATCTTCATAAGTAGTCTATTACATTCTTCTCCTATACGCCCCTCATAACATGTCCCTGTACTACCCTATTGAGCTTAATATATCCCTAGCCAGACATCATGTTGGAATTTTTCTTTTCCATATAATATATCTAAATAACCTTTCAACAAAACAAAAAAAATTTTTGGTTTTAATGACTTATATTTTTGGTTGAATCAAAACAAACAAAAATAAATGATGAGTTACAAATATTTAATCTAAGCTTAAATAACTAACAAACTTCATTTTTTTAAATATAATTATGTAAATGAAATTATTGACATGATAAAATTAAAAGAAATATTAAATAAAAAAAAATATAAGAAAATAATGAACAATTCATATAATATTAGAAATATTTAACACAATAAATTCAGAGTAAAAAAAAACCAAAGAGAAAAAGAAAACAAGCAAAAAGGTATTTAAACTAAGCTTAAATAACTAACAAACTTCATTTTATTAAATATAATTATGTAAATGAAATTATTGACATGATAAAATTAAAAGAAATATTAAATAAAAAAAAATAAAAAAAAATATAAGAAAATAATGAACAAATTCAAATAATATTAGAAATATTAAACAAAAATAAATCAAAAGTAAAAAAAACCCAAAGAGAAAAAGAAAATAAGTAAAAAGATAAACAAACAAAGAGAGGATCATTACAAGTAGCATTTTTTTATCCAGCTACTCTTATTTGCGAATCGCCTCCACGTTGGTGACGTCACCAGCCAGGAAACCTGTAATTAAAATAAAACCTAAGACTCTCTTTCTATCTGTACTCCTAAGTACTTTCATAGTATATTGGTTGTTGCCTATATACCAGTGACGATTGCTCTAAGGTGCGGAGGTGTGCGGTGAACACCCTAACATAATTTGCAAAATGTCAAATAACATAGGTATATAAATTTATTAAGTAACTTCACATCAAGAATTATTATTATTTATTACATTTTCATATATATATTTTTAAAGTTTTAGCAAAAACAATTAAATATAATTGTCTATGAAAACTCAATCAATTTGCTTCTGTTAGCCGCTATACTTGTTAGTAGTGCTCATATATTTGCAGCTCAAATCACAGAACATTTCTATTTTATTTCGTCTCTCCCCTTTGTGTGCAAAGCAGTTGGCCGCACATTCATACGTTGCATATGAACAAAATAATGTGCGTGTGCTCCCGTTCATAATATCAGAAATAGAGATTTATATAGTGGGAATTGTATGAGAGTAATTTTCTGTTCTACTCGAATATCAACTGCACACATACGAATCCAACATGATGATTTGCCAAAGTGGTTGCATGAGCGGCTGAAGTTTGCAGCTCATCTCACCATACATTTCTATCACATTTCGTCTCTCCCCTTTTAACAGCAGCACCAACGAATTTCTGTTCTTATTGTGCGGGGTACTTGTGCGCACATTTATACGTTGCAAGTGGGTTTGATTTTGTTTGATCACTGCACAAACATGTATGTTTCTAAGTACAAACTCTTTTGTTTGAAAAAATTTAGTTTGATGTTACGAGAATTATGTGAAAAGTTTTGTTTCTTCCATATTGATATAATATTAAATTTATATATAAATTATTAATTTATTTGTTTAATATGTTATTTTGTTAATGAATTGTTAATATAATATTGCGAATATATTGTTGCCTAATATAATATGGTTATTATTAATAAAACTTCTCATATATTTTAATTTAAGGGGTACATGTAAAAACAACATTAAAGAAGGGCCGCACACCCTTCCAGATAGGGCACGCGTCGTCACTGGTTGTATGCGTTGCAATTGTTGCGAGCGTAGAAATCGTTGTAGTATTACAATCGTTAGAAGCGTTGTAAGCGTTGCAATCATTGCGAGGCGTTGGAATCGTTGTGGTTAGTGGTGTAAAAAAACCTGTAACAGGAGGAATTCCAAATAGCTTCCATTCAATAAAATCCTTGTCAAACAAAATTCTCTTTTCAATGCGAAACCTGGCCACGATTGTCAGCAATTGCCAAACGCTCGTAGATCCACACGCTTTCTAACAGTGTCGGTGACCCGTCATCCATTCTTCCATCAGCTATGGCCAATTGGAAGCCTGGTCAACTGGTTAAATTACGCTACGCCAGTAAAAGCCAAGCGAAAGGTAATTCAACCACCATCACTTCACTCAAACCAGTTCACCCATTCACATGGTGATCGTCAGCAATGGCCAAACGAACCAACATGTGCCTAGACCAACTAGTCTGAGCTCCCACTGTTGTCCCTAACAAAATCGTTACTTACCTGTAACAGGAGAAATTCCAAATAGAACCATTTGACAATTTTGCTGCCCTTTTATTTGAAATTCCTTCCATTGCAGACAAAAACAAAAATATTTTCGAGTAAACAAAGTCCCGTAAATTTGTCAAAACAAATTTCTTATTGTTGTACGCATTGGAATCAAATTTAATAAAAATAACTGCATCACATAAAAATGCGTACAAATTTCTTAAATTTATTTTTGTTTTAATTTTTGAGTCGTTACTTCGAACGACTAATATTCCTAATATTAGGAATTCTCCTGATGAAGGCAAAAGCGAATTTGCCGAAACACGTGTAGAGATACACAAAAAAAAAACTTTCGAAATAAAAGTTAATATATTTTAAAAAACAAAAATAACCGCATTCTTAAATTTGTTTATGCAGACAAACAAGACAAAGAGTTACAACAAATATACCTACCTTTTATTAGCGCAAAAAACTAATCAAAACCTATTTTAGATTACAGGGTCATTCGTTTATAAAAAATATTTGTTTAATATGTTTTAAAAAACTCGCTAAATGTAACTAACAATTTAATTTGTGGGGTTAAATTTTACTGTAAAATTTGGGCCGTACAGTGCTCTCTCGTCTTCTGCCTTAATCCAACTTCGGCGGTAATAACCCAAAACATCAACTTGCTCTTGCAGCTCTAGAACAGCCTCTTTAATGTCGAGACACCAGTGTATCTTGTTTAGTGCGGGAGTGCATTTTTCTAGTGACACCATTTCATCACTCTTCATTTTCTGAATGTACTCGTGTCTCGATGAAATAAGTACATCTACTGTTTGTGGAGGTACTTTCGGTGTGCCCACATCTATTACGGACTCTTTTTGACCATCTAGTGATGGCACTTGTATTTCTTGCATTTCCTGTTGTGTTGTGTGATTTTCTTTTTTCTTCTGTATTTCCTAGCCGCTATCGATGTTCGATTGTATAATCGCTCATAATGATTACCATGGTTATCTATGCAAGGCAGGGAGGCCATGCAAGGGTTGAGGTAATTTCTTATGGGAGATTGTATTCAGAGCCATGATCTGGCGCAGATCAGAAGTACTCTGAATTGAACCTATACCATCAACTTAACTGTGACGAGACATCGAACCTACTTGATGACTTGTCAAGTTTTAAAAGGACGGAGGAAGATGTAGCATTAACCTGAAAACCATTTCTATGAGATATCACTTTCAAATACTGAAGTAATAGAATACTACATCAGACGGTCCGGAAATTGTCATTTTCATCGTCTGCTTCCAGTATACCATAATCAAGATCTTATTGGGCTCGACCCTGATGGATGTTTAAACCCAGAATACATAGTTATTTTACATTGCTTGTCTTTGCATGTATTTTTAATCTTTCATGCCTAACATGGTGTTTTCATTGAGCACAAAAGTACTAAATCGTTGGTGCAACTGCTGTCTCTTAGGACAGTGGACACGCCTGTACATCGTCGGTGTGCAGCTGTTTAACCACTGTCTGCGCACTTGGATGTCCCTCGTTTTCATTCCGGGATGGTGGAAGCTTTTTTAGGGCTGGCGTCTACTCTGCTCAGCTCAGGAGCTTCTCAGGGTTTTTTGTGACCTTTTAAGTCACACCCTTCGACGCATGGCTGGATTTTAGTCGCCTCTTACGACAGGCATGCCTTATTCTAACCCTTATCCCGCAGGGGGATTAAAAATATTTATTTGATAAAATTTTGGTTGTTTTCAAAAAACTATAAATAGATTTTTTCATTGACTTGGCAATATTGTTTTTGAAGTTTTTGACGTTAGCATGATTTTGAATATACTTTGAAACACATTGTAAGGGTGGAAATTTGATACCAAATTTCTTCCTACATAAAATACACTTGAATTACAAATATCGACATTAACCTGAATTTATACAATACATTTATGGCAATATTAATTTTTAAGAAATTAAAACACAGTAGTGAACTTGTATTCCGTTATTAATTTTTTAGCACTTATTGTAGAGTAATGTCTGTAAAAAATGATTTTAATAAATGGTTGTCAAAACCAAATAAATGTACCAACGTATCAAAACCCACCCCGCATGTGCATATCTGTAATGCCCTGACTGAATTGATTTAATCTCTAAATATAGAAATTAATTAAGTAAATAAATAAAAAAAAGGAATGTATATAAAATACGTACCACATTTATTTTATTTAATTTTGGCTTATTAAAACACAAAAAAACTAGAACCGTACGGTAATGTCTGCTGAAGTAGAAGTATTTCGAAAATGTAGTTTCGAAAATGGCAAGAGAGTGCAAAGAAAATTAAATATGTCTATTAAGTACCGCATACAAGATGAGACAGCAAAAAACAAAACGGAGAAATAAACAAAAGATCAAAAAAAACCAGCTGTAAACAAAAATGAT
This sequence comes from Teleopsis dalmanni, assembly GCF_002237135.1. NCBI lineage: Eukaryota > Metazoa > Arthropoda > Insecta > Diptera > Diopsidae > Teleopsis > Teleopsis dalmanni. The sequence continues at coordinate 157,114,915 of NC_051846.1, read as the reverse complement.
GCGCTACTCGAAAGAAGTAATTGCTTATATTATATATATAAGAATACTCTCTAAAGCAGAAGTATTCAGCGACGGAATAATTATATCGAAGTACAAAGATACGACAGGTGGTATAACGTCGAATGTATCAAGTAATTACTTAAAATATATATGTAAGAATACTTTCTAAAGCAGAAATATTCAGCGAAGAAATAATTATATCGAAGTTAAAAGATACGGCAGGTGATTTAACCTCGACTGTAGCTGAAGTAATTCCCTATAATACGCCAAATATAATTGTTCATAAATACCCTTTGAATAAAATTCCCATTGATAAATCAGAAACACAAGGGCCTGAAGGAAGACCACCGAAGAAAGTCAAGCAGTCCCGCACAAAGGATTCATATTTAGGACATCTCTATCATTTAAAATAAATTCTTTTAAATACATATTTTGTTCTTAAATTTTAATATAATTAAATATACTTAATAAAATAAAAGTATTAACAAAAGAAATTTAAAAGAAATCGTAATTTTGAATATTTCGGTCACAATTCATAAATTTATTGTGACGACTTTGAAAAAGCTGAGGATACCCCAGCAAATGTCGTTATAACGTATTAGCAGTCAAAATTCAACACTTTTTTCAACTTTGTTGCTCAACTCCCAAGGAAAATTCCATTTAATTTAGCATTGTCAAAAATTCCATTTAGTCATTGTCAATATTTTCATTGCAGTGCTTTGTGATAAACGATGTTTTTTGTTTGATTACCTGGCGCATAAACAAACAAATCTGATGGTTTTCCAACACGGGAACAGGCAACGTACAATTGACCATGTGAGAAACATGGGTTTTGTAGATTAATACCACAAACACTTAATGATTGTGTCTGGGACTTGTTTATGGAAATAGCAAAAGCAAGCCGCACTGGAAACTGTAGTCGCTTAAACTCAAATGGTACATCAGTCGGAATCAGTGGGATGCGTGGTATCAAAATATCTTCTCTTTTATACTTTCCTTTCAGTATAGTTGCTTTTATCACGTTGTTCAGTAATTTTTTTATCGCTAACTGTGTGCCGTTGCAAAGACGCGGTTGATTGATATTTCGCAATATTATAACTACTGATCCAACCTTTAATTGAAGATTGTGAGGTGGCAATCCTGGCAAATCTAGCGAGTTTAAGAATTCCGGTGGATAGTTGACGACATCATCTTCGTTAGTAGACGAATCAACTGATTTATATATTCTCAATTTGCTTGAAATTTTTTCTTAAATTTTGAAATTTAATTCATTTACATCTGTTTTCTGCAGCCAATATAGCTCGTTCACTCAATCAATCATGGTTTCTGTAATTTTGAGCAACATCTGGTAGCACCTTTTGAATAAGTATTTATTTAAATTATTTACAGCTCATATATTATTGACAGTATTTAATTATTATATTTGAAATTTGAAATATTTGAAATACTGATAATGTTGCTTAGACAACAATAAAGTTTAAATTGAATCTACGTTTTAGTCAGAAAACATTTGTATGGGAAAAAGAAAAGGGTTTTTTTTTAGGGTTTTCCCGACAATTATTAAATTTTTTCTCGCCGTAAAAACCATCCTTGGACTTCAACGAACATTTAAAAAAAAGAATTGACCAAATTGGTCCAGGCGTTGTTGAGTTATGCGATGACCAACACATTTTTCGATTCATTTTTATATATAAAATTGTATTAAAATCTGTTTTGTTTTTTAAGAATGTTAACTTTTATTTCGTGCGTTATTTTTTAGTATAATTCTATACGTATTTCGGCAAATTCGCTTTTGCCTTCATCAGGAGGATTCCTAATATTCCTAATATTATAAAAGTTAAGTTAATAAAAGTTAACATTCTTAAAAAACAAAACAGATTTTAATAAAAATTTCGACGTAACAACTCAAAAAATTAATAACAAAATTATATAAAATTGTAATTTTATTTTTATATGTATCATTAGTATACATACTTATTTGACCGTTACAATCTGTTACCGAGTTTCGACCTAACGCAGCATGTCAATCGTTGGGTATAGTTTCGTCCAACCATATTCTACAGATAAGCTGTTGCATGCCTCCTATCAGCAAACCACCGCTGACCTTGAACAACTCTTAAGGCAGGTCATTTGCACCTGCCGCGTGGTTCTTTAATTGCTTTACAGCAAGACGCACTTTGTTATGGTCATGTGGAGAATTTCAACACCAATATTTTCAATTGGGAGAGAGCATTTTGCCAAAGACGGAATTGATATTATCATCGTCAGATAATAGTTTGGAGAAATGTTTCTTTCATACCTTACAGGTTAATGCTCCGGGCTTAAAGCTTTGATTCAGACGTTTGGCTTTTTGGTAAAACTCACAGACATTATTTCTGTTCCTACACACCTTAATTTTCTCTCATTTGCGCCTTTCTTGATCTCGTTTTTTCCATCTGAATAAGCGTCTTTCTACTTTCTTTATCTCCCAATGTTGTTCACGCACGGTTCGCATAGCTGCTGACTGTAGGGTCCTTTTATAGGCCGCGTTTCTCGCAGCACTAGTTTGGCGACATTCGTCATAGTACCATTGGTTTCGTCGTGGGGAAGTTGTAAACCAAGGACATCTTCTCCATATGTGCTTAGGGAGTGAGAAATATGTCGCCATTGTCTACCGGCATTCTCGGGACGGGAGAGAATGAATGTTAGAGAGATGAGAGATGAAGACTGTCCTTATCGCATCTTACAGACGTCAAGTTTTTCTGTCTGCAGTATGTTGATGTATGTTGTATGTATGTAGTTGGCGGTACTATGCCGTATCCGTAACTTTTCTCCCACAAGGACTTCGAAACGAACGTAAGTCTAGCACATTTGAATTGTGTTGTGAGGACGGAAATTTGTACAATTTTCCATGCCAATGGTATTACAACTTTGCCCCAAATTGAAATCAATCAGTTGTTGGAGGCGAATTCATAGAGGATGAAATTTTCGACAGATGGACCAAAGATTTCGTTTTTGATTTCGACAGAGATTTCATACCTGATTTCGAGTCTCTTGCTAATCACAAAATCGCATCCAAATGCATGCCCAAGGTAAATGCAAACAGAGGCATGGCCTTGAATTTAAAGTCTTTACATTCACTTTTCTATTTAATTTTGTGATAAGCGGGTTTTCGCTGCTGGCACTGTTAAATAATTAATTTCATCATAAGATGATAACAGCATTAATAATAAAGAAATACCAAAATAAACAAACAATTTTATCCATTTCGTCACTTTTAGCTTCCAAAAGTTTACAACTCACTTATTAAATAATCAAATATATTAGCATTTTTCTTTTTTGTTTTGGTGAATTACATTAATTTATTAAATATTGAAACTAACAACTTTTCAAATCTCAAAGCTAATATAATTTTTTTCGTTTCCTGTACCACTGTACTAGCAAATATTACATTATCATTAATAAGTTACTACGTAATAACTAGTTTTTGAATGTTCTTTGACATAAAAAATGTAGACTCAATATTATTGAGAACAATTATTGTAGTATAGACAAATATTAATAATAAAAAATTTTTGAAGTGGGAAAATAAATTCCATGTGAGTTCTGATTTATGTGTTAGAAAATTTAATTTGTAATTTAATTTATAAACTGTCTTATGAGTTCATGGTGTCTTAGTTTGAGTTTTCTAGCGCTTGGCTATTAGGATGGTTTAATAATCAAGATATGTAATTGTTGTCTAATTTGTCAATTTTCTGCATGATCATATTGATCTATTGGTCCTTGTGAATAGTAATGTTTTTTACATTCTAGTAAACGTAATTTTTTAGAGTAAACGTAGTAAACATTTTTTTAGAGTAAACGTAATTTAAATGCATTTTGATTCATTGACTCTAATTTTCTAATTAGTCCGCTATTTCTCCAGTTTATTTAGTTGCTGCAGCAACATATTTGTGGCAGTATTAGGATTTGAATAAATATCAGTAAAAAAACTCTTGACAATTTTTAAAAGTTGAAACTATTATTTAACACATAAATTATTCAATTACAATGGCTGCTATATATATATTTCTGGCGTAATAATGAATATTATCATTATTTATCATCAAAAATTGTTTTATTGTTTTTCAAAGTATTCTCCACACTTTTGCATGCGCTCAAACCAATTATCGAAGCACTTTTTCCACTCCACTCCGATCAACAGCATCTTCTGGCGACGAAAATCGTTGACTAAGCATTTTTTTCTTGATGTGCGGAAATAAAAAGAAGTCAATGGGTGCCAAGTCAGGGCTGTACGGCGGATGACTCATCAATTCGACGTTTTGGTCGGTCAAAAAGGCGCTGGTTTAAGCTGATGTGTGAGAGCTCGCGTTATCATGGTGAACAATGATTCGTCTTCTCTAGTTCGCTTTTCGAATTCCTCCGAAATCTTCAGGCAAATAAATTGTGGTGTACCACTCAGAAGTGACCGTCCTTCGTTGCTCAAGCGGAACAGTCGCCACATGATCAGTTTTGCCGAAGAAACAGGCGACCATTTGTTTCGAAGTGCTTCTTCCACGAACAACTTTCGTTGTATTTGGCTCGTTTTCGAAGACCCACACGGTCGATTGTTGTTTTATTTCGGCCTCATACGCATAGATCTATGATTCGTCACCTATGACAATCTTGTAAACATCTTTTGAAGCACCACGAACGTTTTTTTTCAACATTTTTACACTATTTAATTTAATTTTTTGGCCGAGATGAATTTTTCAAGTCTGTAAATAAAACAATTCACAATTAAATGAGAACATGTTCTGAGTGATGTTATACTAAAAAATGTCAACCTTTCCAATGGAAATGTCAGATTGCAGCTGGCAACACTTAGTGTTGCCGAGGGCAGCCCTCGTACAAAACTCATATATTTTACAAAATAATTTATAACTCAATTCATTTCTTCACTTCCACCACTTGCTTACACCAAGTACGTTTCGAATCAAGAAATGGATGGTTGTCTTCGTGAATAACATCGGAACCTTAAGTATCCCCTACCATTTTTTAATTTATGTCTAATTTATTTTCTATATGGTACTATTTTACTTTTACAATTAGAGAAAATGTTATAAATATTTTAGATTAATTGTTTTTTAATGTTATTTTATTAGTTTCAACTGTTTCATTTAACATTTTAAATAAACCTTTTAGTATTTCGTTTTCCTTACATACGTCATGTTGTTGTTGATGTTGTGGCCCCTGAGGATTTGAAAGCAGGTAACATAAGACATACATGGGTTAGGATTTATGGTATTCAATCTCACTGATATTAGCTTGCCACTTTCGAAAAAAAATATTTATTTAGTATTAGTGCCGCCATCTATGTGTCAGTCACACACATTATTGAACGAAGTGTTATTAACTCAGTGTCCCCTAACTTTAGGGTCCCTAGTCTCAAGTTTCTTCTTCTGGTGAAAGGTGCTAAGTATATTTTATTCAGATTAATCGAGAGTCATTTCTCATGACACCAATTTTGAGTTATATCAAGAGCTAGTTCCATACGATCGGCTATGGTAGAGTCAAATTTGCCTCTAACCATGATAACCAGATCATCTGCAAACCCCTAAATTTCGTATCCGAGGTCATTAAGAGTCTGTTAGAATCCGTCAAAGACTAATAGCCATAGGAGCGGTGGTAGAACGTCTCCTTGAGGGCATCCTTTGATTGACTTGACAGTTAATCTATTAGCTCCAGTTTCAAAGATTATCGTCGATTATTGATCTGAATGTTGCGTTATGAAACACTCCTATAATGTCAACCGATGTGCAGAGAGCTATTTCTTTATCGTTAAAAGGCGACTAATAATCATATTGTTCAATATGTAGAGGTGAAGCTTTAATGTATACTTCCCTGATATATTGATCTGCTTTCGGTATAAAAGCTACCCTAGTCTTTGTCCAATATTTAGGTATCACGTCTACTTTCAAATTTATCCTAAATTGTTTGTTAATATTGGTGCCAATATATCAACGCCTTTTTGAAGAAGACGCAGTTGTATATTGTCAATATCTGCTGATTTAAACGAGCTGAAAGTGGAAATGGCCCATTAGTTTT
>NC_051846.1:157099950-157108749 GCF_002237135.1 Teleopsis dalmanni | reverse complement strand
TTTATAAACCTTAAGTTAAGCTTTTTATTAAAAAATTAAGCACTGAAGATGTTCTAAAATAAAGAACGAAATATCTGCTTCTAAAATTTTTAAATAAAAGCGTTTTATTGTGGTTGGTCTGATAGCTGAAAAAATTTTTCAACCTAAACACTTCTTGCACGATTCATAATATTTTAATTATTGTAGTTCAAGCTCTATCGTTACTCTGATTTCATTATTTAATTCCCGACTGCTGAGAATGATCAATATTTATCTAGTGCAATATATACATTATCATGTGCTGTGCTAATGAATGACATTTTTATATTACTTTTCTATTTATTATTAATTTTTATATTTGATTAATTCTAAAGCAAAACAAATGCTAACATTTATAATCCATCTAAACAAAGACGTAGTACTGTGTATAGAATAATAAAAACAATATAAGACTTATATAAATTTATTACTAGTGATAAGGTACATCAAAAAGCAGAGTGAAATGAGCAAGCCATGTTATTGAATGCTAGAGGATCGGTCATAAATGAAAATTTGCCTAAAGAGATTACCGTAAAGTAAACGAAGATGTAGGGCATGCGAAAGATGGATTGTTAGTAGGAGTAGAGCCTTGAAGAATTGACATCACTAAGTGGAAAAAAAACTTGAATAATGAAATAGATATGAATGCAAAGCAGTTGTACAGATGTAGTGTTAATGAAAATGAATGCTTACCAGACTCTTAGCTAGAAATTTGATTTGTGGGGGTTTATAGATTTAAAACCGAAAAATTTTGGAACTAGTCTATCAAATTATTTTTCGATAAAATTTAGACCAATTCATCTGGATCAGTTGCAGCATTTCAGTGAATCCAAATTATAGTCTGTATTATAGTCTATAGTATGTCTAAATCATAGTCAGTGTTATTGAAAATGAATGCTTACCAGACTCTTAGCTAGAAATTTGAATTGTGGGATTTTATAGATTAAAAATCGCGAAAAATTTTGGAAGTAGTCTTTCAAATTATTTTTTGACAAAACTTAGACCTATTTATCTAGATCAGTTGCAGCATGTGAATCCAAATTATAGTCTGTCATGGCTTATTACATTTCCTGGTAGAGTTCATCTCTTAGTCGTAGCTGCTGTGATAGCTAGATTAGGTAAAATCTTTGTACATTGTCAGTAAATAAGTACTGACAATTTCAAAGCCTCATTATAAGCATATCTCGTTGACATCCTTTCACATTGAATTATATACTTTGGTTTCCACTGTAGTCAACGATATTTTATTGATATTGTATTTGTTTGCATATAGCTCATCTATTCAAATTGGAGGAAACTCCCAACTATTAAGCCCTTACCCTAATATTTCAAGTTCAAACTTTGACAGAATTAAAATATTTTATATATATATTTGAATCGGAAGACATTTTCATTGCGTGACTTAATTAATTTTCATATTTTTTATAGCAATTTTTGGAAGACTTATGATTTAAAAAAATTTCATCATATCAAAATATATCAAATAATCATTTTTGAGGTGTTATCACTTCTTAAAATCTTGACGTGACCGGAACGATTTTATAAAATTTTATTCTTGGTTATTTATTTTGTTTTGTTAAATTAATTGTATAGCCACACGCATAAAATATAATCAACTTTTTTTTAACCAAGGATAGATTGTTCCAATACAAAGTACCCCTACTAACTTTTAATATATCAACAAACATTTTTACCGTAAAGCAAGTGAAGTGGCCATAAAGTTTTAATCAATGGGGCAGACATGTTGAGTGCGCACAGCCATGACTTATGCAGACTATATATAAATTCCTAATCATACGAATAGTTAGTAAGTCTATTAGAAATGTAGGGGTTCCAAAGCAATTAAAAACCCTAGCTGGTTTAAGTGAAGTTGTTCTATGTCTTATATAAAGCAGTCTATTTAAAAAAATTTGGACTATTATAGGAACTTTAAAAAAGATGAAGAGGCAAAAGAAGAAAAAAATTATAATATTTTTTTGATATGAAGAATTCTTCATTTATTGTATATAATTTAAATTATATCGAGAAAAATACTAATATTTAAATTTAAATAAATCTATAAGAAAAATCAAGCAAAAATGTTATAAACAAAATAAAACGATGTACTTGAAAATTTTAATGAACTGTGAAGTACGAGTATCTAATGACGTTGAATATTATTATCTTTATAAGTACTTTATTATTACAAAGATTAATTGATATGTAAAAATTGAGAACTGGATTTTAAAAGTTTATTCACGTTTGAAATAAAATAACACGAAGTGGAATAAATTTGAAAAAAATCAACGTCCCTTTCTCCGTCTCGTTGCAGTGAACTATACATGGTGGAATCACATGCTTTAAAGAACATTCTAATTCATATTATCATATTATATTTATATGATAATATGAATAAATATTTTATTAATATTGATAATACTATAAATCTTTGCTTTTTCTTAAAGACACTAGTTGATTAGTTAAAATTAAGTAGATCGTATAGATTAGATACACATAAAACCGGTAATTTTCGTTATATATAGTTGATGTGTCACTATAAATTGTCCAATGAACGTCAGTATTAAAGCAGATATTAACTATTTTTTTGATTAAATTTTGTTTTCGTTAAACAGTAATTAATTTGATCCGATAAGATAAATTTTAAGAACCCTTAGTATTATAATTATAAGAAAAGAGTTAAATACTTTACAGGTCTTATCAGCAGATTTTATCATATATAAACATCTGTGATTTTATTAAAATTGGCTTTAATTTATGTGATAATTTTTTTAATTATTATGTAAATATTTAAATTTTGTTTATAGACAATAAAAGTCTAATAAGTATTTTTGAAACAATAAAATTATTGACACTCATCCTAGAAGTTCTACAATAGGTATTATCTGTAATTGGTTATATGAGGATTTTATAAAAATAATTATAATTTATTAATATAATATAATTAATTTTTATATATTTAATTTGACTTTATCTAAATATTGATCTGGTTCAAAAGCATTGACCCCTTTCAATGTGACATTTAGAAGATTACTTAAGTGTCTTGTGCTTACGGTCATAAATTTAAGCTGGATAACATCGTTCCCTTAGTAGACCTAAACATAATATTTCGATATGTCGTTATGAGAAAAGTTTGGATTGAATAGAAGTTCATTTTTTATATTACAATATATATGTCTACAATATGTTTGTATGGTATTTGTAGTTGCCATTATTATATATATTTGCTTAATTGATAACAAGGGATTTGCTCTTCTCTTTAAGGTTGTTAATAAATAAGATTTTTCTATTAAAATCTATATTTGCGTTGTCCACAAGCTGGTTAGCTCGTAAGCTTCCATAGAGGACATACTTGAATTTTATGTATTGAACACATTAAAACTCAGTTATCCTTTTATGTGGTTTAATTAGATTTTTCAGTTAAGGATACCGCTACCTTGTAGTATTCGAAATACAAGTTCTATTTGAGGAATCTATGGTTAGATTACGTTTGGTTTTGTTGACGATTGTAATGAACCATTTAGACCCTTTTAAGTCTTAGTTATCGTATAAAAACTCAGAGGTTTAGAAACTATCTTGAACTTTGGCAGAGCCTAAAATGCTCTTCAAAGAAAGGTCTGATGAATGAATTGAAGTTGTGAAAGATAGGTTGCTTAAAAATTAACTATTTAAGAAAAAGCTGGGTTTATAGGTACTGACAGTGTTTTAGAAAATTAATTCAAAGTTTTGAGGAAAATGATAATGAATTTTCACAAAAAGACACAATTGACTTCATAGATCATTAGTAGTATAGTCATTCTACCAATTTAATCAATAGTATTTTTTCTGTATAATTTATTGGAATAATGTGCATCACTCTTGAGCTACTTGTAGATTTGGAGATTACATTCAAATCTTTCGCCATCTTGATAAATAGAGAGATTATAATAGTAAAGAAATATTTAGAAATGTGCCGTTTTATAAACTTTTTCTTATTAAATTCCATAATTAATTTTTTTATTTGATGTGAATGTATAATAAGAATAAGCGAGCTACAAGTTTTTAGAACTTATAAAACATGTTTATATGAAATTATAAAATTTATTAACAGACAATCATAACAGACGTTTATATTGCTGAGTTGTCTATAAAAAATTTAAATACTTTTATTTATTCCTATCTACGTTTAAACGTTTCAAGCTAATTTATCATTTATCATTTGATAAAACATTTTGTTGATTGTTTTTTTCACATACATATCTCAAATTTTAGAAACCAGTCGGGGAAACTAAAGATAGCAAGAAAAAACTCAGTACCAAAATGACTTCATCCAAGACGGACGTGAAAAAATTACCCAACTCACCGCAGCATGATAGCATAGAAGTACAGATGGATAGCTTAGATTCAAGTCATGGATTTTCAAGCCCCATTGAAGATACAAAACTAACTAAGCCAAGAGTTTTTAAATCAAAAGTTTTTGTAGCTGCCATCATATTTTCCAGTGTCTTAATAATAATAATGTGTATTGGTTTCTTGATATATTACGAGTTCGGTAACGATGAAACTGATCCGCATGATTTGACATATTGGCACTTAAATTTACCCGCTGAACAAAAGATTTGGTATGACAAAGGCATTGATGAACTAAAGTCTGCTTTGAATCAAGAAATAAATCGTAAACGTGCAAGAAATGTTATACTTTTTGTGGGCGACGGTATGGGTCCAAATACAGTAACAGCAGCACGCATATATGGTTTCAAGGAAGAAGGTGTACTGAGTTGGGAGCAGTTTCCACATATGGGTATGCTTAAGGTAAGTTTAGTTACAATAAAAAAATTATTTTTTTCTTTATTAAATTATGTTTTCGTTGTTCAATGCAGACCTATTGTGCAGATAAACAAGTGCCCGACTCTTTTTCCACAGCGACGGCTTTATTCGGTGGTGTGAAAACTAACTATGAAACTGGTGGATTGGATTCGAGTGTAGCATTGGGTAATTGTAGTGCAGATGCTTTGAATAGTGCACATCATATTCAGACAATACTCAAATGGGCACAGATTGATGGCATGAACACGGGTTTTGTTACAACTACTCGCGTAACGCATGCAACACCCGCTGCATTGTACGCACACTCACCGGATAGACGTTGGGAGTGTGAATCAACTATGTCTGATGAAGCGAAGACAGCTGGTTGTACGGATATTGCAAGACAACTGATAGAAACCGAAACCGGAAAAAATATAAATGTAAGTTAATGATAATGTTTAGATTTCAATGTTGAATAAATGTAAAGACGGGTATACATGTATATAACATAAAGTAAATTATAATATTGACAGTGTAAAAGTCTTAGATCGTAATGAACAAACTCTTTTTTATCAAACAAGTATATACGTTATAATTTCTAAATGAAAATTTATTAAGTCAAAGAAAAAGTCTTTAAAAATAAGTTTTTTTCCTAGGTTATTATGGGTGGAGGTCGCCAAATGCTTGTGTCAGACGTTGAAGATTCAGCAGCTGATCCCATTGATACTTGGGCAGGTAAATCGAATGATGGACGAAATTTAATTGAAGACTGGAAACAGATTAAAGAAAAAGATGATAAAAATTATGCTGTAGTACAAAATACTGGTGAATTAAATAGTATGAATACGGCTGATGTGGATTATGTGTTAGGTAGGTCGAAAAATCCTTATAGGAAAGATAAAAGAACTCTGTTCCCTGCACTAAATTTTAATGTTAATTATTTCATATGCGTGTGTGCCTATTGTGTAATAAAGTATTTGTTGTCAATTTACTATAATTGTAGGTATTTTTGCTAATGGTCATTTAAAATATGAACACGAACGCGACTCTAGCGATGCTGGTATGCCATCTCTAAAACAGATGACACTTAAAGCTTTAGAAGTACTCAAAAGTAAGGACAAAGGTTTTCTACTCGTTGTGGAGAGTGGTCTTATCGATCAAGCACATCATCGTGGTACTGCTAGAAAAGCATTATCGGAAGTTTTAGCTTTAAACGATGCAGTGAATGCAACTATACAGGCTATGAAGTAAGTAGGCTTATTATTTAAATAATAAATAGAAAGCAAACATGTAATAGAGAAATTCAAATTACTTTAGGTCTCAAATGGATGATACTCTGATTATTGTTACTTCGGATCACGCACATAGTCTCACCATAAATGGTCATCCCGATAAAGGTGCTGACATTTTGGGTACAGCTATGAATTCAAAAACCGAAGGTACAGCCTTTACAACACTAACATATGGTACGAGCTATAAAGGTTTCCATGCTGATGATACTGGAAAACGTGTAGATCCCTCAACGGTTGATACAACGGACTGGGACTATACGCAGCAAGCGGCAATTAATACAGATGAAAATTTACACGGCGGTACTGATGTCGCCATACATGCAAAAGGTAAGTTTTTAAGTTTGAACTTTTTAAATATTTTTTTTATTGAATATAAATAAATCGTTTTCATATATTTTTAGGTGCCATGTCATACTTGTTTCATGGTATGCACGAACAGAGCTATGTAGCTCATGTTATCTCATACGCTTTGCGTATTGGACGGTTTCGAGATAGTTCAATTGCTGAATCTCTAGCGGAACTAATGCCTTTATAATTAATTTAATTAGTGAATAGGTTTTAATTAAATGAATTTAATTCTAAGCACAAATTGACTCTGTATTTGCATAAGTTAGTTATGTAGTAATTTATTGTGATATTAAGTACACTTTATATATAAGGTTTTTTTTAAAAATTTAGCTAAAATACTAACCAATTTATTAAATAAATAGATTTTTAAATTAAATTGCATTATTTTTTAATTACAAAATATATAAAAACATATCAAAAATTAAATATATAAAATATTCTCTATCGCTATTATAGCTGGGATCACAAGCCCGAAGCTACCTTAGAACCACAAGGTAACTGTTTATATAGAATTCAAGTCCCACTTCTCTGTTATTTTACAACTATATCTAAAAAGGTAATGTTATTTACCTTCTTGTTGTGTGTTATTGTAAAGTCATTTGTGACAAGTAAGTTCGTCAGTTGGACATGGGAGTTATATTTTATTTCTAGAGATATGCAGCGGGACTTTATATTCTCAACAATCTTGATCTCATAACTGTTGCTTCCGTTGTAGTTTCATATTAATACGAAGAAAGTGGCGGATGCAATAGAGAGAGATAGCTTGACTGACTATCTCTGTAGTAACTGTACTTTAACGTAAATAAATTATGATATAGAAAATACATTCCAGAAAGCAAATTTGCGTTATATAAACGAAATTTTAGGTCAATGTCAAGGTGTTATTGACGTTAACAAGATGGCGCGTGGCAGACAAAGACACAACAAGTTATACCGATAGATCTCTAGGTATTCGACCTAGTGGTGTCCTTGATTTTGTTTGTGTCAAGCTGTTGTGGAGTAATAAACTAAGTTCTGCCAATTCAACCCTTTCTCATCCTCATTCCCACACCCAATTCTTATCGTGACATGCGGTGCACCTCACTGATACCTGACAATCTCAGCAAGCTTACCGTATTACTCTGGGTTATGATTTGATGGTCCTCTTTTTCTCCACACTGGTAGGATTTAAATATGGAAAAAATGTTTTAAAAAAATTAAAAAACTAGTCTACATAGTCTATGTATGTGGTATAAACTGGCTGATTACGTGAACTTTAATATTCAAGATACTGATCATTAAGTTTCGATTCATAAAAAAAAATAAAAAAAAAAATAAATCAAAGCGCAAAGCACCAAATATTATAAATTTGAGTGCACGGACAGTCTCGCAAACTATACTTAAGAAAAGTGGAGAGTCTTAGGATTCTGTAAAGGTTTAACAACAGGTTGAAGTATTCTATAAGTATTAGTCAGGGCTTGGAAAAAATTTCGACTTTAAGGAATGCCCAAAAAAAATGGTATATCTGAAATATGCGGGTACTAAATGCTATCTTTGGTATCTCAAAGAATCACCCTGGTCTCATTGCAGTAATTCTGCAGGATGTATTAAAAAATACATATTTTAAAAATTCATATTGAATTAAAATATGAATTCATATTAAAAGGTTTGAAATCTCAATATTCGATATAAAAACTTTAATTTTTATTAAAGTCTTTAACGATTATTTATTTTTTTTATTACAATTCTGTTTAAATTTCGTTATTCAAATTGAAACTTACACGCTGTGGACCTAAAACATCCATTATTCTACATCATTGGTAATATTCAAAGAATCTTCTAAAAATATTAAAATGCTCTCTTGGCTGACTTCCGTTTTTTTTATAGATCATTATATCATTTTAATTAAAGATCTATATCATTTTAGAATTTTATGACGATATTTTATATAAAATTCTAGCACACAAATTAAATAAAATAACATATTCATAAATTAAATAAACAAAAGTCAAAGTGCCATTTAACATTAACGAAGACATGAAAAATCTTTAAAAACAGAACAATTTCATAAAAAATTTCTTTAGTAAACATTTTTATAAACATTTCTATGTTAAAAATAAATAATATATATACAAATGTTATATTACCTATTATTATTTGTTATAAATGATCAGTCCGTACAAGCTGGCATTGATTTGGAATATATCGTGAAAGATTGCAGTTTTTTAAAATAGCGAAACGTATTTGTTTATTTTTATTACAGCTCATACACAAACCAATTACGCTTTATCATATGCTTGACACAAACCAATAAAAACTTTTATACCAAATTTAATATAAATATTGAAATCTATTGAAATATATGATATCAATTGCAATT
>NC_051846.1:157086024-157099850 GCF_002237135.1 Teleopsis dalmanni | reverse complement strand
CTAAGAGAATTCCTCAACTAAATACAACAAATGGAAATAGATTTAATGCAAGAGTGTTTCAATTCATCTCGAGAGCCGAGTTAGACATAAAACTAGAGCAAGCATACTATTTACACCTAAAATAGCAAAGAATACCCATTACAGTTCGACCATTTTCTCAAAAAAATTAAGACCACTGAGACTTTCGAAAGAAAAAAGAAGTCCATAACCCACAGTCACAAGGTGAAATCACTAAAAACAAAGATAACCCCAACTCCGAAACAAAACAGTAAAAAAAGTGGAAAATTTCGTCGTCAACCAGTCAACACAACAATTTACCGAGAACCAACTAAAACTACTCAACAATGGCTTAAAACACGCAATTAACGAGGACCCCAACATAGAACAACTAATTGTCGATATAGAATCCGCAATCAGGACCTCAACCAAAGAGTTTCCCCTATCACTGGAAGACCAATCAGCCATCAGAAACCTCACAGCAAGCGTCATCGAATATACTAACACGCAACAAAAAAGAAAAAATAAAGACCAAAAAGTGTTAAAAGAACTTAAAACGAAACCAGTATATTATATAAAAGCTAACAAAGGAAACGCATTAGTCATAACGGACAAAGACGAATACGATCAGAGAGTCCAAGAAAAAATTGATAATGGCCCCTACAGAGAATTCAGAATCAACCCCCTACCAGAAATGGTCAACAGAACCAACAAACTCGTCGAAAAATGCTCGAAAATTTTAGAGTTCGATAAAAAACAAATGAAGGAACCCGCACCCTCACTTCCACGATTCAAAGCCTTACCAAAGATTCACAAACCTGGAAACGAAATGAGAGAGATTATAACAGCAGACAGATCCCCATGCCAACGCATCGCCAAATGGTTGGTAAAGGAACTAACCTGCATCCTAGGCAGCTCTCACAGTTTTTCTGTAAAGAACTCCAAAGAATTCGCAGAAAAACTAAAATTGGAAAACATTACGGGAGATGAAGAAACCGTATCATTCGACGTAAAAGCGTTATACCCAAGTGTTAACGTAAAAGAAGCTATAAGGATCCTTGAGGAAGAGCTCCTTAAAAAGAAAGTCAACAAAATTAAAATAATGAATTACATCCAGCTAACACAACTCTGCATGGAAGAAAATTACTTCACCTTCAGAGGCAGATTCTTTAAACAAACAAAAGGCGCCCCTATGGGTAACCCCTTATCATCCCTCTTAAGCGAACTGTTTATAAGCAGAATAGAATCCAGCTTAAAAGAAAAAAATTACCTACCAAGAGTATGGATCAGATATGTAGATGATGTATTCGCAATCATAAGGAAAAACAAGCTACAAGAAACTTTAAAAAATCTCAACAGTGCACACAGGAACATTGAATTCACACACGAATGAGAAAACAACGGCTGCCTACCATTCTTAGACTACTACTTACACAACACAAAAACGGCATATTCGAATTTAGCATCTACAGGAAACCAACGAGCACAAAACGTGTCATAACCAACAATTCAAACCATTCATTCCAACACAAAATGGCTGCTTTTCATCACATGATACATAGAATGCTCACGCTACCCCTTACACAAGCAGCCATCAATGAAGAAACCACATACATTAAAGAAATAGCGGACATCAACGGATACCCTCAAAACACCATCGATAGAATCATAAAAAAGAAACGAAGGCAACTACATTCCAGGAACATGACGACATTGACAGCAGAAAAACCAAAACAAAGAAAAGTCGCTGTAGTATACAATAACACTGTCTCGAAAGGTCTAAAATCCAAGTTAAAAAAGTTCAATATCGACTTAGTTCACTCTAGTAGAGCACACCAACTTGAATGCCTTTTACCATCCGCAAAAGACCCAATTGACCCATTCGAAAAATGCGGAGTATACAAAATAGAGTGTGGCTCCTGCAACAAAGTATACATCGGACAAACCAAAAGACCCTTATCAGTAAGACTTGAAGAACACCTGAAGGAAGCAAGAGAAGCACCGAAGAAAATGAACCCCCACATAAAATCAAATGTCGCCAGACATATAGTAAAGGAAAATCACCACATCAACAGGGATAACGCCCAAATAATCAAAAATGTAAGGGATAGCTGGAAATTAGAAACGGCAGAAAGCATCGAAATTCATAAACATCAGACCACAACTTTACTCAACGGCGACAAAGGCAACGTGTCATCGTGCCTTTTTAGATACATCCCAAAAAACCGACAACCAGTCGACCTAACTACCTGTATGTAAAAATAAAAACAACACCAGACCAACCCCGCCACCATTTCTTACCTGTCACCCCCAAGGACAATAACCTTAGGATTTATTAATATTAAGTTTAGTTTTAAAAATAACATGTTTATGGTATAAATAGTTTGTAAGATTGCTAGATGTTTTAATATTAGGAATTCTCCTGATGAAGGCAAAAGCGAATTTGCCGAAACACGTGTAGAGATACACAAAAAAAAAAAAACTTTAAAAAATAAAAGTTAGTATATTTTAAAAAACAAAAATAACCGCATTTAAACATTTTCGAAGTAACGACCCAAAATTTAAAACAAAAAAAAAAAACTGTTTATTTTAATTTATTAATTAAAAATAATCTTTAAAATTATAAACGAACAATAAATTCTTAACAAAACATTTCCAAGACTGATAGTAAATATTTGTAATATTAAAAATAATAGTAGCAATTGTATTTGATTATTAGAATATGTAAATAACAATAAACATTTCCAATATACTACTGATGGTAGGTTTTAGCAATATTCGAAATAGTTATGTGATCACCCAAAAATTCAATTAAATGAAATATTGTTGAAATTTAATACCTATATTAAAAGATTAAGATTTATAACTTATCTCCTTTACATATGTTGAAAAAAAGGATGAGTTAGATTGGGTGATCATTCCAGCATTGGGGGTCTATATTAATATTAAAAATTTCGCATATGCCTGAAGAGGTATTAATATTTATGACTTTAGATCTGCGTTAGAAAGAGAATACAATAACGAGTCCTTATCTGATATTAGAAAATTTTCAACGAGGGACCTTCTAGCCTTCATTTGAAAAGCTAAATATCTTCTATTCGATTCGGGTCAGTTATAGCGAGAAAAATGTACCACATTAATATATCTACTTTGTTTCTTATATATGTTTATAAATCTTTAGTCTCGGTACCTCTGTTTCTATTTTTATTTTAAACATTTCTCTAATGCTGTATTGATAAAATTGATTATTTATAATCCTTTGACGACTATACATTTTCTTTTCACGGACTCTTCATTTTGTTCATATAAAATTTAGAAAATGTTTTGGCTAGAAATTGCTCTCATTGATCGATACCTTTGATCACGGTTGCCACTTATGATACTTTAGTACCAAAATTGGTACTTTTTTTTCGTTTGGTACTCATGTTCAAAAAATGGTACATTTTTGACGACCCAACTTTATTGTGGATATTTCCAATTAATTTTTTTTTATAAATGCAACTTTGTACTATTTTATATTTTGTTCATTTATAACACACAGAACGAAAAAATAAAAAGGTCCTTTTTTTACAGAAATGGTACCTTTTTAAACCAATTTTGGTACAGGAAAAAATTTTAAAGTGGCAACCGTCCCTTTGATAGATTTTTGAACAAAGCAAAAACAGAAATATACTGAAATACAAGTATTTCAAATACGGGAATGCTTGTATATTAATTTTAATTCAACTTCTCCAATGAATTCAATATAACCGCATGAGAATTATAAAGTTATGTTGATAAAATTTTCCACACCCTTTTATTTAAATTATGCTATATTTTTTCCATAAGTTAGAATGTATAAGGGATTGATTGTTTAATATGGCAATACTTTTGTAATCTTTATGATTTCAGTAACAATTTCTTGCCATACTTAACTTTCATATAAAAAACATCATTATTTAAAAAAATCAGCAAACGTTTGAGATTAATCGATTTATTCTAGAAACCGAAATATTATTCTACTCTTTCAAGTCTAACTCCATATATATGTACATTAAATATAACGCAACTCTAGGGTTGCCGGCATACGCCTGAAATGAAATAAATATTAGGCGATACTTAATGAAAATATATAACAAACTTTATGAGAATTATAAATTTATGTTGACACAATTTTATGTACATTTCCTTTTTTAAATTATGATACATTGTTTGCCATAAGTTAGAATGTGTAAACTGCTTGATTGCTGACGGTACAACACTTAGCCAATCTTCATTCTTTTAATGAGAGTCACATCATACTTTTAGCTTTACATATATCAGAATAGTAGAAATTGATGCATTTTGCTCAAGAAAATGAATTGGATATTCATTCTTCCTCTTGTGCATGCCAAATCCTTTATAGGTTTATTAGTTGCATTATAAATCTGGTTTCTGGCACTAGCTTTAAATTTATTGATTGCATTGCGATCATCTCATCAAAATTAATGTTAAATCATATAAAAGTTATAAAGTCGCATTGATTGAATTTTATATACATTTTGTTATTCATACTTCGGGATTTGTTTTCCTTGCAGTTTACACTGAATATGCATATACATACATATATAATAATTCATAACACGTGTGATATATACATATGTATTTGAGTAATTGAAAAATGATGTTTTTGTTTTCTTGTTTTATTTATGGCTTATCAAAAGTATCTACAAATCCTTAGATACACGTACAATTTATGTGTGCGCTAATCAATCTAAGTTTAAAGCAAAATATTATTGATTGAAATATGTTATATCAGTGGATGAAGAAGTCTTTACAATTATCACTTTTGTTTACAAAAAAATTATTTGTTGTGCATTACTGATAAGAGTAGTCACCAATGCTTGCTTCTAGGTTAATATTTGGCATTTTGTTATCTCTCTAAAGAATCCTAAAAAATGTGAGAGTATGAGTCATATGAAGTTGTTAGAGGGTTACCCAAAGCATTTATGAATCATAAAACACGCGTACGGTATTATAAATATATTAATAACTACTTAGCTACTTTAGAAGTGTATAGATTAAAATGTCCAATATGACTAATTCAGTGGAAAGAACTTTGTGTTTACATCACAGTAGTTGGTAGTAGGGTAATAGGGTCCAGAAGCAACGTTGATGTCTGGTTGATTTATTAATAAAAAAATTACTATTAGAAAATAAACTAGATATGATATATGAGGTAAATAAGCCTATTAGTTATACAGATTGTGCTGTATTTTTTCAATTTCTTATTATTGCAATAGAAAATTATAAAATATATATTTACTTTAGAGAAGTATAAAATATATATTTACTTGAGAAAATTATAAAATATAATATATATTTACTTGAAGTTTATTAACCGTATTTTACTTGGAATGTCTATTTGTTTATACTAAAGACTATAAAAAAAAAAAAAACAAATATGATACTATACTTTTAATATTACTGACCCACCTATAGAGTAATTTTTTATTTAAAAATATTAAAGTTTAATACGAAAGGCAAAAACTCTCTTCAAATAAAATGCTGATAACCCCCATAAATGGAAAAGTTGAAGAAGTTACAGAATTGTCGGAAATAATATATTCTGTTAAGGTAATAATTTTTAAAAGAAAGGAAAATTTTCCAAAACGCTTCTTTTGAACATTAAATTATATTTAGAGTGTAGTCTTCTAAATAGGTAGTGCTCATACAATATAAACACCTATGAACTATATAAACCTATGAAAATAGGTGCAGTCCAATGCATATATCACAAGACAGATTAAAATTTTAACTTATTTTATTTGATTAATATATCAATATCTCGTTTGATATCAATTTCATACTGAAAAAATGTAGTTAAAATGACGATGGCGATTTGCATTCAAACTAAGTAACGCATATGCGTCGTTTTCTTGCTACACACCTAGAGGTGAAAATTTAATATCTTAAATCCAACTTGTGCGGCCAATAAGGGAAATTATACATTTAAAGTCTTTGTTTTGGATGCTCGCCAAGCCATTAGTTTGCAGACTTCCATAGCGGAATGCCTTAATCTTTTTAAGTCTGGGCATTTACTTCCGTGTATAGTGTACATGTCCGATATAAAATTTTTTGCCATTATTTAATATAGCTTAGCTAGGTTAATTTGGATTTTTTGCTACCCATCGTAGTTTTTAGTTTTTGTTTTGCAAATCTTTTGAAAATATTTTTAGACATCTTTTTATGAGATCAGTATCTGTTTTCAATTTTTATTCGGCACATCTTGGGAAATAACAATATTTTGAAAATATTATTGGGTATCTTTTATTGAAATCAATATTTGTTTCTCTGCTAGGAATGCTTCTGATCTATGTCTGACCCAATTGCATGAAATAAAAAAAAAATTTTTTTCAACGAGGGATTAAGCTTGTAAATTAAAAATAACAAAACGACGAATCACTTTATTAGACATATAGTGTGTCATTAATAGAGTAGTTCTGGAAAAAACAAAACAACTTATATAATATCAGAAACATTGATATGGACTATAAAAAAAGCTTCCAAGAACCCCCGGGTATATGTACCGGATCCACTCGTCAATGTCGACGTACAAGTGCCGTTCAACACCCCCCAAAGGCATTTTACAAGTAGGTCCCATTGGGTTACCACAACAACACCAACATAAAAAAAAATGCAAACAAATATGATATAATTAAACCTCAAAAAATATTTATTAATATCCAACTTATTTTTAATATTATTATATACTATCAGAATAGTCTATTTCGTATAAGAGATATATAGATTTACGGTTTTTTTTGTTTAAAGTAAAAACCCTAGCAGTTTTAGATATGCAGATAGTTTGTTACCCTGTTACAATATTTTAAATGATATCTTTTGGTTCTAGAAATGAAAAAAAGAAACGCAACAAACTTCATTTAATCATTGATATGATTAAAAAATGTTCAATAATGTTTTGAGAATACGTAAAATTCTATTATATACTTCACTAACTGACAACCAATGTAAGAACATAATAGAAAGCAATTATTTATTTAAAAAAACTATAGATAAGATTTTTTCAGCTAAATTTCAAAATTGTTTTTATATTATTTTATTTTTTATAAACGAATATAAAAAATAATCTCTCTTGAAAAAACAAAGATTGATTTTATCAATATGTACTGCAGTAATTTTATGCAACTGATAAAATTCTTTGAAATTTTTTCTGCAACATTTCTTGTCAATAGTTTTTGGACTTTCAAATCTCAGTACTTCAATAGAAGTGTATATGCGATTATCGAGTGATTTTCATTCACAAAAAGATAATAAATAAAGCACTGGTTTTATTTTGAATATTTAAATTTAAACGAAACGAAATAAGATATAATGCGAAAATATATTGAAAAAAGTAAAGCAAGCCTTTGGAATGCTCAACAAAATATTGAGATTTATTAATATCTCACTCTTATCAAGAAAATAATACACATATCAATGCTAAAGCTCCCTTTTTACATAGCAGTGAAAACTGATATATAAATTTAAGTGGCGTTCAATGCGTGCAATATTTAGTTAACCGAAATATCTTTCAAATTTTCCGGCAAAAAACACAATGTTTATCACCAAATTAAGACGCAGAGGCAGTGGCGTAACTACAGGGAAGCAACTGGAAGCAACGCTTTCGGGCCCCCGAATTTAGGGGGCCCCACTATAAATTTTTGTATTCATTGTATTTATTTTTAATAAATTCTCAAAAGTGGGACGAAACGTTTTTTGTTGGAATAACTTCATATTGCATTTTATAAAAGATACGTAAATTTTAAATTTAAAGTACATAATATGTTGTACTTCAATAAATTTAAACTATTTATAAAATAAAAAAGTTTTTCTAAAAAAAATATGTGTCTTAATCGAGAGACTTATATGGAAGCTATATCTAGATTTAAATCCATTTGAAAATAATTTTGTACGTTGTCTTTTGCAAATATCAGTACTGTATACATCAAATTCCATTTGAATACCTTTATTAAAAACGGAGAAACCTCATTTCCGATTGTTAAGTTTATATCACAGCTACAAGAAATAGACGTCCAATTTCAATCAAATCAAATGGTGAAAAGGGTCGGCTCCCGAAAAGTATGTGTGTAAAGTTTCATTCGAAGAGTTCAAAAGCTGAGAGAGTAGTTTGAACTGAAAAAGTATATATATATTGTACTGATATATACTTAATGGTATTTCCGACGTTTCCTTTAATGCGTTACGAAAATCTTGACAAACCTTATATATCCTTTTCACATTTTTTCGTGTAAAGAGTATAAAAAGAGGGGCCCTTTAGTATGTTGGTAGGGGCCCCTTAGTTAGAATTTGCTTACAGGCCTAAAAAATGTAGTTACGCCACTGCGCAGAGGTAGATTACTACTAATTAATAAAAAATATTAACCAGCAAATATAAGTAATTTGGTAATATTCTATGCAGGCCTGTATAAATCATTTCGAAAAAAGTTCACAGGGATGACTGTTCGCTCATATGGAGATATGTGGGATAGTAAACGGATACAAAAATGGATAAGCTGCATTTTAAATCCCAAACACAATCTCTTATCTAGTGAAACTAAGCGAAAGCTGTTTAATTACTATGAGTGAACGACATAAGATTTCTTTCATCTAGACCCCGAGACAGCAGAATATCGATGAAAATGAAAAAATTGAGTAACTGGTCAAAAGAATATCTAATATGTAATAAATCATCACACCATAAAACGTGGATAAAAGAGCTGTAAAAAACAAAAACCTTACAACAGCGGACCCTAAATGGAATTAACTAATTGTCCTAATGCATCTAAATCAAAAATATATAACGTATGAAGAACTGTAGTGAAAAGTAAACGTTCTAGAAATCAGTCAAAGTCAATATCAACTCGAATATAATATCATAAGTATTAGTTATCAATGTTTTCAAATTAAAATATAAAGAAATATGGTAATTTAAAAGGTTCAAATTAAACTTGTAAAATTAATTGTAAATTAAAACTTGTAAAATTAATTTACAATTAAAACTTTATTAAATTTTCTAATCCAGTACTTTCAAAATTTTATGATTTCCAAGAATATCAATATAAACTTAATTATTTGAAATAGCAAAACAAAAACAAATATTTTTTTTAGAATTTTAATATCAAACAAATAATCCCATTTATACTTTTCAAGAACTGATAAGAGAGTTTACTTTTCTGCTTTTTTTAGATAAAGGTTATTGCAACCTGTGGTAAATTGTTTATTTACCAAATATAATCAAATGGTATGAGAGTCATAAATTTCACATGACGGTGCATATCAGTGAACACCTGTTGCCAAAGTTTACATTATCTAGGCATACTCTAATCCTAACCACACACAGAAATATAGAATACTGATAAAATAATTATTACACCGTTCTTGATGAATATTTAACAGATTTTCTAAAAGATATACATATTTATATACACATATAATAATGATATATATAATGTTTACGTAAATGTTAAACATATATACCTATATGTTTCTGAGAGTAAATCAAATGTAAATAAAGCAACTTTTACCACATAGAGTACTTCATAAAGTATATGACCTAATGCGACTGGGTCCTTTCTAATTCTGTCCCTCATAATAGAGGGACAAAATATAATAAAAGACAAAGTTCAGGATTTCCAGATCACTAGACAATTTTGTACCGACAGGCAGGCTGAAAAAACGATGTTGTAGTAGCTGAATTTAACAAAATTTGTGTCAGCGATTGGATACCCGTCGCATCTGAACCGAAAAAATGAAATACATTATGGGAAAATACCACAATTTGATACTGATAAATTGTAATTTAAAGCAGTATTTGGATTCGAAATACTTTACCCATCAAAAAATAAATTTAATATAATACAGAATTCATACATTAACAACAACTATATTTGATAATATTCTCATAAAAAACTTATTTATAAAATTTAAAACTCACCTTAGAAATTTGTTCTAAATTATTCTTTAATATAAGCTGAGCTTCTTCAGAGCTTTTGTGTTGAAGTTCTTGTTGCCAACGTAGAGCCTCAGTGAAAATATCATCATCATTACCGGTACGCTGTATTAAAGTAATTTAATAATTAAAATTACATAAATAAAAAATATAATAAAAAAACTAACCCATTTAAATGAGGTTGGCGAATTGTATAAACTTGTTTTGGCCTCAATATTTAAAATTCTATATAATAGGAAGATTGAGAATAGCGAAAGAATCAACGCGAGGAAAACACCCAAATATACGAGTTGTTGTTCTGTTGGCATCTTAATATTTATTAATAATTTTTTACTTAATAACTTAAAGTTTTCAGTAGCGAACTGCACCGTTGTCTTTGGTTTAGCCATAACAGTGGTGGGCGATGATGAGGTTGAAGGTGTTGGTGTTGATGATGTAGATGTGGATGCAGTTGAAGAAGCTGTACCAGCAATAATCATAGTTAAATTTGTAGCTGCACTAGCGGCTACACCGGTGGTGGATGTGGAAGCGGATGATGTATGTATAGGAGCGGTAGGTGGTGCAGAAGCGCGTACACCAACATTTCCATGACCCAATCCGTTGATTTGTGGAATGTCTAATTGTATTAAAAAATTTATTATTTAATTTAAAATGTAAATTAAATCAACAAAATAAATCTACCTGAACCTCGTCCCTTCCCCTTTGTCGTATGACTACTATCACCTGCTGTAAAACTTGAACTGCCCGCAGTACGTCTTAAAAGTTTTTGACTAGCATCTTCTTCAGCTGCGTTACTAGCAGCTTCATTGTCAGCCAATCCGCGCGGTGGACTCTCATTGCCGCTGACTGAGCAACTGCTATCATCTTCAATTGAGTATTCTTCAGAGATTTCTATGTCTGCAGGTGTTTTTGTTATTACTTCTGCAGGTGCCATTGGTGGACATACACTACACATAAGTCGAAAAGCGGATTCTCGACTTATAAAACTAGCAAAAACATGTCTTTCGTCGGCTGTTGCTACACCGACGGCATTTGGTATAATTTTGGCTGTTTTTTCTTTAGAGATTTTTGTAACTGATGAAGTAGGTATGACAACCTGTACATGAGGAACGGTGTGTTTAAATAATAGTTTAAAGAAATACTTCAGAAAAAATCTTACCTTAGTAACATAACCGAAAACATTTGAATAAAATGCAAAATGCTGTTCTGTTATATAAAGATGTCCTTGCAGTAAAATATCACTGACTAGGGCACATGAAAAATCTATCAAGACAAATATTTTTGATTAAATCATTTTATCAGAACATATATATATATATATATGTAAATATATACATATACGTATATATATATATATATATATTAAGTATACACAATAATTCTTTTTTAATCATTAATTTTTATAAATACTTTTACATTTTAAAAATTTATAAATTAACAAATTAAGTTTTTGTCCTAAGAAACCAAAAATACCGTAACATTTGTTAAGAGAAAGATTTCAATAATTGTTAATAGCATGTTAAAAAAATTATTTAAATCTTTTAATTTAAAATAAATAGTTAATAGTTTATAGTATATATTATTCGATTTGAAAACTATATGTATTACAAATATTGTCACATGCCGAGTTAAATTAGACAACCGACTTGTTCGGTGTTCAAAACCAGACTCCCTCTTTATTTTAAAATTAAGATAAAATTGAGCACATGTGTTAGTCACACTACATACAACTACAGTAAATAAGTTAATATGCGACAGCTCGATTATTCTGAAATTAACTTATCCTTGAGTTATAGATTCGCTGTATTAAGTCATCATTGTCTTCATTGTAATCATCAACAAAAACACCATGGTTTTATTTCATCGCTGCTAACCGCTGTACTATAACGATGTTTATTTTTCTGCCTACCCTCCATATTACCTGCCGAATCGGGGAAATTTCTTTGTGGTCCGCGGTATGTGACGCCCATTTCTCAAAAAAATGTATTTTTGTACATTTCTTTTACTTTTTTTCTGGCTTTATATAGTACTGATATCAGTGGCAGCCGATCTTGCAGGAGATACTGCTTACTAAGAGTCCAAAATAAGATTTTGGGATACGCTAGCTGCTTCCCCAAACTTCAGAACTGAGAAATCACATATTGAGAAAATATCGGATAATCGCTTGAAACAACGACACCCTATTAAAAACTATACGTTTATTCCTATTAGATATCCTTTGTCACTACTTCTAGACTCTAACAACGCATTGGAATTTTTAGGCTATATAGTTTGAATTTGCTAACACTACGTTATAAATGTATATCTCGGTTTATATTGAAAATTAACACAACTTTATGAATTATTTGATCTTGCAACCAATCAATTCTATCTTCTGTATACTTTTTTATATATATCATTCAATTTTTATATTTATATTATTATGTTGTTATACTTACAATTAATAAGTTTTTCATCCTTTGGAACTTGAGTGAAATGGCGATGAAATTTTTTCACTCTGGAACTCGAAACTTCCTTTCTTTTTTTCTCTTTTTCCGGTGGTGTGGTAGTGGCAGCAGCAACAGTTGCTGCCACGGTTGTTTGTTCATGTTTTGCCGTGTTGCTGCTGTTATTGGAACGTAAAGAATTACTAATATTGCCTACACTTACGGATGATGTTGCTGGAGCTAATGTAGTAGATGTGTTGATGCTCTGTTTAAGAGATCTAAAATTTAAAATAAGAATTCAAATTCAATTTCATATTTTTTTAAAAATATATTTTTATTAATTTATAATTATATATTTTATTAATAATATATAATAACGTCATTAATAATAATTTGTTTTAGTTTAAAGACTTAAGATAACTTAAATATATAATTTGCTTTACGTTTTATTGCATTGAAATCTCTTGTTTTTAAAAAAGTATTTTCTTGGCACCTGTCTTATGTCTTCTGCACTCTTATTATGGGTTGCTTTCTGGTGATTTAATAAACCAATAATATTTAGTGCCGAGTATTATAAGATACTCCATTTTTAACGGAATATATATTATTCGAATTGTTTTTATATAGATACTTGTATTGATTAATATCTAGCATTTTATTTAGAATATCTTGAATACACACTAATGGTTTATAACATATTTTTTTTTCAGTAGTTTTAGTTAACTTTTTTAATTATTTTTAATTGATAAAAAGGCTGAAATTATAAATAACAAATAAATTTTTATTTGAAATTTGATTTTTTCAAATTATACATAAATCTCAAGAGATATATTTTATAATAATTATATTCATGGTATTCATTGCTATGCTCTAAGAGTAATGGAATTGGTTTCTGTAGTATTACCATATATATTAAGATAGTATTAAATAGTATTAAGATATATATTACAAAATATACCCTAATATTCTTAGTTAAACTTATAGAAGTTTTATCTTAGAACCAGGATAATTTCATTATATTATCAAGACATACAATATAAATAAATATAATGATATTATTAAAATGTTTATAACCATGGAAAATATTGAACTCAGTTTTGTACAATCGTGCGGGTTTAGGGTTTAATCATTGACAAATAAAAAAACGTAGGTTTTGTTTTATATTGTATCGGATATAACACACAACCTTAGCTGTGATTTTTTTTTATAATTATTATATTTTCAATAAATTTCTTATTAATAATTATTTTTAACATTTTGCTGTTAAGATCATTTTGTTATATTTTTAAGTATGTTATAAATTTTTATCAATTAAAATGTTTTGTTTCTATGTTATTTATAAAAAAAATTTTCCGGGTGTTATATTTGAACATAAGTTTAGTAGTATTTTCCGATTTTACTATTTATATTATAAATGTTTGATACACTAAAAT
>NC_051846.1:157031719-157085924 GCF_002237135.1 Teleopsis dalmanni | reverse complement strand
AAGAGTCAGATATAATGTGACTAGAGGCCTAAGCATAGTCAACATGATGACCCGTAAGATAGCCTACCATTAACCTCAGTTCTACGGAGAAATGATACATTACCGTAGTTATAAATGAAAAACATCTTTCTACCATGTCGAAATGCCGAGCCAATTCACAGTGAGACTCCAACCCATAAAATTAAGTATTTGATTCTCCAGTCCTTGCCTGATGATCCCGCGGTGTCATTACGATTGATTCCTGTACGGGTAGGCATCGAACAAAGGACTGTCAGTTGCTGTAGCATGTATAAGTAATCCATCAAGATACTTGAAGAGAAATTCTACGAAGACAACGCATTGATTGTTGTTTATCTGGTGCACCAACTCCGAAAGACCTCTGTGCCAACTCTTTGCTTAGCATGCGAACTGTCAGTTATAGTACAAGATCAGTTTTGGTTCTAAAAATGAAGTATCATTTTTCCAATCCGTATGATTTAGAATGAGAACTCAAATTTCCTGACGAATTTTTTCGGTTCTTAGATAAAAAAGAATAACTTCGCTTGATTTAAAAAAAATGTAATCTCATGTAATCATCAGTTAAAATAAAAGTTATTGGAAATCGTATTACTCTAAGTAATAAAGCAGCATGCCGAAAATTAAGGCGAAAGTGAGAATCGTTTCTGTGCGTTCAAATTTTTTGGAAATGTTTAAGACGTTTCAAAAATATCTTTTGTAATACATTCTTATTTGTGTTCATTATTTTTGACGCTATAAAATCCCAATTTGTTCAGTTTGAGGTAATTGTTTATGTGATATATCATTATTCTTTATTTTTAAATTTGTTATTAAATGTTTTCATCCCTGTTTAGAGCTTTGTCAGTTACTAGTATTTATTACTGCATATATGGATATAGCCAGAGATGGAGGATTGGAAAATGTAACCTCTTTTCTTCGCCCTATAGGTGTGAAGAACATATTATTTTAATATCGTTGTTTCTTCTGGTTCATCAACTAAATAGAAATGTTTTGTTTACATTTTCAAATTCAAATGCGCTTTTTAATATTTTATTATGATATTGTATGCATTTCACATTTCACATTTTCTTAATAATTTTATTTTACTTATTGGGTCTGCTTATTAATGGCTGTGAAAAATCACGACCATTTATTAAGAACAATGCATTTGAAGCAATGAATTTATATTGATTTGGATTTGGATCCCATTTTTACTAACCTGTCTTAAAAGATAGTATATTCTGGTACACAATTTTTTACATTAATATTCGAAATATTTTTAAAAAACATGTACCTCTATTTCATACTTTAATATTAGTAAATAAAAACCTGTATTTTTTTTTAAGAATCTGAGTTTATTTTTACATTTATATACTTTTCAAAATTTTTTGTTTCCCCATATTTTTCAATGTAGCAAAAAGATAATACACATATTAATTAAGAGTTACATATTCGCTTAAAAGTACTCCATAATTCTTTTATAACTAAAATTATGCTAAACGTATATTTCACAATGTTTAATATATGTATGTGTAATAGATTTTAAATATTTTTATTTTTTATGTAAGCATGAAAATTCACAAAAAACCACTACATAAAGCTACAAATTTGATTACTAATTTTTTTTGTTTTTGTTTATAACAGTGAATTTTATTTTATATTTGCAAATATTTTTGCATTTTTATTTTATATTTATATATATTTTTCATTTTACGTATAGTTTATAACTTATAATTTAAATATAATTTAACATATATGAAATAAAAAAATCAGTACAACTAATAAATTCTGCTAATATATAAAATTAAATTTAAAACTAATTTAAAGCAAAAAAATTCGTTTAAAACTATTTTAAAATATAATTACAATAATATTTTAATTATACATAAATATTTTAAAGATTAAAATTATCACAGGGTATTAATATAAAATTTTTTTAATTTTGCATATACATACATTCAATTAAGTATTTTAATTGTGTTCTTGTCATACAAAACTAAAAATATTTTATTAACTTAATTTAAGTTACAAAATATTTTGTTTAATTTTATATATAAATTCTACACAAAATTTTTTTATTTTTTCAAAAAAAATTTCATGAAATATAAAAATAATTAGCATATGGATTTTAAACAAAATATTTTTTGAATTATTTATGTTTCTCTTTTTATTTAGAAAAAGTAAAAACTTTAAATAATATTAGATAAAAATAATTAACTAAAAATTGATTTAAACAATTTTGTTTAAATTTATCTAAATTTCTTTGTTTAGTCATGTAATCAAATAATTTATATCTGAAATAAATTGCACCATGTCCCAGCTTTTTCCATTGGTTATGTAAAAATATGTATGTACTTAATTTTTAATTACTTTTAATATTTTAATTATTTTTATAATTTCTATAATTTTATTTAAATTTATTTTTATTATTCATTTAATTTTAATAATACATATTTAAATATATTTAATAGCAAAATGTATTAAATTATAAAAGTATATGCAAATTAATTAATATTTGGTTATTTGGAATATATTTAGTATTATTTATTGCTAAATATTTTAAAATTACATTTTAATGGAATTTCTAATATTCTTACATAAATTTAATTGCTTTAATGAGTTTTTATATTATATTTCAAAATTTTAAATTGCTTTTTCTTATTTAAATTATTTTCAAAATAAACGAAATTTCACGGTTTGCAAAAATACTAAATGTAATAACTATTTTTGTAGAAAAAATTTGGCACAAATAAAATTATTTTTCTTTTAACTATAGAAATGTGCACAAAAGTATATAATAGTAATTCTTAAATCAGTTAAATATTATAGACTATAATACGCTGATATAGAAATCCTTTCTAGAGGAATAATAGAAATTTGTATATAGCGAAACCAGAAACATTTAGGAACCGTTATTGGATATTATCTATCAAAACTTAATCGACGAAATGGTAGCCCGTGTTTTGTAACTAAAAATAATAATGAAATAGTTTAAAATTAAATTTTAATTTTATTTTTTCAAAAATACTAACCTTTTTTTTTGCTTTTAGAGTTGTTGATTTTAATTATTGTACCCTTAAAATAAAAAGTTGTTTTGTATAAAATAAATTCAGTCACTATCGTTACTAATCGTGTTCGTATAAGCAGAGCTTCTGTCATGGATTAAAGCTGATAATGTTTCCAAACTACGTCGCACCTAAAAAAAAAAAGAAAAAAAATTTTTATTACATACTTTTTTAAAAAAAAAAAAAATATATATATATATATATATTATTAAAAATAATAATTATATTGAATTCTTGTATTACATTTTAATTTATTTATCAACAAGCCAAAAATTCAATTAATTAAAATAATATAAAAAATAATTTTTAGTAGTTCACTACTTTTCGAAAAACCTGTTTGTTTTAAATGCGGTTATTTTTGTTTTTTAAAATATACTAACCTTTATTTTTTAAAGTTTTTTTTTTTTTGTGTATCTGTGTTTCGGCAAATTCGCTTTTGCCTTCATCAGGAGAATTCCTAATATTAAAACAAATCGAAAGTTTTTTTTTTTTTTTTGTGTAAAAAAAACTTTCGAAATAAAAGTTAGTATATTTTAAAAAACAAAAATAACCGCATTTAAACATTTTCGAAGTAACGACTCAAAAATTAAAACAAAAATAAATATAAGCCCAACATGGCACTCGAGTCAAAAAAATTCCAAAAACTAAGAACATCAATAGCAAAACTAAGCAAAGACATCGCCTTCCTGAAGAAATGCAGCAAAGAAAACATCACCCCCGTCAGCCACAGGATATCAATCAAATCTAAGAGAATTTCCTCAACTAAAATACACAAAATGGAAATAGATTTAATGCAAGGTTCAATTCAATCATCGAGAGCCGAGTTAGACATAAAAACTAGAGAAGCATACTATTTACACCTAAAACTAGCAAAAGAATACCCATTACAGTTCGACCATTTTCTCAAAAAAATTAAGACCACTGAGACTTTCGAAAGAAAAAAGAAGTCCATAACCCACAGTCACAAGGTGAAATCACTAAAAACAAAGATAACACCAACTCCGAAACCAACAGTAAAAAAGTGGAAAATTTCGTCGTCAACCAGTCAACACAACAATTTACCGAGAACCAACTAAAACTACTCAACAATGGCTTAAAACATGCAATTAACGAGGACCCCAACATAGAACAACTAATTGTCGATATAGAATCCGCAATCAGGACCTCAACCAAAGAGTTTCCCCTATCACTGGAAGACCAATCAGCCATCAGAAACCTCACAGCAAGCGTCATCGAATATACTAACACGCAACAAAAAAGAAAAAATAAAGACCAAAAAGTGTTAAAAGAACTTAAAACGAAACCAGTATATTATATAAAAGCTAACAAAGGAAACGCATTAGTCATAACGGACAAAGACGAATACGATCAGAGAGTCCAAGAAAAAATTGATAATGGCCCCTACAGAGAATTCAGAATCAACCCCCTACCAGAAATGGTCAACAGAACCAACAAACTCGTCGAAAAATGCTCGAAAATTTTAGAGTTCGATAAAAAACAAATGAAGGAACCCGCACCCTCACTTCCACGATTCAAAGCCTTACCAAAGATTCACAAACCTGGAAACGAAATGAGAGAGATTATAACAGCAGACAGATCCCCATGCCAACGCATCGCCAAATGGTTGGTAAAGGAACTAACCTGCATCCTAGGCAGCTCTCACAGTTTTTCTGTAAAGAACTCCAAAGAATTCGCAGAAAAACTAAAATTGGAAAACATTACGGGAGATGAAGAAACCGTATCATTCGACGTAAAAGCGTTATACCCAAGTGTTAACGTAAAAGAAGCTATAAGGATCCTTGAGGAAGAGCTCCTTAAAAAGAAAGTCAACAAAATTAAAATAATGAATTACATCCAGCTAACACAACTCTGCATGGAAGAAAATTACTTCACCTTCAGAGGCAGATTCTTTAAACAAACAAAAGGCGCCCCTATGGGTAACCCCTTATCATCCCTCTTAAGCGAACTGTTTATAAGCAGAATAGAATCCAGCTTAAAAGAAAAAAATTACCTACCAAGAGTATGGATCAGATATGTAGATGATGTATTCGCAATCATAAGGAAAAACAAGCTACAAGAAACTTTAAAAAATCTCAACAGTGCACACAGGAACATTGAATTCACACACGAATGAGAAAACAACGGCTGCCTACCATTCTTAGACTACTACTTACACAACACAAAAACGGCATATTCGAATTTAGCATCTACAGGAAACCAACGAGCACAAAACGTGTCATAACCAACAATTCAAACCATTCATTCCAACACAAAATGGCTGCTTTTCATCACATGATACATAGAATGCTCACGCTACCCCTTACACAAGCAGCCATCAATGAAGAAACCACATACATTAAAGAAATAGCGGACATCAACGGATACCCTCAAAACACCATCGATAGAATCATAAAAAAGAAACGAAGGCAACTACATTCCAGGAACATGACGACATTGACAGCAGAAAAACCAAAACAAAGAAAAGTCGCTGTAGTATACAATAACACTGTCTCGAAAGGTCTAAAATCCAAGTTAAAAAAGTTCAATATCGACTTAGTTCACTCTAGTAGAGCACACCAACTTGAATGCCTTTTACCATCCGCAAAAGACCCAATTGACCCATTCGAAAAATGCGGAGTATACAAAATAGAGTGTGGCTCCTGCAACAAAGTATACATCGGACAAACCAAAAGACCCTTATCAGTAAGACTTGAAGAACACCTGAAGGAAGCAAGAGAAGCACCGAAGAAAATGAACCCCCACATAAAATCAAATGTCGCCAGACATATAGTAAAGGAAAATCACCACATCAACAGGGATAACGCCCAAATAATCAAAAATGTAAGGGATAGCTGGAAATTAGAAACGGCAGAAAGCATCGAAATTCATAAACATCAGACCACAACTTTACTCAACGGCGACAAAGGCAACGTGTCATCGTGCCTTTTTAGATACATCCCAAAAAACCGACAACCAGTCGACCTAACTACCTGTATGTAAAAATAAAAACAACACCAGACCAACCCCGCCACCATTTCTTACCTGTCACCCCCAAGGACAATAACCTTAGGATTTATTAATATTAAGTTTAGTTTTAAAAATAACATGTTTATGGTATAAATAGTTTGTAAGATTGCTAGATGTTTTAATATTAGGAATTCTCCTGATGAAGGCAAAAGCGAATTTGCCGAAACACGTGTAGAGATACACAAAAAAAAAAAAACTTTAAAAAATAAAAGTTAGTATATTTTAAAAAACAAAAATAACCGCATTTAAACATTTTCGAAGTAACGACCCAAAATTTAAAACAAAAAAAAAAAACTGTTTATTTTAATTTATTAATTAAAAATAATCTTTAAAATTATAAACGAACAATAAATTCTTAACAAAACATTTCCAAGACTGATAGTAAATATTTGTAATATTAAAAATAATAGTAGCAATTGTATTTGATTATTAGAATATGTAAATAACAATAAACATTTCCAATATACTACTGATGGTAGGTTTTAGCAATATTCGAAATAGTTATGTGATCACCCAAAAATTCAATTAAATGAAATATTGTTGAAATTTAATACCTATATTAAAAGATTAAGATTTATAACTTATCTCCTTTACATATGTTGAAAAAAAGGATGAGTTAGATTGGGTGATCATTCCAGCATTGGGGGTCTATATTAATATTAAAAATTTCGCATATGCCTGAAGAGGTATTAATATTTATGACTTTAGATCTGCGTTAGAAAGAGAATACAATAACGAGTCCTTATCTGATATTAGAAAATTTTCAACGAGGGACCTTCTAGCCTTCATTTGAAAAGCTAAATATCTTCTATTCGATTCGGGTCAGTTATAGCGAGAAAAATGTACCACATTAATATATCTACTTTGTTTCTTATATATGTTTATAAATCTTTAGTCTCGGTACCTCTGTTTCTATTTTTATTTTAAACATTTCTCTAATGCTGTATTGATAAAATTGATTATTTATAATCCTTTGACGACTATACATTTTCTTTTCACGGACTCTTCATTTTGTTCATATAAAATTTAGAAAATGTTTTGGCTAGAAATTGCTCTCATTGATCGATACCTTTGATCACGGTTGCCACTTATGATACTTTAGTACCAAAATTGGTACTTTTTTTTCGTTTGGTACTCATGTTCAAAAAATGGTACATTTTTGACGACCCAACTTTATTGTGGATATTTCCAATTAATTTTTTTTTATAAATGCAACTTTGTACTATTTTATATTTTGTTCATTTATAACACACAGAACGAAAAAATAAAAAGGTCCTTTTTTTACAGAAATGGTACCTTTTTAAACCAATTTTGGTACAGGAAAAAATTTTAAAGTGGCAACCGTCCCTTTGATAGATTTTTGAACAAAGCAAAAACAGAAATATACTGAAATACAAGTATTTCAAATACGGGAATGCTTGTATATTAATTTTAATTCAACTTCTCCAATGAATTCAATATAACCGCATGAGAATTATAAAGTTATGTTGATAAAATTTTCCACACCCTTTTATTTAAATTATGCTATATTTTTTCCATAAGTTAGAATGTATAAGGGATTGATTGTTTAATATGGCAATACTTTTGTAATCTTTATGATTTCAGTAACAATTTCTTGCCATACTTAACTTTCATATAAAAAACATCATTATTTAAAAAAATCAGCAAACGTTTGAGATTAATCGATTTATTCTAGAAACCGAAATATTATTCTACTCTTTCAAGTCTAACTCCATATATATGTACATTAAATATAACGCAACTCTAGGGTTGCCGGCATACGCCTGAAATGAAATAAATATTAGGCGATACTTAATGAAAATATATAACAAACTTTATGAGAATTATAAATTTATGTTGACACAATTTTATGTACATTTCCTTTTTTAAATTATGATACATTGTTTGCCATAAGTTAGAATGTGTAAACTGCTTGATTGCTGACGGTACAACACTTAGCCAATCTTCATTCTTTTAATGAGAGTCACATCATACTTTTAGCTTTACATATATCAGAATAGTAGAAATTGATGCATTTTGCTCAAGAAAATGAATTGGATATTCATTCTTCCTCTTGTGCATGCCAAATCCTTTATAGGTTTATTAGTTGCATTATAAATCTGGTTTCTGGCACTAGCTTTAAATTTATTGATTGCATTGCGATCATCTCATCAAAATTAATGTTAAATCATATAAAAGTTATAAAGTCGCATTGATTGAATTTTATATACATTTTGTTATTCATACTTCGGGATTTGTTTTCCTTGCAGTTTACACTGAATATGCATATACATACATATATAATAATTCATAACACGTGTGATATATACATATGTATTTGAGTAATTGAAAAATGATGTTTTTGTTTTCTTGTTTTATTTATGGCTTATCAAAAGTATCTACAAATCCTTAGATACACGTACAATTTATGTGTGCGCTAATCAATCTAAGTTTAAAGCAAAATATTATTGATTGAAATATGTTATATCAGTGGATGAAGAAGTCTTTACAATTATCACTTTTGTTTACAAAAAAATTATTTGTTGTGCATTACTGATAAGAGTAGTCACCAATGCTTGCTTCTAGGTTAATATTTGGCATTTTGTTATCTCTCTAAAGAATCCTAAAAAATGTGAGAGTATGAGTCATATGAAGTTGTTAGAGGGTTACCCAAAGCATTTATGAATCATAAAACACGCGTACGGTATTATAAATATATTAATAACTACTTAGCTACTTTAGAAGTGTATAGATTAAAATGTCCAATATGACTAATTCAGTGGAAAGAACTTTGTGTTTACATCACAGTAGTTGGTAGTAGGGTAATAGGGTCCAGAAGCAACGTTGATGTCTGGTTGATTTATTAATAAAAAAATTACTATTAGAAAATAAACTAGATATGATATATGAGGTAAATAAGCCTATTAGTTATACAGATTGTGCTGTATTTTTTCAATTTCTTATTATTGCAATAGAAAATTATAAAATATATATTTACTTTAGAGAAGTATAAAATATATATTTACTTGAGAAAATTATAAAATATAATATATATTTACTTAAAGTTTATTAACCGCATTTTACTTAGAATGTCTATTTC
This sequence comes from Teleopsis dalmanni, assembly GCF_002237135.1. Classification (NCBI taxonomy): domain Eukaryota; kingdom Metazoa; phylum Arthropoda; class Insecta; order Diptera; family Diopsidae; genus Teleopsis; species Teleopsis dalmanni. Next base: position 157,076,735 of record NC_051846.1, on the reverse strand, counting down.
TTTATACTAAAGACTATCAAACAAAAAAAAAAAAAAAAAACTATACTAATAACATTACTAACCCACCTATAGAGTAATTTTTTATTTAAAAATATGAAAGTTTGATACGAAAGGTAAAAACTCTCTTCAAATAAAATGCTGATAACCCCCATAAATGGAAAAGTTGAAGAAGTTACAGAATTTTTGGAAATAATATATTGTGTTAAGGTAATAATTTTTAAAAAAACGGAAAATTTTCCAAAACACTTCTTTTGAATATTAAATTATATTTAGAGTGTAGTCTTCTAAATAGGTAGTGCTCATACAATATAAACACCTATGAACTATATAAACCTATGAAAATAGGTGCAGTCCAATGCATATATCACGAGACAGATTAAAATTTTAACTTATTTTATTTGATTAATATATCAATATCCCGTTTGATATCAATTTCATACTGAAAAAATGTAGTTAAAATGACGATGGCGATTTGCATTCAAACTAAGTAACGCATATGCGTCGTTTTCTTGCTACACACCTAGAGGTGAAAATTTAATATCTTAAATCCAACTTGTACGGTCAATAAAGGAAATTACATATTTAAAGTCTTTATTTTGAACGCTCGCCAAGCTCATTATTTTGCAGACTTCCATAGCGGAATGCCTTAATCTTCTCAAGTCTGGGCATTTACTTCCGTGTATAGTGTACATGTCCGATATAAAATTTTTTGCCATTATTTAATATAGCTTAGCTAGGTTAATTTGGATTTTTTGCTACCCATCGTAGTTTTTACTTTTTGTCTTGCAAATCTTTTGAAAATATTTTTAGAGATCTTATGAGATTAGTATCTGTTTTTAATTTTTATTCGGCACATTTTAGGAGATAACAATATTATTGGGCATCTTTTATTGAAATCAGTATTTGTTTCTCAGTATTGTTTCTGATCCCGTTAAAAACTACGAACCACTTTATTAGACATATAGGGTGTCATTACTAGAGTAGTTCTGGAAAAAACAAAACTACTTATATAATATCCAAAACATTGATATGGACTATAATAAAGCTTCCAAGAACCCCCGGGTATATGTACCGGATACACTCGTCAATGTCGACGTACAAGTGCCGTTCAACACCCTCCAAAGGGAGTTTTCAAGTAGGTCCCATTGGGTTACCACAGCAACACCAACATAAAAAAAGCTGCAAACAAACATGGTATAATTAAACCTCAAAAAATATTTATTAAAATCCAACTTATTTTTAATATTATTACCATATATACTATCAGAATAGTTTAGTTCGTATAAGAGATATGTATATAGATTTACGGATTTTTTGTTTAAAGTAAAAACCCTAGCAGTTTTAGATATGCAGATAGTTTGTTACCCTGTTGCAATATTTTAAATAATATCTTTTGGTTCTAGAAATGAAAAAAAGAAACGCAACAAACTTCATTTAATCATTGATATTATTAAAAAATGTTCAATAATGTTTTGAGAATATGTAAAATTCTATTATATATTTCACTAACTGACAACCAATATAAGAACATAATAGAAAGCAATTATTTATTTAAAAAAACTATAGATAAGATTTTTTCACTTAAATTTCGAAATTGTTTTTATATTATTTTATTTTTTATAAAAGAATATAAAAAATAATCTTTCTTGAAAAAACAAAGATTGATTTTATTAATATGTACTGCAGTAATTTTATGCAACTGATAAAATTCTTTGAAATTTTTTCTGCAACATTTCTTGTCAATAGTTTTTGGACTTTCAAATTTCAGTACTTCAATAGAAGTGTATATGCGATTATCGAGTGATTTTCATTCACAAAAAGATAATGAATAAAGCACTGGTTTTATTTTGAATATTTAAATTTAAACGAAACGAAATAAGATATAAGCGAAAATATATTGAAAAAAGTAAAGCAAGCCTTTGGAATGCTCAACAAAATATTGAGATTTATTAATATCTCACTCTTATCAAGAAAATAATATACATTACAATGATAAAGCTCCCTTTTTACATAGCAGTGAAAACTGATATATAAATTTAAGTGGCGTTCAATGCGTGCAATATTTAGTTAACCGAAATATCTTTCAAATTTTCCGGCAAAAAACACAATGTTTATCACCAAATTAAGACGCAGAGGTAGATTACTACTAATTAATAAAAAATATTAACTAGCAAATATAAGTAATTTGATAATATTCTATGCAGGCCTGTATAAACCATTTCGAAAAAAGTTCACAGGGATGACTGTTCGCTCATATGGAGATATGTGAGATAGTAAACGCAGACTACGGATACAAAAATGGATAAGCTGCATTTTAAATCCCAAACACAATCTCTTATCTAGTGAAACTAAGCGAAAGCTGTTTAATTACTATGAGTGAACGACATAAGATTTCTCTCATCTAGACCCCGAGACAGCAGAATATCGATGAAAATGAAAAAATTGAGTAACTGGCCAAAAGAATATCTAATATGTAATAAATCATCACACCATAAAACGTGGATAAAAGAGCTGTAAAAAACAAAAACCTTACAACAGCGGACCCTAAATGGAATTAACTAATTGTCCTAATGCATCTAAATCAAAAAATATATAACGTATGAAGAACTGTAGTGAAAAGTAAACGTTCTAGAAATCAGTCAAAGTCAGTATCAACTCGAATATAATATCATAAGTATTAGTTATCAATGTTTTTAAATTAAAATATAAAGAAATAATTTAAAAGGTTCAAATTAAACTTGTAAAATTAATTGTAAATTAAAACTTGTAAAATTAATTTACAATTAAAACTTTATTAAATTTTCTAATCCAGTACTTTCAAAATTTTATGATATCCAAGAATATCAATATAAACTTAATTATTTGAAATAGCAAAACAAAAACAAATATTTTTTTTAGAATTTTAATATCAAACAAATAATCCCATTTATACTTTTCAAGAACTGATAAGAGAGTTTACTTTTCTGCTTTTTTTAGATAAAGGTTATTGCAACCTGTGGTAAATTGTTTATATACCAAATATAATCAAATGGTATGAGAGTCATAAATTTCACATGACGGTGCATATCAGTGAACACCTGTTGCCAAAGTTTACATTATCTAGGCATACTCTAATCCTAACCACACACAGAAATATAGAATACTGATAAAATAATTATTACACCGTTCTTTATGAATATTTAACAGATTTTCTAAAAGATATACATATTTATATACACATATAATAATGATATATATAATGTTTACGTAAATGTTAAACATATATACCTATATGTTTCTGAGAGTATATCAAGTGTAAATAAAGCAACTTTTGCCACATAGAGTACTTCATAAAGTATATGACCTAATGCGACTGGGTCCTTTCTAATTCTGTCCCTCATAATAGAGGGACAAAATAAAGTTCAGCATTTCCAGATCACTAGACAATTTTGTACCGACAGGCAGGCTGAAAAAACGATGTTGTAGTAGCTGAATTTAACAAAATTTGTGTCAGCGATTGGATACCCGTCGCATCAGAACCGAAAAAATGAAATACATTATGGGAAAATACCCCAAATTGATACTGATAAATTATAATTTAAAATTCATACATTAACAACAACTATATTTGATAATATTCTTATAAAAAACTTATTTATAAAATTAATTTAAAACTCACCTTAGAAATTTGTTCTAAATTATTCTTTAATATAAGCTGAGCTTCTTCAGAGCTTTTGTGTTGAAGTTCTTGTTGCCAACGTAGAGCCTCAGTGAAAATATCATCATCATTACCGGTACGCTGTTTAAAGTAATTTAATAATTAAAATTACATAAATAAAACATATAATAAAAAAACTAACCCATTTAAATGAGGTTGGCGAATTGTATAAACTTGTTTTGGCCTCAATATTTAAAATTCTATATAATAGGAAGATTGAGAATAGCGAAAGAATCAACGCGAGGAAAACACCCAAATATACGAGTTGTTGTTCTGTTGGCATCTTAATATTTATTAATAATTTTTTACTTAATAACTTAAAGTTTTCAGTAGCGAACTGCACCGTTGTCTTTGGTTTAGCCATAACAGTAGTGGGCGATGATGAGGTTGAAGGTGTTGGTGTTGATGATGTAGATGTGGATGCAGTTGAAGAAGCTGTACCAGCAATAATCATAGTTAAATTTGTAGCTGCACTAGCGGCTACACCGGTGGTGGATGTGGAAGCAGATGATGTATGTATAGGAGCGGTAGGTGGTGCAGAAGCGCGTACACCAATATTTCCATGACCCAATCCGTTGATTTGTGGAATGTCTAATTATATTAAAAAATTTATTATTTAATTTGAAATGTAAATTAAATCAACAAAATAAATCTACCTGAACCTCGTCCCTTTCCCTTTGTTGTATGACTACTATCACCTGCTGTAAAACTTGAACTGCCCGCAGTACGTCTTAAAAGTTTTTGACTAGCATCTTCTTCAGCTGCGTTACTAGCAGCTTCATTGTCAGCCAATCCGCGAGGTGGACTCTCATTGCCGCTGACTGAGCAACTGCTATCATCTTCAATTGAGTATTCTTCAGAGATTTCTATGTCTGCAGGTGTTTTTGTTATTACTTCTGCAGGTGCCATTGGTGGACATACACTACACATAAGTCGAAAAGCGGATTCTCGACTTATAAAACTAGCAAAAACATGTCTTTCGTCGGCTGTTGCTACACCGACGGCATTTGGTATAATTTTGGCTGTTTTTTCTTTAGAGATTTTTGTAACTGATGAAGTAGGTATAACAACCTGCAAAGGGGGAATGGTGTGTTTAAATAATAGTTTAAAGAAATACTTCAGAAAAAGTCTTACCTTAGTAACATAACCGAAAACATTTGAATAAAATGCAAAATGCTGTTCTGTTATATAAAGATGTCCTTGCAGTAAAATATCACTGACTAGGGCACATGAAAAATCTATCAAGACAAATATTTTTGATTAAATCATTTTATCAGAACATATCTATATGCCTACATATACATATATATATGTATATATATTAAGTATACACAATAATTCTTTTTTAATCATTAATTTTTATAAAAACTTTTTCATTTTAAAAATTTATAAATTCACAAATTAAGTTCTTGTCCTAAGAAACCAAAAATACCGTAACATATGTTAAGAGAAAGATTTCAATAATTGTTAATAGCATATTAAAAAAAATTATTTAAATCTTTTATTTTAAGATAAATAGTTTATAGTCTATAGTCTATATTATTCGATTTGAAAACTATATGCATTACAAATATTGTCACATGCCGAGTTAAATTAGACAAAAGACTTGTTCGGTGTTCAAAACCAGACTCCCTCTTTATTTTAAAATTGAGATAAAATTGAGCACATGTGTTAGTCACACTACATATAACTACAGTAAATAAGTAAATATGCGACAGTTCGATTATGCTGAAATTAACTTATTCTTGAGTTATAGATTCGCTGTATTAAGTTATCATTGTCTTCATTGTAATCATCAACAAAAACACCATGGTTTTATTTCATCGCTGCTAACCGCTGTACTATAACGATGTTTAATTTTCTGCCTACCCTCCATATTACCTGCCGAATTGGGGAAATTTCTTTGTGGTCCGCGGTATGTGACGCCCATTTCTCAAAAATATGTATTTTTGTACATTTCTTTTACTTTTTTTCTGGCTTTATATAGTACTGATATCAGTGGCAGCCGATCTTGCAGGAGATACTGCTTACTAAGAGTCCAAAATAAGATTTTGGGATACGCTAGCTGCTTCCCCAAACTTCAGAACTGAGAAATCACATATTGAGAAAATATTCACACCCATCAAAGTCTGTACTAGTAATATTAGATAATCGCTTGAAGCAATGACACTCTATAGTAAACATATGTTTATTCTTATTATATATCCTTTGTCACTACTTCTAGACTCTAACAACGCATTGGAATTTTTAGGCTTTATATTAATTTGAATTTGCTAACACTACGTTATAAATGTATATCTCGGTTTATATTGAAAATTAACACAACTTTATGAATTATTTGCAACCAATTAATTCTATCTTCTATATACCTTTTTATATATATCATTCAATTTTTATATTTATATTATTATGTTTTTATACTTACAATTAATAAGTTTTTCATCCTTTGGAACTTGAGTGAAATGGCGATGAAATTTTTTCACTCTGGAACTCGAAACTTCCTTTCTTTTTTTCTCTTTTTCCGGTGGTGTGGTAGTGGCAGCAGCAACAGTTGCTGCCACGGTTGTTTGTTCATGTTTTGCCGTGTTGCTGCTGTTATTGGAACGTAAAGAATTACTAATATTGCCTACACTTACGGATGATGTTGCTGGAGCTAATGTAGTAGATGTGTTGATGCTCTGTTTAAGAGATCTAAAATTTAAAATAAGAATTCAAATTCAATTTCATATTTTTTTAAAAATATATTTTTAATAAGTGATTTATATTAATAATATATAATAACGTCATTAATAATAATTTGTTTTAGTTTAAAGACTTAAGATAACTTAAATATATAATTTGCTTTACGTATTATTGCATTGAAATCTCTTGATTTTAAAAAAGTATTTTCTTGGCACCTGCCTTATGTCTTCTGCACTTTTATTATGGGTTGCTTCCTGGTGATTTAATAAACCAATAATATTTAGTGCCGAGTATTATAACATAAGATACTCCATTTTTAACGGAATATATATTATTCGAATTGTTTTTATATAGATACTTATATTGATTAGTATCTAGCATTTTATTTAGAATATCTTGAATACACAATAATGTTTTATAACATATTTTTTTTGGAGTAATTGTAGTTAACTTTTTTAATTATTTTTAATTAATAAAAAGGCTGAAATGATAAATAACATATAATTTTTTTTTTTGAAATTTGATTTTTTCAAATGATATATAAATCTCAACAGATATATTTTATAATAATTATATTCATGGTATTCATTGGTTTGCTCTAAGAGTAATGGAATTTGTTTCTGTAGTATTACCATATATATTAAGATAGTATTAAGATATATATTACAAAATATACCCTAATATTCTTAGTTAAACTTATAGAAGTTTTATCTTAGGACCAGGATAATTTCATTATATTATCAAGAGATACAATATAAATAAATATAATGATATTATTAAAATGTTTATAACCATGGAAAATATTGAACTCAGTTTTGTACAATCGTGCGGGTTTAGGGTTTAATCATTGACAAATAATAAAATGTAGGTTTTGTTATATATTGTATCGGATATAACACACAACCTTAGCTGTGATTTTTTTTATAATTATTATATTTTCAATAAATTTCTTATTAATAATTATTTTTTACATTTTGCTGTTAAGATCATTTTGTTATATTTTTAGGTACATTATAAATTTTTTATCAATTAAAATGTTTTGTTTCTATATTATTTATAAAAAAAATTTTCCGGGTGTTATATTTGAACATATGTTTAGTAGTATTTTTCGATTTTACTATTTATATTATAAATGTTTGATACACTAAAATTTAATTTTAAAATACACCGGCTTTCACAAAAAAGTTTTTTTTATTAAAAACTATTGCATATTTAAATAGTTGTCAATATTTTTGGAATCATTTGTTATTCTCTTAACACTAACATTATTAAATTAGTAATATTATTAATTTTAAATTTGAGTTTTTATTAAATATCGCATTTTAAAAATACTAATTTACTATTAAAAATATTAAAAATTAATTTTTAACAAACTTAAACATTTGCATCCCTCCGGTCGCTGTAACCATCTCTATGGGTGCCAACATTATTTTGACTGAGAATACACAAAAATAGTCGTGTTCACGAATTTAGACCACTTAATCAGTTTTGGCTAATAATTAATCTTACAATTGAGTATATCATATCGTGTGAAATAAAATATTAAAAATATATTTTGGATTTTGTGAATCATACAGTGAGTCACCTTTTGCACTTCATGTAATATTATTATTTTGGAGCTGTGAAACAAATTTCTTTTCTCTTCAGTAAGACAAATTTTAATATTTATTACAAAATAAAAATATTTATAAATAAAAATAGCTTCCAATTAGAATGTTAACACCCAATTATTACCATCAATAAAAACCTTTCATAAAACAATATCACTGATATTTTAGGCTACCTATTAACAATATACGACGTACATCATATATCATAAAAACACGAGTTGCAATAAACATTTGTTCACATGATTCATAAAATCGGTCACATTTAAACTTATCGAGGTTTTCTCCACTTAAGTTAATCGCAAGTAATGTCATTAATAATGAAGAATAGTAAAATCTACTAGAATCTGGAATTACTTATTATCTATTGATAGTTTGGATAGCGTATTATCTATGTGAATAATTTATTTAATGTATAATTTTCTTTTCAATTTGTATATTATATATTAATAATTAGAATCTATTAATATATATAAAATATTTTTTACTGAAATATATTAATATCGAAATATATGTTATTTCCTTAGTTTAGTTAACGAATCCAAAAACTTATAAAAGAAAATTTTTCAGTTATATTTTTTGTATCAATATGTTTGAAAAAAAATCTGTAGACAAAATTTTTAACATTTCTGCTCTTCGAATAACCCCATTATTTAGATAATGATGCTTTTACAATAGAAGATTGTTTTCGGTTATTCGAAACCCTCCATTATATTTAACATCCTATTAAAGTCTACCTCTGTAATCTCTCTTCCATGCTAACTGCTTAAACCAAGCAATGAGTTCTTACACTTATTAATTTTTTTATATCATATAAATTTTATTTTGGTAATATACAAAAATTATTGTATAAGATTAGTTTTTTTCAGCTCTACAATTTATTTTTATAATATTCTTTTTATATTAATTTATGTTTATGCTTTCATGTTATTTTATTTTCATATATGGATGTAATTGCATTGACATACGATAATTGCAAGGAATTAAATTTCGTAAACTTTAAACACTATTTTAAATTATTTTCTAAGATTAAAAATAAAGAAAATATTACGCGGGTTGCGAAAAATCTACACTAACATGAAAAATTGTACTAGGCCGGACAAGGACGCAGTAAAATCCGTTGCGGTGTCCAGAAGTCATTGGACTGTAGTAACCCAAGAAATACATAAGCTACAGGGAAGAAGAGGAAAATGAATTTGTAATAATAAAACACTGAAATATAAAAGTTCAAGAACTAATGAGCCTGAAGAACATCATAATTTAATTGAGGAATTATCAATCGAGTGTGTTGGTTTTAAAACTTAAGTCTTTTTGATTACCAATCTGGATTCAATCTATATTTGCTTTCGATCTGTCAAATTTTGTTGCCCAATTAAAGGTTTCCAGAGTAATCCAACATTCTTGTGGTTCTGTTCACACATTGCCTTTCAAGTCATATTAAACAGCAGTTAAATTCAGGGTAATCTGGTTACTCAGGCAAAATATTTAGAAGTGAAAGAAGTTAAAGATCTGCTGTCACTAAGCGCAATCTATTAGGCAACGTTGACTATTTGGTATCTTCCTAATTTTTTTTTTGGTACGAGTTTGTGCCTATTTAACAGTGATCTCTCAAAGTTGAACTAGCAATGAGTTCTTGAAGTCAGTTTTTGTTATAATTTATATAAATATTTAATATACAAGTGAAATTTTATTGAGCAAATAAATTAAGTAAAATAAATATATTAAGTAAAATAAATAAATAATTAAATAGAAGTTAAAAACTAATTTATTTTTATGTTCTTAATATTGTGTTAAAAATTCTTTGTTAAAAATAGCTAAGTTTTCATATAAAAATAAACAACGTTGTATATTAAAGTCAATTTTAAAAAGCTCTATAAACTTATAATTAATTTTAGAAAATATTTAAGATATTTTTGTTAAAAATTCTGCATTTTATACGTCAGTGAAACAATTTTCAAACAATTAGCTCATTTTTATCTACTTGATGACGTCGTTGATACGAGTACTTCATGATCATAAGATTAGCGTTTAATTGTGACGTTTTTAAGATAATTGCAAGAAAATTTATTTAAAAAATTTTTATTATGGTATTTTTATTTTAAATAAAAAATTTTTATTTAACATTCTTTTTTTAGATTGTTTAGCAATTTATTATTTAAAATAATTTCGGGTAGTTTAAACTTTGCGCATTAAGAGGCGTATGATCAACGTCACTTCAGAAAAATGGTGTGACTATATCAAATGAAGCATTTATGCCTATGAGTGTAATATTCGTACACTTAAAAAAATTATTATAAGAAAAATATTATATTAAGAAAAAAATTATAATAATTAAAATAATGAAGCTTTTCTTTTACAAATGTAATATGCTTAGAGAAACATTATTTGGTATTTAGTATTTTTATTTATATAAATAGCAGTTGAATGAGATATTTGGTAAATATATGCATATAAAAGTTGTGGTAGATTATAGTAAGAATATACTATAATTGGTACAATAATTTTAGTGTTCAGATGAAAGAATTCCACATAATATTGAAGCCAAGATAAACAAGGAATTAAGTTTCATATTGAACACATTTACTGCAATAGCATAAATGATATAAAAGTGTTTAACAGTCTATTAATTTCGGACATCTGACATGAATGTATTCTATAGCGATATTAATCCGAATTCCAGAGAAAAACAGAAATATTTTTACTTTATAGATTTAAAATGATTTCATCTGAAACGCATAGTCGTATGATACAATTCATATTAATTTGGGAAAATCATCATTATATTAAAAAATGATTCAAATTTGTTTTGAATCATAAGGTTGCTTATATTAAAAAATGATTCAAATTTGTTTTGAATTAAATTTTAATTTAAATTAAGTTTTGATTAAAATTAAATTCAATTTTGAATTAAATTTTATTTTAATTTAATTTAAAAATTCTAAATAAATATAATATAAAAATATTAATTTGTATATAATTAAAAAATATATAGGTTTTATATTTTTTACCGGGCTTAGGTCGTTTATTTAACATATAAATTTATAAAAATGTCTTTTTAATTAAAATAAAAAATTACACTTTTTAAACTGTGTTAAATTTTTAGTTATATTTAATTTTTATACAAAATTATCTTCAGTGATCATGTTCAGTGTATAATGATAATAATTTAATAATAATATAATAATAATAATATATTTAACAATAATTTATTATCATTATACACTGAAAATAAATTTAAAAAGTGTAATTTTTTATTTTATTTAAAAGAACATTTTTATAAATTTATGTGTTAAATAAACGACCTAAGCCCGGTAAAAAATATAAAAACTAAATAAATATCGGTCGTAATAACAATTACTTAAAAAATATATTAAATATTGATATTTTATAATAATATAACATATATTTTTGTAAAGATAATTTTCTTTAATATTATATATAAAAACTCTGTTCTATATTTTTAAATATATATTTTAAATGTTTGAAAAATTATAAAAACTTTTTATACACAATGACGGGACATTATTGATTTCTAAAAGTCTTATATTATTTAGTTTCTTCTTCTTTATTTTTTTAACATCTAATTTGACACACTTTATATTATTGTTAATAGTAAAAATTTAATAATTAACTGTATTACTATTACTATTATATTGTTTTATTGTAAAAAGTGATTCAAATTTGAAATCCCAAGGTATAAACAACCATAAAGCTATTTTATATTACAAATAGTGAAGCTAATTACTAAAGTAATAGTAAATAGAAAACAAAAACCCCAGAGATGACATGTACATAACTTAAAAATATATTTTTCATATACAATGTATAATGGTAATAAACGAGTATATAATATATTCTTGAAAAGAAAAACAAAAAAAAATTATAAAAGAGACTTAAGTGTTTACAAGGTGTGTTGTAAAGTTCGATAAGATAAATAGTATGGTATATGTGGTATATGTCCCTTACCCTTATATTTGTTGAAGAATAAATTTACTAATAATCGTTACAGAGCACAATGTCATTAATAAAACTATTTTAATAAGGATATAGTGTCAATTCATTGTCATAAACGATATGCTTATAGCGATAGAGTCAATGTCATTAATAAATTGTTTCTTCGTAAAACAATCAATAAAATGAACAAGAATTTTATTGTAACCAAAAATAAAAATGATTAAAAATTAATTCTTATTAAAGTAGTGATGCAATATTTCTTACTGGGCCAAAATAAATTTTATGAAATTTGGGTAAAAGTGATAAAAGCACGGAAGGTGTTGTGAACATGATTAGAATTTTTTAAAAAATTGCGTGAATTTTCAGAATTTATTTATTGTATGTTAATTGTTATTTATTTTATATTTTAATTTCATTCATGTTAAATTTTTTTTTTTTGTAGTAATATTTGAAATATTTTTTTTGTTATGTCTATCTGTGTTTTTGAGGGCTTATACTTACAAAGTAGATACGGTTTAGTAATATAAAATTCATTTAATTTGATATCATAAACAAAGGAAAAAATGATTAAAAAAAATATATTCAAAAATACAAAAGTAGGAAATATTCTTATACTGTTTACATAATTTAAAATAATGAAAATTAATGCAATGATTATTCGGTGGTGAAATTTCATAAGCCTATGTCTTTCTCAATTTATATGGAAAATAATTAATTAAAAAAGTACGGATATATATGTTTAAAACGCATATATTTTGGTACTATCGGTTGGCAAAGAAACTGGGAGGTTATAAACAAATTTATCGTGGCTTTGGGTCATACAATTTCTGAAGTCATTCGATGTGCGGGCTTTAATCTCTGAACCATTGCTTTGTTCGAATGGCATTAAAAAGTTTTCTCTTCAAAATCGGTTCGCTATTCTGGATATAATACACAGACTATAAACCTCAAAGTCTAGATTCTTTTTAGAATATGTAATGACATATAAAAAAAAAATACAGTTTTAAAATTAAAAATAGAAACATTTACTTTATAATCAGCAGCCAAAGAATTGGGAGAACACTACCCACAAAATCGGGGCAATTGGTGGCAAACCTTTATCAAGTAATAAAACTTAGAACTCATGATGAAAAATTATAAAAATTTGCAGGTGGGCACTTGATGGTTTTATTATTAAAAACAGAAAAAAATTAAAAGTTAATACAATTAATCTAATACTAACTCTGAAAGTTTGACAAGTGTACATAAAGATTAATTATCACGTTTTCAATCACTATGTATGCGAGTATTAGAGTCCAATAAGAGCAGTAATTGATGGTAGATTAGATTTCGATTATTTTCAAATAATAATAAAGTTTACTCGTGTCTCTTAGAAAAATTTTTTGAAATATTATTTTTTAGTTTAGTTTGATAAAATAATCTGTGGTTTGTTTGATATGATTGTATAATTTTTTCTATAATAAATTTAGATTTGAATATGAAACTTACTGTATAGAAAGGAATCTCCGCAGACTAGCTGATTGCAAATCGCTACTGTAATGGTTCGGTGTTTCGACCATCGAAATTCTTTTCAATTTCTTTTCGATTTCCATTGCATGATTTCTTTCCACATTTCTCAAGTTTCTGTTACTGTCAAATTCTGACTTTTTGCGAAATTGCACTATTGGTTCCGACATATTTATTCAGTTTAATTTGTTCTCTTGTATTATATTAACTAATTTTTAAAGAAGTTTTTAAAATATAATTTTTTGACATATTAAATAAAAAATATGCGATTTAATTACTTTTATGGTTACCGATTTGATTTAATATACATTCAAATATATAAAATTCTAAGTAATTTCAAGTAAATGAAATACTTTATTATTGTATTTATTAAATTCGTAAAAGAAAATATAAAATGTATATTACATATTATTATTATTTATTTGAAGTTCACGTTGTTTTTGACTAAAGCGATATAAAATTTTTTTTTTCATAACAAAATTTTTCGCCTACATTCTACTTTAATGAAGTTACCCGCTTAAAGTATGCGCTTCGACTAAATTCTATTCTTGTACTCCCATTCTGCTTTGTTTACCAGTATTTTTACCTCATTTTTTTAAACGTGCTTACTTGTCAATTTATACTAACTGTTCTGCTGTTGTTGTTGTAGTTCTTGCTATTACTGTGGAGAAGTTGAACCAAACAATTTCTTATCATTTTGTTGCACTGCACCATAAATTTATACTAAATCATAAAATAATAAATATGGGAGATAGTCGTATACTTCGACAATTTCTATGGAACCTTATCAGCAAAAGAGTGAACTACAGAAATATAAGAGAAACGCGAAGAGTACGATGATTACCAGTCGAGTATATTTTTAACCCCTTCTATAATACTTTGTATTTATCTGTTATCAGTTGGATTAAACGAAAATCATTTCATTGTTAATATGCATTAACTTATCTATATAAGGATTTCTATTTTTGATTAAGCATTTCCATCGGTTCAATGCTTTGTAACCACTTATATTCTTTGCTTTATTTTTGCGAAAAATTATAAAGAATATAAAAATATATCAGATCTTTATTAGGTTAAATCGTTATTTTGGCTATTGGATTTTTGTATGGAATCGTTTATTAATATATTAATTTCAGTCTGATATTATACGAAATCTACCAAACGCTCTGAATAGGCAAAATCAAAATCAAAATATTAATATATTATAAATATATTATTTAATTAATATAAATATTATATAATATAATAAAAGTTGTGCCGTGTGAATAGGCTATAATGGTAAGTAATGATAATGTAAAACAAAATCAATGGCTTATGAAAATTGTTAATAATATGCTTAAAATTTAATTTTTTTACGCATATATTATTATATCATGTAACAAATATCCTTTCTAAAATATTTTAACCCATTAAGTCCGAAAAGGATAATAAGAAAATTTGACTGAAGTTTTGATATATAAGCGAATAATGATTTTTCCACTTACGATCAAAGGACTCAATTGCTCAAAGATCAACTTTTACGTCATTGATCTATGCTTCTGAAACCTATTATAAATTCTTTTGAAACCTATTTTGATATATCAAAGAATGTAAATAGAAATAATATTATTTTTTAGTTTTCAAAGCAAATAATTGACTTAAGTGACGCAGTTAGCTCCTGAATCGGAAATCATAGAAATGTATTTTTACTTAAAAATAACGAAATCAGTAAAAGGGAGAGATAATTTTATAAGCCTATACTAACATATTCGACCAACATAATAGACAGTCTAAGTGATATCTGGTACATAGATTCGCTCTTTAATCATACTTTCTAATGGACTCGATAATTCAGAGTAAATACTTTTGGAAATATTTATCGATAACTGTATTGAATAACTACGAAACTAAATACTACTACAATACTACTACATAAATTTAACTATTAAGGCTCATATTAAATGTTTTAAATATAGAAAAACTTCTATTAATTTTTACTGAATCTTATTTTTAGAGTATACCTATAAGTTCGACCCGGACTATCATATTCATAAGATTGAAAAAAAGAAATTTCAATACTTACACAATTTTCACAAGGCGCTTCGACAAAAAAATCTTGAGATTAGCTCTGGGTTTTTCGGAACCTCAGTTCAACAACAATATATTTTATGTTAGGCACTATACTCTTAAAAAATTTTAGAAAGAAAATTAGTGGAATGACAACTCTGTTAAAAACATATATATATTTATTGAAAATATATAAAATATGAACAATATTATAAAATTTCTTTATATTGTGTATTAAATATATGTAAATTCATGGTAGTTTAGTAGTAGATAATGTAGTATATGAACATATTTCAGTTATAATTTTTAAATTTTTATTTTTAATCAAATTAAATTATATTTCTTTGAATTTCTTATTTATTCCGAAAAATAAAATATTTCTTGTAAACTATTATAATATAAAAAAATCCCATAAATTTTCACATTACCTAATGAAAGTAACCAGAATAATGGATTTGTCTGCTTTTCTGAATTAACGTAATTAAAGTACAAAGTTCAAAAACTTTTTAAACCTAATGACATTATCTAAAACCTGTGATTATTGCTTAATATTTTTTAAATAAAAAATATAAATAGAATATACATAAATAATATTTTCGAGTTGTGAAGCAACACGAGCCAACTAACAAATAATAGTAGTGTTCACGATGAAAAATTAATGCTAATGGCTCTAGAATAAAATTGATTGAATTTTGAGCATAAATCTTAGAGGGTTAATTAGTGAGTGAGGCCATACTAGATGAATTTCGGTGGTTGAAAATTTGTGTAAATCAGTTGTACATTTCAGCTGCATCAAAAGTGGTTGAATGTTTAAATTAAAATTAAATTAAATAAACTATCTAAAAAGTTTTATAAGATTTTAGTCTACGAATTTACTCCAATGTGTCAAGGGAATAATAAATAAATATTGGAAATGAATCTCTATAAAAGGTAATTATTTTGATATTACAAAGATTTTTTGAGTGAATAATTAGAATCAACGACTCTGAGCAAGTAAAAATGTAATATTTAATGTAATTGTGAATAAATCTTTTATAAAAAAGTGTTTTTATTTTTTAATATTGTGTATTATTTTCATTATAAATTTTTATATTTTTTGTAACTTGAATTTTGTAATTTTGTAAAGCTGTAAATTAATTGAAAAAAATATATAAAAAATATTGTATTTTTATTCAATAATATAGTAAGTGAATGTTTGAATAACAATAAAAATATTTTAAATTAAATTACCTAATAACTTAATTTATTATTAACTTGAAAAAATTTTAATATATTTGAATTTACTAATGAATTTGAAAATTGTGTTGAAATAGTATTGAAGGATACTTACTGTAAGTAATTCATTACCAAATCTCTATACACCATATTGATTAGAATTTATTCAAAATTTTGTAATTGAAGAAACTATAAATATAATAAATATTATTTACGTTTGAAATTATATATATTTTTAATTTATTTATATCAATTAGTATATATTATTATTTACTGATTCAGATTTTAATTTTTTTTTTTGGTAATCCAAAATTTTTATTCCATATTGAAATTTTAATATAATTTTTTGAGATAATGATTATTATAGATAATAATTATTATTATAATAAATATTTCGGTAATTTCTTTATATGTGTCTTAAATTTCTATTAAGACAACTTTAAAAAATGTTTTATATAATTTATAGTTTTCATATTTTTAAAGTTATTGATAAAATAAGCATTAAAGTTTTTTTTGGGATTACTTTGGTTATTTCGAATTAAGATGAATTATTGTGGCACATATTTATTCATTTTTATGACTCTTATATTTATATTTTAAATTTTTTAATAAGTATTTTGTTTATCATTAACACATTCATTTAATTTTTTGCTTATTATTTAATTTTTTATACTTGGTTTAAGTACTGCTATATTTCTTAGAACTTGTTTTATAAACGTCATTCGCGGTTGTTTTTCATTTCTTATTAATATTTTAAATTAGCTTATATATTTTATTTTTGTAAGTATTTACATATACGTTTGTCATAGCACATGTATAATTTGAAAATCAATTTAACTCAAATACAGCCGGAGCCAATTATGAGTATCAGCAAAAAGTAGGGATCACCCCACTGCACCAAGCTCTTGTTTCCAAAATGACTCTGAGAAGAATTCCAATCTAAATAGATTGGACTTAAAAACAGTTAATGGAGTGATAACTGGTCACTGTCTTTTGAGCAAATATAAAGGCCGGTTAAAACTGGCAGAAACTGACGAATGCAGATAATGTGTGGAAAACACAGAAATATCCTAAAATATATTTGGAGAATGCCCAGCTCCTATACGTTACGAAGAAGAATATTATACAAAGAATTGATCTACAAATCAATATAGTGAAACATTAACCTAGAAAAAATTTTTACTTTTCTAGATATAGTTGAAGTGGAAGAAATCCTTTAGAGAATTAAGAAAGGGCAAGATAAACGTAGTGTCACAGGTAATTAATATTCAAACTCATAGTATAACAGCTATGTAACGATAAAAAATCAAAAGTTTTTTTTAAGAAAAGATTGAGAAGAAGATATTGTGATTGTTTTTATTTGTAATATTATTTTAAATTAATTTTATTAAAATAAATAATACTTCAAATTAAAATTTTATGTTTATCTATTACATTTTTATTGTTATTTTATTTATATAATTTAAATTATTGTACCGTTAAATAATTTATAAAATTTAATACACTCAGCAGGTTCAGGAATAAATATTTATTTGTAAATTAAGTCCTAAAAATTTTTTATTATTTTTAAAACAAACAATTTTTACACATTTGAAACACTAATAATAATTGAGAAACATTTCTACTCTATTTTTTATGTTTTATAATCTATAAAATAAAATGTTATTTAATAATCATATAATTGTCTTAATTTTGTAATATTGATTATTTTTTTATTTATTACAGAATTCATATTTATTTTGTATTTAATATTACATTCAATATATTATATTAAATTAAATTTTTTTTTTGTTAAACAAATATGTGTACATATCACTTCTTTAATATCACTTTTAATATTTTAAATATTTTAATATTTTATTAGATGATTGTTTTATTTTTTAATTAAGCTAATTTTAGTTTATATATCACAATTAAATATTAATTTTAAAAATGTACTAAGTAGTTTTTATTTTGCAAATTGTGTCCGGAATAGTGTCTAATTATTTATCTGCAAAATCGACAATTTAATTTTTAAAACATAATATAATATAATTAATTTCTCCATCAAGTATTCTTTAAAAAAAAATATATAAAATTCGACATAAACTGATCACAATTATTTATTATTATTATTATTATTTGTTTTATATTATGAATATCTTTTCAGTTAGTGTGCATTTTTTAATTACATATTTTTATTTATTACTTTTTTTTTATTTTTTTTTATATATATATTTTTGTAAATTATTTAAATTTTTTTTTAACCTTACACTATTTTTTATTTTATTATATATATTTATTATATATAAATTAATATATATGTATTATATATTAACTATAATGGTCTTCTGTTAAAAAACTACTAATGTCTTCGAAGTGTGTTTCATGAATAATGCAAACCGAAATCAGTGCGACTCATGCTCGGAATAAGGGCTCAAGTAGATGAGGAATGACTAATTGCAGTAAACTTTTGCCGAAAATTTCACTACTTTGCAAATAAAGCCGAATTGGTATGATTTTTTCAATTCCATAGGAATCTAATAGACTTCATTTTTTTTTATCAAAAATAAAAACATTAAATATACATATATAAAAATTATGTATGATAACATTTGATATATAATATGCGCAGGTGTAAATCTTATCTGAAAATAAAAAGGCTGGTTTTGGCTTCTATAAAAAATTGAACACCTGCTCGTGTTTATTTGGCACCGTCATTTTTCAGAATTTTCGGCGAGATTACTGAAAGGTATTATCAATTTAATTGTTTAGAGTTAGTTAAATTAAGCTTTAAAAAATAACACCACAAAAATTTAAATAAATTTCATTAAATTAAAAACAAAACATAATTAGTTTACTTTTTTGCAAATTGATAAGAAATGATATTTAAAGAAAAAATAATCAGCTATAAATGCAACTGGGGAATTGAATTTTGATGCAAATAAGAATATTAAAAAAAGAGAAATGCCATTTGATGTAGATATTTTTATCAGTATCGGAAGTTATAAGCAAAACTGCATTGACAAATAGATAGAGCGGACTTACCACATAGATAAAGAGTTGGTTAATTTGTTTGGAATGAATGGAGATTTGCATTTTCCATTTTTAAAATTCCATTTTTAAGTGTTTTTCAAATCAAAATAACTCTAAAATAAATTTATTCATTATATATAAGACTAAATTAATTGTATTGAAAATTTAAAATATCTTAAAATTATAAAAAATATTTGCTTTGACAGTTGATAGGTTAACTTGATAGGCATTGAAATTGAAAAAATGAATTAATTTTCAATTATTTGATATCTTATTTAAAATAAAAACAAAAGAAAATATTTTTCGTTTTAACAAAAATTTAAGATGCTATTAACAAATTTATTATTCATAGAATCTAGACATGTCATTAACATCAACTTAAAGCGTTACGCATCAAAATAATCTTGTCAACTAGGGTTTTCCATCTTTATGCCATCTTTGAACTTCCATTTTTCGCATATCAACTTTGACGTCAGATATATATTGTGTTCTTAGATAACTTTTTCATCCATGGAACAAACATATTAATAAACATGGGAAAACTCATTTGAAATTTTACTAGGTATTACTCATTCAATAAATCAAATATATCCATTTATAGATAACTGAACAGAAAATTTTTATAAAATTATTAGAGTCGTTTAAGTTTGAGATATAATCTCTGTCAGATTAAAAGTCCCTTACGCTAATAGATGTATCTTACGTTGTTAGAAGTATTTTAACAATATATACTTTTTGCTGAGTGTCATACATATATTATCTAAATGAGATATCAGTGGATGAAAAATAGCTGTTATATTATAATAATAGTAGGATCTATAAGCATATGAGTTTTATCTAGATTAATTTCTGCTAAAGTGGTTAGCCTATTGACCTCACTTTAACTGGTCGCCAAATTAGTTACATATGTTAGATCACATATGTATATATGTCATATACTGGCTTGTAATTAAATTATAACAAAACAACTGATTACTTTTATTCTAGCTGTTCAACACAATTCCACTATTAGCTGGAAACTATCAATGCTTATTATTATTAACTTTTGGGTCACAGCTGAAATAACTAAAAATACCATTAAACAACTTTATATTGTACAGCATTCATCAAAGTTCAATTATTATCTCCAAAGATCAAATGAAATATCTATCTAATACATTCATTATGGCATATTTAATATGACCTGAATAATTCAACTAATTGGGTCCTTGATGTAGAATAATATAATTTCAAGTAAAACCGAGGCTTAACTCTTTGGAATAGAGTACCATTGGATTCTAACGCCTTTGACTAAATTGAAGTATTTAAGTAATCTTTGTAAAATGACTTTATATATGAAAAAGACTGTTAGAAATTTGAGTAAAAAACTCAAATAAAAAATTAATTAAAGTAAAAAGTAAAAAATATAATATGAAATCTATTTTAAAGTAATTTTAGCATATCATCTATTTATATATCATATTCATATTTATTTTGTAAAATTTGTTCACAGTTTACTTATTTCGTAAATATTTGTATAGTATGTTAGTTAATAATAACTAATGAATATTAGTAGTTGGAATATAATATAATACTATATATGTACATTGTATTATATACATTATTTGTAATGTATAGTATATTAATATTTAATATAATAACTTAAATGTTACTATCATTAAATAAATTGTTTTTTTTTTCCTACGAAACTCAAATATAAATAATTATAATTATATGTTCCAAAAATTTTATTATTGCAATAATTAATTTTTAAATATATTTTTTTACAATGACGTATAAGGTAGTGAATTTTCTTTAGGGATTCCGATTTACTATGACAAATTAGTTCATAAAAATGACTGTTCTACGAATAACAAGGTAATCAGTCAATGTCAAAAAACTTAGGACCCATAAAAAGTGTAAACTATTTTAATTTGAAAATAAATTAATTTACATAATTCTGAGTATTTTTTGAGCAAAAGATACAATAAAAATAATGGTTGCAAATAGCATTGTGGAATGTAATCAATGCATAAAACATGCAATTGATAATACCGAGGAAATTGCTTTATATAGGTCAAAAAAATTAAAAAAAACAATCGTGTATTAGAATGGTCAAAACCTCTGATATATTCGAAACTCACATCTTCTCCCAGTCTACCGATTAGTACTTTAAATTTCTTTTATACTCTCTCTGTTGTTGGGTTATTTTGTGCTATAATATTTCAAACTTAGAAACTAATGTGATCGAATACTATTCTATCCCAAAGTCTCAGTTTAACATTGCAAAACTTACTAAGTCACAGAATCTTATGTTAAGTTATGTTAAGCCTTTTCCGAGTTAGTGCATCTGGGCACTTTTACTCTATGATAGCTGGGGGAATTCTGCAGAGTCTCGTCCATCTCCCTGACTAATTTGAGTATTCCTGATAATCTTCGTGATTATTCAATGATTGATCTAAGATCTGCCCGAATGCGCCAAAATAATCAAATGATGTGGCTCAAGTTAAGCTTAATCCTTATTCCATAAGAGAGTGTTGAACTATTATGGCAAGGAGTAAAATTATGGAATAAAGATGGTAGTATATATAATATCATTCTGTGCCAAAACCACTGATGATGAATATTTGGCAATATTCGAAACAAATGTATGGTTAGTCAAAAATTCAATTAATTAAAATAATAAATACAGAATGTTTGTTGTAGTTCACACTTTTCGAAACCTCTCTAAACCTCTCTTTTTATTAATTACAAAACAAATATATTCTGCAATTGTATAATTTAATAATATGTTTAGTTTTAATTCAAATTCAAAATTATATCATATCAGAAATCCATTTGATAAAAACTTTAAAACATATGTAAATATTTTTTTCCATATCTTTATAAATAAAAACTAAGAGTTAATAATAGTTTAATAAATGATTTTTTTCTATAATCTATTTTAGTCTTGAATATTAGTCATATTTACTTAACAAAAAAAAAATAAGGGGAAATAATAACACTAGTTCACTGCTTTAAAGACAGACACATAAATAAATTTTTTCTTTTACAATCGCTAACTACCTTTAGTATTACATATAATAAATTATATATTATATGTAGGTTTGTAATCTTATCTATTTGATATCAAAGTAATAAGCCAGGTGGCAAAAATACTATCTCATTTCGCAAAATTTTAATTATAATAAATTTTGTTATTTAAAGATTTAACAATTTTGGATTGGAGAAGTTTTTCAAATTTAAATATTTTTGTTTTAAAAACAGGTGTTTAAGAGAAATCAATATGTGAAGTAATTAAATTGTTGTCATAATTTCTTTATATAATAAATATAAACAATACTAAAATAATACAATTAATTAAAAGTACTAAAATTTGATGTTATAAGAAATTTCTTTCCTTTATTTTTACTATTGATTAATATTTCTTTACTATTTCTTTACTATATATTTAAAATGTACAACTGTAAAAAAAAATTATATAGATCTTATTAATTTATAATAATTTTGGTATTGTTAAACAAAAAAATTATAAATTAGTTTATAAAATTAATGGCAAAAATGAGATCATAATTTAAGCAATTCATTAAATTTAAATAAACTATTATTAACTGTTATTGATCAGTACTTAGAGACAGTCATTTGACACTATCTTTAACTTTAGTTTTGAAATGAAATCAAGTAATCTATATTTACATTTTTTTTCACTGAGCGCCTTTATTGTCAATAATGGTACGTAGACATGTATTAACACTTACTATGTAATATATTGGATTCTTATTTCTTCAAAAAATAAATAAATATATTTTTTTTGCTTTCCATTTTTTATCAAAAAAAAGCTTTTCAGTAAGAAAAAAGCAAAACAACTTGAAGTATTAATAACTATGGATATAATGTCATAAAAATATAGATATTCATTTAAATATATAGATTTTAATATAATAAGGTTTATTAAACCTTATTCATATTAATATAAATATATTAATATTTTTATTTATTTATTTATTTAATTATTTGGTTCATATTTTTTAATGGATATATATTAAGAATTCATTTTAAATGTCGTTTTATACGCCCAATATTTGTTAACCTAATGCAAAGATATGGAGCTTATGTTTTCAGGAATAAAAATTAAAATGCTTTATTAGAAATTGTTAAACCAATACAATTCTTGACTAAAATAGATAATTTATTCCTAATATAAACACATATATCCTTATTATGAAGCTAATTATTAACTATTGAGCTAACTTTTTTATTATTACACTTTTATATTATTTTTGTTTTCATTGAAATCATCAGATTAAAATTTTGTGATCGAAATTTGTTATTTCATAAATTAAATGTATAAATTGTATATTTTCAGATCAAAACCAATCAATAAACCTATTAAAGAAACCAAAAAATTATATTTAGCGTTATCACTATTTCGTATCTCACGTACGGTCCAATGTTTTCATTTAAAAATTATTATTTTTCTGCATTATTCTCACTCACATTATGACAATATTTTTTAAATATAAAACGTATATTTGTGCTTTAATCGATTGTGGACCATGTCAAAACTTTATTTATATGACATAATACAAATTTTCATGCGTATATAGGCTTTCTTTATTTGCATATATTACTCGTAGTGCCGATTGCAGTAACTCAGAGAGCAAAAATGCAGTGGAAATGCAGCCTTAAGATTACTAACATAAAACATGTTTGTGAAACAATTTGTGAAAAACATATTACCATTTTTTATTTATTCACTAAAATGAATTTTCAATTAAATAAATTGTATGTAGAAGTTTCTATAGTACAAAAAACAACAATGTTGTTATTGCAAACTTGTAGTTTTGTTTTACGTACATAGTTTTTGTATTTGCATTGTTGCTTTTGCTTTTTTCACTTAATTATCTCTCAATGCAACTCAACTGTATAAATTATGCAGAGAAAAAGAAAAGAAATAAGAACGTTTGAAAAACTAACAACAATTCAAATGACAAAGACAACAATAGAATGTATTAATAAGTAGTGAATATACGTGTTGTTAGGCTTTTTAATTTCAAATATTTTAAAGTTAAGAAATTATATATTGTATACATATATATGCTTGTTCCTACGATTCTAGTTAAGAGTATAAGGTCTTAGAACAATTGACTAAAGTGGGGTAAAATCGATTTATAAAAATTTTTTCATGTCGGAGCTATACTATATATTCATTCACGACTAATATCTTTCTTCGACATGACCAAACCGTTCGTATATATTAAAAATTTATTACAACGAAATGTTGTTAGTTCTATACTAATATTTTTTTTAAATATATGATGTTAATATTTCAATATTTGACTTGTGAATATATTCTGGAAAATATAATAACAAATAATAATCTTAGCATGTCTAAGGTTATTCAAAGGTCTTAATGGTAGCTTTATAAAATTTTGTTGCTTATATTGACATTATATATATTATAGCATAGTATTTTACATATAAATATAAAAAAAAACTTTATATAATCATTATAATTATTTTCACTTACCTTGCTTCACTCTTTTGACTTCCTAGTGGTGATAAATTTTGATAATTTTCGTTCAACGAAGAGTTCGTGGACGAGTTCCCACTTTGTATGGAACCCGAAATCGAAAGTTGTTGACTCAATTGTCGTTTATGTTTGCTTGGCTTTTCAGATTTTTGTACTGGACTAGAACTATTGTGAAGCGTATTCAAACAATTGACACTGTGTGCTTCAGCATGGCTTTGCAATGCAGTACTGCATTTATCCGAAGTTCCGTAGGCAAGTGCACCAACACTGCTGGTTGATCTGTAATTATAAATCAAAGAAAAACTGAATAAGTGCATTAAGAAAAGAAATAAAATAATTAATAAACATATAATTATTTTCTTTTAATAGATATACTTTATATATGAAAATAGGTGTACTATATTATATATGTTGATTGTTGACATGTAATAGCAATTAAGATATTTTATAATCGTATGTATAAGACGAACCATTTTTTATAAAATATTAATTTAATTCTATGTATAATTTGTTATAATGTTTATTGACAAATTGAAAATATTATATGCAAACCTTGTACATTTTTATAACATAAAAATATTGCATACACTTGGGCTGAAGTAAATACATATTCTCTGTAGAAAACCGTACCTTTCATAATTAAATTTATTTGAAGGTGTGTTTTTTATTATTTACCCACATAAGTTAAGGCGTTTTATGACAAGTAACATTCCATAACCAGAAAATAATACCAAACCGTACTTATTAACTGAATATTTTTATTTGACTTTTTATTAGACATTATTATTTTGTGCTTTTTGTAATTATTATTGCTAGTGACAATGAGCTACAATTATATTATTTTGGCGAAAAAAAAATACTGTTCCAGTTTGATGAATTTTTACTATTTATTCACCTTGAATTAAAATAATTTATATACTGTCCCTTCTATTAATTACAATTAAATATATATGTGCAAAATTTTGCTTTATATACCTACAAAATATTTATTTTTTATATATACTGGCTACCCATATTGCAATTCCGAGACTAAACATAAATAAGACATACTTGTGATTGATATTTTTATTGAATTTATATTTCAATTTATTTCTTAAAGCTCACTATAAGGTCTGAAATATAGCATCATTTAAATGTACTAAACAACTAATAGTACTAGATTTCTTTGAAATAATTAGCAATGGCTTGTCGGTAAATCAAAATAACTTGATCATAAGTTAACGGATGTTTGTATTTGACACGTCAAGATCGTTTGCTTAACTTAGCCAAAGGAATTAAGTCTAATAAATTATATGATTTTAGTAACTAATGCTCAACGCTTAAGCCAAAACAGGACGTATCGTGTGACATTTGGCACCGTCTTCTTCAACTTTGTGCCAAAAAATATTGATAATCATGTATCTGTAGCTATTACAATTTCGACAGTCTAGCCCATTCCGTCTTTAAACCAAATGCTACATTATACAGTAGCTTTTAAACTATACTGATCGGTTTTAACTCCTCTAGATGTTACAATTTTATTTCTTAAGCAAGTGAAAAATCAAGGAAATTCCATGCCAAAATTTTAGTAGTAAGTTTTCACAATTTTAATAAGTTCAGTGGACATTAAAACCAAATTTTAAGTTAGACATACCTATAGTATGGTGCTTTAAATAACAGTACTATTTGACTTTCGTTACTGAAACAGTGCTAGTAATAACATTGAAAATCAGTACAACTTTTATATATATTTTATATCTTTATATAAGAAAACTAATTATCTCTTTTAATTGATTAATGAGATCATTAATATCATTAATACAATAAAATACATAATTATTTGAGAAACATCTTGCGATTAAATTCATATAAATATATTAACTATATGTTTACATTAAATTACATATATTTTTAATAAAATACTAATATTTATAAATATTTACTTAAATTAAACTCAAAATATTAAACAAAATTGAAGATAATTTGAAATAATTGGTTTAACAAATAAAAACTTTTTTATGTAAGCACGATTTTTTAAAATGAAGGTGTAAATTATATAAATTAATTCTGCACGCAACATACATAAATAATTTTGATGGTAATTTTATTATTTTGTATATTTAATTTTTTTTATAAATAGAATTATTATATTTCTTTAGGTTAAGAATTCACATAAAATTAAGACGCTCGCGATAACTTGAAAAATGTTTTATCTAAATAAATATAATTTTAGAAATAACAATAATAATTCGCTAAAAACTTTATATGATGTATATAGGTTACCTGTTGCTTTTTTCCAAACAAATGTATATATTTCCTAGACTATATAAGTACTCGTTAATACATTTTAGTAATATTGTCGAATGGATAGTGTAGTTTAAAGTAAAAGTAAAAATTTAGGAAAATATGTTTGATAGAAGAAAAACTCATGTTAACAAGATAATAAAATATTTATATACGAAAAATAAATAAGAAAATTTTTAAGTAATTCAGATTTTCCACAAAAATAACCAGATATTTTCAAAATAGAATTTGAACGACCAAAATTTCTAAACCCATCATCATCAATGAGTTTTTGAACCATTTTTAAGACATTGAAAATTTTTTGACTAAATATTTCTTTGAACATACTTTTTTTGACAGTAAATATTGAAAATAGAATCCGTCCTTCCTATAGGAAGGTTGTTTTTTTTTGGATCTAAAAAAACTTTCAGAATTTTAGAAAGGATATAAAGAAATCAACCTCTAACATTATATAAAATATATGAAAACACTCAAAGACAATAATGCTTCTACGAAGGTTTCACTAAACGAAACCTTTAGCAATAAAAGTGAAGAAATGATGGATCATGAAAATCTAATAAGATAATCCAATAATGACATTTGAATAGAAGTTACAAGCATAGATATAATGGTCATACTCTGAGTGGAAACTACAAGGGAGAAAGACTAGTAGATTACCGATAAATATGCAAATAAGCTTATTTGCACAAAATGCAGAACACGCTGACATTGGATCGTGGAATGAGATACATAATTTTACGTTAGATACATAATTATGAAATTATGGTAATTATGATATTATGGAATAATACTTAAACTTTATATACTTTTGATTTGTGGTCACGATTCCGATTTCTCGGGGATGTTCATTTGATAACGGATTATGGTAATGACAACTATTTTATATATATAATATATAATATATATAATAATATATATAGAAATAATATATATAGAAATAATATATATAGAAATAAGCAATATATAAATTTATTTATATGGATAATGTTCGTAAAATCAATGTAAAACATTTAAACCTTCAAACTTCAATATCTTAAGTATTTAGATATAGTGGCATATAGTTTAATAGAAAAAGTTGCTGCCTCCAGTAAATCCTCAAATCTCATTGTCCGGGAAATTGGAATCGTACCATTTCGTGTACTAAAATATATATAAAATACAGACAGCTAAAATGCCATAGCTGTGAGCTTGACATACATAATATAATTGTTATAAATTTCTGTCTAATACAGCAAATTTAAAATGAAATAAAATAAAGCTAATACTACTATTACTACAATAAAATAAAAAAAAAAACAAATTTAACCTACATAATAGTACACAATTTATGTATATTCAAGTATTTATTATAAAATTCTTATTGAAACTAAAATAGTAACAAATTATATAAAATCTGCTTACAATTTGAACAATTCGCTTCGATAACCTTTCAATCAATTGTTCGGAATACATATTTTCTCAGTATTTCAGTGCTGGTGTTCGTTTGAAATCAATAGTTTCCATGGAAATGTTCTATTGTACAAAAGATTTAAACGTTCCTTATTAATATGCATACGTACTATATAAATAGGTTTATATTTACGATTTTTTCTTCTCTTTTATTTTACTTAATAAAAGATTTAGTACAAATTCTCCCTTCAATATCTCTATTCCACATAATATACGAGTATGTACATGTCTGTCATTATCCATAAAGACGTCTTCATTGAAGTGCAGATGTGTATATATCAACGGAATTATAAAATGAATAGAAAAATATTAAAACTTGTTTTCACTGAAAAAAAGAGAATAGTAGCCAGACGCAACTGAAATGTAAATAGAAAATATTCAATTCACTTGAAAACAAACAAATTTCAAATTTTTCCAAAATTATTTCAGTAAATAAAACAAAACACTAGATTTTTGTACTTTATTCCCAAGTTAAACAAGTGCAATTTATTTAGAAATATACTAGAAAAAATAATAAACATTCATAAGAAATATATGTATGAAAAGTTTAAAACAGTTTGTAAAAAGAAATTCTTTAAAATATTAGTTTTTTTGATAAATGATATATGAAATCAAAAAAATTTATAAAGTAATTGATTTTAAAATTAATTATCAAAAATAAATTTCAATTAGGTTCAAGAAGTTAAAAGAAATTCACAATTGAGAAGAAATTAAAAGATTCAACAAAATAAAACTATTATATATATAACTAAAAATAAAAGTTATATTAATATTTTATATATTATCATGTTAATATTTTAATCTTTTTATTATCTTTTTAATGAAACAAAATTTAGATTCACAATCTGCTACTACAACAATAATCAACAACCCTCTCTGGAGTGTTTTTCTATTACAGAAACGTTGATTATTTTAAAAATGACACTATTTTGGTAAAGCAACATAATTCTGAGTATAAATAGCCACACGCGAATGTAAGTAATAAATATGAGTTATTTATTAAATAAAATATATTATAATATGTAATATATATAATAATATATAATATAATAATATATAATATAATAATATATAATATAATAATATATAATATAATATAATAAATATAATATATGTTATCTTACTGTAATAGGTGGTTAACATTTCTAGAAGAGATAATAGCCCAGATTGAGTCAATAAATCCCAAAAATATAGTGGAAAAGGTGAGCGCGAACGCAGATAGCTGGCGAAGGATAGAGTCATATGTGATTGAAGTCCTCAAAGCGAAGAAATTGGACCTAGATAGGAGAATTAGAAACTAGGCTAATATATAAAGCAGACATCAAGAAAATGCGATGAAAAAGTGGAGGTGTGGAAGCAGATTGAAAATCACTTGCAATGCTAACATAAAAGAGACCCTCGAAGTAATGCGAAAGCGATTCCGAAGGGGGAATAAATCTCACCGAAGAGGGGTTGTTTTAGTCCATATACTATATATTAATGTAAAAGAGTCGAGCACTTCATCGGTTATCGAAAACCGATGTTTATTGAAAAATAGTGTTGCTTGGGATTTCAAGAGAATAACTTTTTTTAGCTTCTATTGAAAAACACAGCTGCATATTCTAAACCATATTATTATATATAATATATTATATACCATATATTGTACAAAATAAATTTTTCATTTTACTAAAAAACGTTAGTTTTGATTAGAAGAAAAGATATAGTGTTTCATCTATATAATGTATAATGTGAGCCCACATATAACTTTGGCAAATGGTCAAACGGGCTTACAACATTGTTAAGCTGGCACAGACTGGTTTAGAGCAGTTTCTTATGAGCGTGACATCATATTATTCACTAAAGGCATTTGTCTAAAGTGCACGATATATATTTTAAAATATTGAAATCATTTAAGAAAATCAGTTATATTTACATCAAAGAACCCAACTTTTTTGTTTTAAATAAAAAAATATGGATCAAAAACTGGAATAAAATAAATTAAAATATTTGTGAATATATTTAAAAATTGTGTATTATGAATTCAAGATGCGAAGACCGAATGATTTTAAAGTAACTTGAGATCAAGACAAACGTTCAGTTATATAAGTGATATAAAATATAAAGCAAAACAATTTTTCTATACAAATTAAGTAATAAAAGTAAACGAATGCATTTTGAATATATTTTAAATAGCAAGCAAATGAATAGATTTTAGATGAGTGCATGCTTTCGTCTAAAAGTAACTTATAATAATTGTGTAAAATATATGAACTAAATAAAATAAATACAAATAATTAACTTGCAATCTGAGTAGGTTACTAAAGATCTGTAATATTTATGTATATACATTTTATATATCATGCAACTTCTATAAGAACAAGTTTTTTACATTTAGAACACTTTAAGTGAAGTGTATTTAGTTAAGAAATTTACAACTAAATTTAAATTTATATTTAAGATATGATTAATCACTGTATGATATCGGTTTCAGCTTTCTAATTCATATATGATTCGCTATGATACAGCGATTGCGATATATGATCGCTTCTAAAATAAGAAATATATAATCAAAACAAATTCTAATTAATTATATATTTTTACCTTTTACTTTCAAAACTTTTTTGAGCAAATGGTGAGCAAAACTATGATTCTTTAGTACCTATAATTTTTATGTGTTATCAACATATAAATAAATTTTAATTTCTTTATAGTTTCTTTACCACCATATTACGGTTTTAACTACATACAACTAATTTTTAGCTAAAAATTATGTTTTTAATACTCACTTTATAATTATAACTAATACTAATGTAATATATTTTCTTCTTCGGTTTTAATTTGAATTATATGTAATTATAACTAATATTAATGTAATATATTTTCTGTCTCGGTTTTTATTTGTATTATATATATATGAATGCTATATTATTGTTTTTTTTTATAAACAGAATATATCTTTACAAAAATAAATTATAATAATACAATGTATGTAAAGAAATTAATAATAATATAAACTGTAATAAAACAAATAAAATATTAATCTTTAGCACTTGTGTCAAAACAAAATAATATAAGTAAGAGTACTATATATAAAATATACAAAAAGTTTAAAATCAACTAAAAATAAAAACTAGTTTTATAATGAAAAAATACAACAAAATTATAAAAATAAAAGAATTGTATGTAGTTCATTTAAAGTTTTAATTATAATAACCTAAATAAATCATTTGGAGTGAATAATAAATTAAATACAAAGCATAGTGAATTTCGTAAAGATATCTAATTAACAGAGTAAAATGAGTATTTTTTTGAAGCCAAATAAATTGCTTAAAATTGTACAAAAAAAAGAAAAATTATTGTACCAAGTTCAAAGACTTTTTTTCAATTTTAAGTTTTTAAAGTTGGACTCTGGTTAAAAAATATATTTTTTTCATACACAAATATTCGCTACATAAAGTTAATGATGCATTCACATTGTGTATTATTTATTTCTTCACAGAAGTACGTAAGACATGGGTTTTTCATACACTAATAATCTTATTTTGACTTTTTTTTGAAGTATATAAATATATTGGTCATCGTTTATTATATAAAAATTTAATATAACTTTAATTACTTTGTAACCTAATACAAAACATTATTTTACATTCCGTTTTAAAAAGTAGAAAGAAAGGAACCTGTCTGTTCTATGGAAAAGTCTACCTTTTATTGAAGATACTAAATAAATTATTGCTAGTATAGTGAGGAAATACATAAAACAAATAATCGAACACTGAACAAAACTGCAGCTTAAATTTATGACATTTGCAAAAACAAAAAAAAAATTAGAAAAATCGATGAAAATTATTACCACACTAAATAAGGATCTCAAACAAAGATCTCAAATCAAATACTTCTAAGCAAAATATTATAAAAATAGAAAATAGAAAAAAAAACAGAAAAATTAAATAATTAAATCTTTCATCGCACTAAAACATATGTTCGGGCAGATACGCAGACTTTAGTAACTGTTGCAAGTTTTCTCTCTAAACATTTCTAAACATTCTTCCTGAACCACCAAGATGACCAGAAACTGGTCAGATCAAGTATGAGAAAACTCATACCTGTGTTGACAGCTATAAAGTAAAGTAACTTAATTTCTGCTTAGGAATATGAAATATAAACTGTTTGAAAAGACCTGAGCCGACTGTAAAGATTTTATGCAGTCCAAACAGTTCATTAGAGTCCATAAAGAAATTGACAGGTTTTTTGGTCTTCACAGAACTGAACTCGGATTAATTAGTAGTTTCTTATTTAGACATTTTATTTTCTCTAAACATAAATAGATGGAACAAAGTATCGATCCAATCGAAATAGTAGAACAGCTTCAAATAGTTTAGGCGGTAATAAGTTGATAGGTCTGTATGAGCTCATGAGGTTCGTATTTTTATTTTGTTTTAATT
Source organism: Teleopsis dalmanni (assembly GCF_002237135.1). Lineage (NCBI taxonomy): Eukaryota > Metazoa > Arthropoda > Insecta > Diptera > Diopsidae > Teleopsis > Teleopsis dalmanni. Next base: position 157,043,345 of record NC_051846.1, on the reverse strand, counting down.
TACATATAACGTAAGTAACTAAATGTATATTTATAATAGATGTAATATTTGATTCTGAAAAATCTTTTTAAAATTTGTTTCTCAATAGAAAATATATGTAAAGCCACTAATAATAATTAAAGGCAGGCATCACAGAAAAATACAAGGCCAAAACTATATGCTACGTTATATTACACAAATAAATATATAACAAATGTTTAGTTATTAATATATTTAAGACTGTTTTTAAATATATTAAATAAATATTATGGTATATAATTCATTATTAAAATACTACATTATTATAAATATGTAAACAACATAACTGCACTTATTTAAATGAATCAGTTTTTGAAGTTCATTCTTGAATTTATTTGAATATTTGTAAATATTATCGATGAGAATAACACACTTTATAGAAAATTCGCACGAGCAATTAACACTTAATAAATTCGAACTAATTATACTTCAAAAGTTTACATGCAATTAGATATAATATAAGAAAATTTACATTGGCAATAAAATTGAATTGCTAACAATGTTTGAAGAGCAGATAATTAAAGACAACAGATAAACAATTAATAAAATAAATTAGTTTTTTATTATTTGGTTTTTGTGTGTAAAAAATATAGTAAATACTTATTTTTAGTTATCTACTTGTATCTTTACATAAATATAGTAAAGTGAAGTGATCACAGTCAACTATAGTTGAAAGAAAGATAAATACTCGTTAATACTGTTAATCAGTTATAATCAGTTAATCAGTTATAAAAAATCTTGATTCAAGTACCATTTATATCATTGTTAATTTGTTTTTTTTTTAATTATAAATACAATAATTAAAAATTTATATACTATTAAATAAATTATTTACTAACAACATATAGCCAGACAGAAATACATAACATATATATATGGCACACAATGCCTATAGACCTTAAACAAAACCATAAATGGATATATATTCAAAGGATTACCGAGTTTTTAGTATCTTGACTAGTACATCAATATTACAAAGAGTACGTGAATCAATTATTAGGTAATTAAGATCCGAAAAAATCTATATTTAATTGTATTATAATTATGAAAAGTATATATGGTATGTATCATAAAGATATTTACCTTAAAGTGCTACATATTGGGAAATATTTTTTAATTTTTTTTATTTTCTATTTTTAATAAAAAAATAATGCCTCTACCAACAGATTAGTATTGAAATTTAACAATTAAAAATGAAAAATAATTAATTAATTCAATTATTCTACAGCTGGTTTATGATTTCCTTTTAATTAAACACAGCAAGTGAATTTGTTAATAAAACTTTTACAGCAAAGTAACAAAACTCCAGAAAAAAATTGCGAACAAAAAAATCAAGTACGGCTTTGCGTCAGTTGGTAAAGGAGCGGTGACTCTGAGCTTCAAATTTGGCAGAGTTCGATTCCTGATACTTGCAGTCTGAAAAAATTATTTACGAATAATTAAATACAAAAATTATTTCCAAGATCACTAATGATCTTAGAGTATTTGACAATACTCGGAACAGCTGTATGGTCAGCGAAAAATTCAATTAATTAAAATAATATAAAAAATAATTTTTGTTGTTCTAGTTCATTACTTTTCGAAAACCTCTTTATAAAAAAATATTTTTCGCCGATATTTTTTATAGAAACGTTCTAGCATATATTTGCTATATATATACCTAATTACACTAAGTATAAATAGTTCAATATGCTTACGTTGTGGTTGTAACACTATATTGATAATCATCCGACTTTTTATGGTTCAGTACATTTTGGTAGTTTAAATAGTGAATATTATAATACAATATCTACGAAAAAATATTTACTATAATATTGAAAAACAATATAGTAGGTAAGAAATTGTGAATGCAAAAAGATTTTCTAAACAAAAATCAGAATAACAAGATTTATAGTTACTTTTACAAATGAATTAATATTTTATAATAACTTTTATAATTAAATTTTAAATGTAAAAGTATTTAAAAAGAATTGTTAAATTATTTTCAAAAGAGTTAATGGACCATTTTATAATTACTATGTACATAAAGAAGCTTATGTTTATTGTGTATTGTAAACAATATATTTTTAACCTAATTTTCGTTTGAAAAAAGCCATTATTAACTGCATTCAAATGTGTTTGTTGAAGCGAAGCTTAATTATAAAAAATTGATTAAATTCAAGTTACACATCTATGTATACATATATATATATTTTTTTGTTTTGATTAGAATAGATTGTTAGACACACACAAGATCACGATTTTTAATTCCATTTATAACTTTCTACCTTTTACTTCTTCAATTCAGTGTTTTATGACTTTAGTCATCGGTTCACATATACTGCAGTAGTTATCTTTCACAACATTTCACCATAGGGAAGTTGTTAATACCAAAGCTTTTTGATCGAATCAATCTCCTCAAATCAAATCAATTCTTTTTTATTTAAAAAAAAAAGAATTGTTAATTTAATGAAAGCCAACAACAAATGAAAAAAAAAAACAAACTTGAAACTTATTTTGTTAACGTGGTTTAATGTATACCGCAAAATAGAAAAGTTTGTATGCCGAAAGTCAAACTCAGTACAAAAACAACCGCCACGATCAACTATGGGAGAACCTGAACTGAAACCACAAAAATTTGGCAGTTAGGCTTTAACCTAAAAACAAGCAAGAAAAAGTTCATATAAAAAATAGACGAAAAATAATATGAAATATATGAGCACAAAAGGCATACACAAATAGTGAAGATACAAAATATAAAAAAGCAATTTTTATAAAAAAAAACTGACAATTTAAACTTTTCAGATACAACATCGCGCACATTTGTAGGAAGTTCAATAAACCAACTTACAAAACGAACGATATATTTATCAAAATTTTTATATATAATATATATATATATATATATACTTATATATATATGAATGTTTAAAAGTTTTTAGTTTTATTTAATTTAATTTTTGTTTTCTTTACAGTTTTTCTCTCTTCATTATTTTGTATAATTATCAGCAAAATGTTTACTCCTTCATTAAAATTAAATTTTGGATATTTTAGTTTATGTAAAAACCAACTCAATATTTTTAAGTGAATATAAAAATATATTGTATATCATTTGATTCTAGTGGATTTATAATGAGTAAGCAAAATTTTTTTATATATCCAAATTATAATTTTAAATTTAAATTTGATGCCGAAAAATATTATTATGATAAAAATAATAATTAAAATTCTACGAATTTAAGTGTTGATTTTGATTTAATTGCAACATCAAGTGTTTAAAAAGTAATTTTGTTGGTTATTAAAATAATAATAATATATATATATATATATATATATATATATATATATATATAATCAAACGTTAATATTAGAAAACAATAGTAGAAAAAAATATTTATACATACAATATATATCATACATATATATTGTATGAACATCGTGTGGAGTTATAAATCATTTTAAACACATTTTTATAAATGTTTCTTCCTCTCTTAACTTACGAGAATTATTTTTGAGTACAGTTTATTTCTGAAGTACTAATTAATTTTTTTATAAACTCTTGAGGTTCGAATTCATTAATTTTTTTATGAAATAAAGCTAATATTTTGTTTAAAAAAAAATCTCTTTAATAAAAGTATTGTCATGCAGAGACCTCAATATTTTCCTATATCTTAAACAATATGCTGCGACGAAAAAGTGCTTCACTTTAATAACAATATATACAATCAGTATATAATCAATTTGTTTTTTAAATGGTGAACCCTTCTTCTTATTGGAAGAATATGTGGTAAATACAGTGCCTTAAGTAGATTTTTCAAGTTAAAGTTGCTAAATAATTTTGAATAGGTGTCTGTTTGCGTCTATTTTCTTATTTCTCGACTATTACTTCATCAGAGCATACTTTAAATATATAAATTGCCTTAGGTACCAGTTGTCAGTGATAGTGTCATTTCTGATCTCGACAAATTCGGACCATTGTTCATTTCGACATGAATGATTGGTTTTTATGCTGATGAATCAAGCACACTTCGTCTTAAATAGTTTTATGCATTGACAAATTGTAAAGCTACATTTTTTGTCACTATGCGATGAAACATCCTTTTCTTACTAGTGTTTTAAGAAAAATATTACGTATAGTCATTTAGTCAGTATTTTGTGCTTCTGGAAGTTCAATACAATTTTCAACCTAAGTGTTCCATATTAAGATTACCATTTAGGAAGTATCCATTTTTCACGGAGATATTTTTACAGCTATTTTCTTTGAAATAAATAATATACCGATTGATTTATATGTTATTACAATAGATAGATACAATTTTTGACAGTAATATTCAGTTTAATTTTAATAACTCAACATATGACTGGCTTACCAACACCGCGTTATCGAATCTCAGAATGGTTACAGGTTCCTCGGAGGGGTATGTAGATCTGAGGTCACTTATTGCTTAGTCTAATGAAGTGATAATGAAGTCTTCCAGTCAAGGTGTAGAGAGAGGTTATGAAGAAACCTCGCAGTTAATAGAGAGTAAAAGTACTAGAGTGCACTGACTCAACTAGCCTCAACATAATAATATAATTATATATACATAATAATATTTTCAATAACATTATATAGTATAATCTTTATAAAATGCAAATATTGACTAAGTATTAATAATGAATACAATAGTTCATAGTAAAAGAAACGGTAATTAACTTCCTGAATGTATATGGTTTGTTACAAATATTAAATATAAATTATTTTATCTAATATTCAAGGTTGGCGAAAATGTATTAGCAAATAATTAAGTTAATTACTATTAATTGTAAAATACTTTCAATTTGAGAGGAGTACGAATAGTATGAAATCTTAATATATTTGGGGACATTTAATATTTATGCAGAATTGACATAACCTCAAAACCGTCAGTATTAATAAATACTGATAATGATTTTCTAACAAAAATTTGAAATTATTTCAACTCTTTATTTGCAGTTGAATTCAACTTAATCTCATTTCTTTATTATTTAATATATTTTTTTTTACACAAAATATTACATCCAAAAATTTCCGGTCCATATTTTTTGTAAACATTTACTTGGAATACATTTGTACAATTTGAGGGCAATACAAATTTAAAAAAATATTCCTCTTCATATTTTTTTTAAATAGTTTTTTGTACTTCTAAAATAAATTTACACATAATTACTTCAAAAACATAATTCATTCATCAACAACTTGTCGGTTCTCAAATTTTTAATTGAAAGCAAAACTTAATATATTCTATTTACAATGTTGCATATGTTATTACTAGTGAGCATAAATATTTATAAAATTTTGTAAATTTTAAATAAAAAAATTAGAATTTATTTTCCAGTTCTTCTTTATACAACAAATTTTAAATTATCCGGTTTCGAAATTTTAATTAAGCGAAATATAAGAATTTTGAGGATTTTCTGGTTTTATTGTCTTTTTATCATAAATCATCTTGTATAGATCATTTATGCTACTTAATTTATTAACATATTAAATATTTAAATTTGTTTTTTAATTAAATTTTAATATCATATTAAAACACGATATTTTAGTAATATTAAATTAATTTTTACATACATATATATACATACATTAGAATTTATTATATCAAACTAATTAAATAGTATTTATTGGTTCCTATTTTTATAGACAACTAACTTGTACATCATACAAGCATTTATAAAAATCAAGGCTTTTTTAAAATTGATATAAATTAATTTTAAAATATATAAAACAAATGATTTCCATTAAATAATTTTCTACAGATTTTAATTATAGGTAAAAGGGCATTTTACATAGCTAAAAAGAGCTTTGATATAGAGTAGTTTACAGCATGTGTGTCTAACACAGTGGTTCCAAACAGTAGTCTGAGATGACCACTAAAGATGATTAAAAATGGTTCGTGAATAAAATTTAACATGGATACCTTTTTTATAACCTATATAATGTACCTATAATATATAATATCATGTTATAAAAATGCCAGAAACGAGACTACGATATAAGATATTCGAGAATGATATCAGAAGCAACAGAAGAAGAGGAAAGTCAAGAATACGATGAAAAGATAGTGTTCATAATGGTCTAGAGAAGATGAATATAAGGAACTAAAAAAAGAATCAAGGAACAGAGAAGGATGACCTAGATCCTACACGGACTCTCACACCAAGAATGATGATATTAAAGTTCAGTAAACTAACTATAAGAATCTTATTTGCATATGTATTATTTCAACGTCTAAAGAAATATTTAAATAAAAATAACCGGGTTACCTACTATGAAATTATGAGTTCCGAGTTGAGTTTATGCATTGAAATGTAATTTCATTAAGTAGATTATATTTTTTTTTGTTTGTTTATTTTAAATACAACATTACAATAAATTATTTAAATGAAATTAAACTCATAAAAATTCTAAGTAAACCATAGAAAGAAAAATAACAACTAATTCTATTACAGTGGAGGTTGGTGTTCCGATTTTAATTGCCTTAAAAATAAAAAAAGCCGACCGGGTAAATAAGCAGCTGTTTCCAGTAAAATCAATAAAAAATTCAAAAGTTCAGTCTTAAAAATTCAAATCAGAAAAAGAACAAATGGTTCAAAAATTAAGCACATGGAAAAGGTACATGAAAGGTAAAAACGAGAAGTGACTACTAGAAAAAAGTATTATAACAAGAATGAAAAAACCACTTCGTGAAGGTTTTTATTTTATACAATGTATAAAAAAGAAAGAAGTACGAGTAACAAACTCGGTGCTTAGTGAAAGGAAACTCAACTAAAGTAAACAGAGCAATGAAATAATAAAGTAACTTGAAATAAACTTCATGATCTTGTGGAAGTTTTTTGCCTTCATGTACTACAATTTAATTAGATAAATGAACAAAACCAGACACCGTAACTTCTAATCATAGGTAAGGTAAAGTACACGATGGGATGTGGAATAAAAAAATAATTTTTACAAATTATTGAAAATTGTCTTCATTCTTACTATATATATGAATCTGTAAAAAATGTTAATTATTAATCCATAATATAACGGGAACTCTTTCAGGTAATTTTTATAACAGTTTTAAAACAGAGTTTACCTTATAACCTTCAGAGATATCTAAACCCGAGTTACTATCTGGCTACTGACTACTACTGAAATCTGACAATCTGATTACTGATCTAACTGCCTGAGTTACTATAACATGTGCTTGTATAATATGCCAAATTGTTGTCACTGCCTGGAAAAATATTTAACTTCTTATTATATAGCAACATATATTCTGTGTGTGCTTAATCTATAGAAGGTATTCTAGGTATATAAAATATTCCTTATTTTACATCATTCTTATTTACATCGTTTTTATCTAAAATATGTTTTAAAACGAAAACAAATGTATCCCAAAAATCGAATTGCCAAGTTAGTTTATAAAATATTATAATAATAGGCAACACAAATTTGAATTCAAGTTTTGACTATGATTTAAAATACTTGTTTAGAAAAAGGTTAACTAATTAAAAACAGTTAGCATTTTATAGACTAATATGTGATACCTACATTCTAAACTATTGACAAAATGTTTACTGCACAAATTGTTAGATTATATCTTTCATTGCTGTTTAGTGATTTGTAATGATGATTTAACTCACAGAAACCAGGTTTTAGGAATGAATGAAGAATATTTCCACTATTGTCCTAATGGAACAATAGAACAGAGTACACAGTGTGGGAAACTTCATTCCAGTAATTAGGAAAGAGAGCTGAGATCAAGGGACTTAGTACCTAAAAGTCTAGATTTATTTAAGCCAGATTTTTAGACATAATCAAACGCAATAGACATAATTCCCTTTGTGAAATAGAATATTGTTGTAGAATAGATCAGAAAATATATTTCTTGCATCAGAACTACGTGAATTGTGAATTGGCAAATATTTTTTATTTATATATTATTTTTTATTTTTTTTTTAATTTCATTTTAATAAAATTGTTATTGAGTTTTTACTAATCTGCTTCATTGCATACGTTGGATTTGGGTTTAACTAAAACAAATCTTGTCAAGCGAAATTGTTAAAATTTTTACAAATTAAATTAAATAAATTTAAAATAAAGTCACTTACATATATACAACTCTATTAAGCTTTTGTTCTTTTACAGATTATATTCTACAGATATGCTATTATTTATACTTTAATATTTTTCCACAACAATGAAGCTCAAGAGGATAAGGCAAAATACATACAAAAGTATAAGATAATGCAATGAAGAACTTCTCAACGTGACATAAAAAGTGAAGAGCGAAAAATAACACAAAAATATAAATTTTAATTTTTTTTTTAAAGGTTAATGACATTTTGCACTATAAGAAATTTAAAACTTGTGCAGATTTCGATTTTTACTATATCACGAAAAAAATTGAATTTCATGTAAAAGATAAATAAATTACAATTTACCGTGCTTTAACCAGCAACTTTTTCTTGCTTTTTCGTGCTGTCGTGGGATCACAGCTCTTACGACGTTCGGAGCCGGTTAGGCCCAGTACTATACACATCATAGTGTTGCTGGTAGAATTCATTTGAAGTTGAACAAATTCGGAAGCAATATTTATGTATACCGAAATTAGACACGAATTGTAGATAATATTGAGAACTTGTTAATATTATATTACATATATTTCAACACTTAACTATGTGCCCATATATTTAAACTCAACGTATAGGTAGTCAAAAATCACTTGCAGAATAAATTAGTACATTGGCAAACATTCCAATTACTTTAATTATATCATGTACACATATTTTTTCCAATTATTTTGTATCTGCATTATATTTCTTCTGTATTTTGCTAAATATTCCGTTCTATTTACTGAAATACAATACAACGCACTACTTGAGACTGCTGCACGGAGACTGAAGTAAATATAAGACTGTTGAGAAGTACAAGAAGACCACGAACGCCGAAAGGGGAAAATTTATAATGCAGCACAAAAAACCAATCAAAATACAAAAACCAAAAAATATACACATAAATACAATAAATCCAACAGATACACAATACACAACACAAAATACAGCCAAGCAGAAAAGGCAAGCAAAGAATTTAGAATTCAACATGAAAAATTTACACATGCAACAGTTCCCAACTAGCAAGTCTTAGTACTCAGCACTCATTCCATTCATTATCAATTCTTAAACGTTCTCCAGCAGGAAATAAACCTACGGGTAGTGCGGCTGTTTCAGCTGTTTTCTGTCAAATGCAATTCACTAGCGCAGATACATTTTTAATAAGGAATCGCACAAGCAAATGCATCTTTGAAAAATAAGATACAAAAAGAAAAAATATACTGGTATGGGCAGTTCGCGCAGAAAGTAAAAGATAAGACAAATGAAATAAAAAGTATCGGTTTATTAGACTACAAAAACTCACTACTCTGTATTATTTAAAATCGTTTTAATGTTATTTTGATGTGTTTTGATAAAGAACAATATTGATGATATGTAAAAATTAGGTTTGGCAATTCATATTTTTCAACATAAAGTTAATTTATTCATCTTTCTGAATTTGTATTTTACTAATATTTATTGAATATTACAGTGTAATGCAATTATGTAAAAAAAAACAAAATTTTTATTTTTTTTGAAATAATATTTTATAAAATATTCAAGGATCTGAATAAAACTGCTTCGTCTTTACTATATATAGTAATATATATATATAATTATTCATTATATACGTCTTATATACTAGAGGTGTATTGTATAAGTATTTACATTGATTAAATATTATTACTTAAAGCAGGGCTGTCCAGACTAACATAGATACGATCGCGGGCCAATACAAATCACTGTACAGTTTGAAGGGCCGCAGAAACAAATACAATATAAAAACACGGTTATAATATTTAATTTAGTTTTATTAATTTATCAATTTTAATTCATTTATTTGTTATACCATAAAAACAAAATAAAATAAAATAGTTTTATCAGTACACTAACAGAATTTGCGTAATTGAAGCAGATTAAAATCACAAATATTAACCGCGAGCTGCATTTGGCAGTCCTCACTTAAAGCATTTAGTTTAATTATGTGTAATATTTCAAGTCTGCAAACATCGTCAGTTCCATGCAACAGAGCAATAGCTAGTGAAATTAGGTGAGTGGACACCTAACTAAATTTCTCATGATATTTAGAGTTAAAATTTCCAATCACATTTTTTTTTTAAAGAACATTTATATATGATAACTATGATAACTTATTAATTGAAGATTAGAATGATACATTACTCGTATTCTAAATAGTCGTAACTTCTGTTACAATCTATAGATATGGTTAAGACAGTCGACCAAATCTTTCCCAGTTAATTACTGAATACGCATTTTGCTGCAAATCATCTACTTTCATTCCTAAGAGGTTGTTTTATGTTTGTGCCTTTATAGTAGAATATAATATTCACTTCATTGCAAATTGTTTACGAAAAAGAGCTAAAACTTTGATTTTAAGATATTTAATTTTTTACTCTGGTATTTAAAGAACCTTATAAGCACAATTTATTGATTATCATTAAAGTCATTGTACAACACTTAAAGTTACAGATCTATGTAGGTTATACTTAGCAACATATTTTCTTTTCTAAATTTTATTTCTTATTATTAGCGAATATAAGAGATAGCTGACAAACAACTCCATAACAATGATAGGATCTAATGAATAAATATATTCTATAAAGTCAATATCATACTTTAAAATAATTTATTGATTTGCAAGCTGGTATGGAGTTAGAAGAGATAAAAATTATATACACTTACTGTACATAACAAAGCCTGTATAGTTTATCAGCACCAGTTTTACATCTAAGACTAAATAATTAATATTATTTTAAAAAATTGTACATGTTTTCTATGACTAAACATTAAAAATTCTGCAAATGTGAACAGTTCATAACTTTTAATATCTTAATTTCGAAAATATGTGAACTAATTCTCGTCCAGTGTTGTAGATAGTTTATATAACTAAGTTCAACTAGTTTACTTATTAAAATAATCTGCGCAGAGTAAGAAATCAGGAACATTTCAAAATGTTCGCAATATAAATCAAATAAAATATATCACAAAGTTATATTCTAGTAAAATTTTAATTTCCTGATTTTATTTTGTAAATACTTTTAAATATTCTAGTAAATAGAACATATTGCAAATACAAAATTAATTCAAGTATTTCATATAAATTTATTTCGTTATAAATATTTATATATTTCAGTGAATACACAAATAATATAATAACACTTAACTACATGGCTCGTACGTAGCGCTCAAGTCTACATGAACATATTGCAAGTGTAGAAATCTACAAAATTACTAAAGTGGTGAATAAAATATTTTATTGGCTTTGTTGATTACAGATTTGTATTTGGTGTATTTATTCGACCTTATGGTGTTTTTAGCATTTTTATACTCATTCATAAAAATACAGATAACTAATATTTACGAATACAGTACGCGTAAGAAGTAGTCGTACAAACAAGCAATAGCATTGTGAGTTTTAATTATCAAATGTAATTTAAAATATTTTATTAATACAATAATGATTTGTATGTTATATACAGCGCTAGTGGATTATATATATATGCATTCA
>NC_051846.1:157016266-157031619 GCF_002237135.1 Teleopsis dalmanni | reverse complement strand
TAAATTATTTACTAACAACATATAGCCAGACAGAAATACATAACATATATATATGGCACACAATGCCTATAGACCTTAAACAAAACCATAAATGGATATATATTCAAAGGATTACCGAGTTTTTAGTATCTTGACTAGTACATCAATATTACAAAGAGTACGTGAATCAATTATTAGGTAATTAAGATCCGAAAAAATCTATATTTAATTGTATTATAATTATGAAAAGTATATATGGTATGTATCATAAAGATATTTACCTTAAAGTGCTACATATTGGGAAATATTTTTTAATTTTTTTTATTTTCTATTTTTAATAAAAAAATAATGCCTCTACCAACAGATTAGTATTGAAATTTAACAATTAAAAATGAAAAATAATTAATTAATTCAATTATTCTACAGCTGGTTTATGATTTCCTTTTAATTAAACACAGCAAGTGAATTTGTTAATAAAACTTTTACAGCAAAGTAACAAAACTCCAGAAAAAAATTGCGAACAAAAAAATCAAGTACGGCTTTGCGTCAGTTGGTAAAGGAGCGGTGACTCTGAGCTTCAAATTTGGCAGAGTTCGATTCCTGATACTTGCAGTCTGAAAAAATTATTTACGAATAATTAAATACAAAAATTATTTCCAAGATCACTAATGATCTTAGAGTATTTGACAATACTCGGAACAGCTGTATGGTCAGCGAAAAATTCAATTAATTAAAATAATATAAAAAATAATTTTTGTTGTTCTAGTTCATTACTTTTCGAAAACCTCTTTATAAAAAAATATTTTTCGCCGATATTTTTTATAGAAACGTTCTAGCATATATTTGCTATATATATACCTAATTACACTAAGTATAAATAGTTCAATATGCTTACGTTGTGGTTGTAACACTATATTGATAATCATCCGACTTTTTATGGTTCAGTACATTTTGGTAGTTTAAATAGTGAATATTATAATACAATATCTACGAAAAAATATTTACTATAATATTGAAAAACAATATAGTAGGTAAGAAATTGTGAATGCAAAAAGATTTTCTAAACAAAAATCAGAATAACAAGATTTATAGTTACTTTTACAAATGAATTAATATTTTATAATAACTTTTATAATTAAATTTTAAATGTAAAAGTATTTAAAAAGAATTGTTAAATTATTTTCAAAAGAGTTAATGGACCATTTTATAATTACTATGTACATAAAGAAGCTTATGTTTATTGTGTATTGTAAACAATATATTTTTAACCTAATTTTCGTTTGAAAAAAGCCATTATTAACTGCATTCAAATGTGTTTGTTGAAGCGAAGCTTAATTATAAAAAATTGATTAAATTCAAGTTACACATCTATGTATACATATATATATATTTTTTTGTTTTGATTAGAATAGATTGTTAGACACACACAAGATCACGATTTTTAATTCCATTTATAACTTTCTACCTTTTACTTCTTCAATTCAGTGTTTTATGACTTTAGTCATCGGTTCACATATACTGCAGTAGTTATCTTTCACAACATTTCACCATAGGGAAGTTGTTAATACCAAAGCTTTTTGATCGAATCAATCTCCTCAAATCAAATCAATTCTTTTTTATTTAAAAAAAAAAGAATTGTTAATTTAATGAAAGCCAACAACAAATGAAAAAAAAAAACAAACTTGAAACTTATTTTGTTAACGTGGTTTAATGTATACCGCAAAATAGAAAAGTTTGTATGCCGAAAGTCAAACTCAGTACAAAAACAACCGCCACGATCAACTATGGGAGAACCTGAACTGAAACCACAAAAATTTGGCAGTTAGGCTTTAACCTAAAAACAAGCAAGACTGTTATATAAAATAATAGCGTACCGAGCAGATACTCAGTAGATATATGAAATTATTTGCAAGCTACAAAAGTGCATACACCATGATAGTGAATGGCATACAATATATATAATGAGGGCGCAATTTTTTAGATATGAACACATAAAAGCTAAAGCTGGACAATTTCAATCTTTCCTATTACAACATCTGCGACGACTATTGTGGAAGTTTCACTAACTATGTTACAACCCGAACGAGTTTTTATCATAGTAATTCTTATTATAATTTATATATATAAATATATACTTTATATATTGAATGTTTTAAAGTTTTTAGTATTTATTTATTTAATTTTTGTATTTCTTTTACAGTTTTTCTTTTCTTATTTTTGTATTGTTATCAGCAATGTTTACTCTTGCATTAAATTAACTTTTGGGATATTTTAGTTTATGTTTAGAAACCAATCATATTTTTAAGTGAATATAAAAATATATTGTTTATCATTTGTTTCTAGTGGAGTTTTAATGAGTACGCAAATTTTTTATATATTCCATATTATTTTAATTAATTTGATGCCGAAAAATATTATTATGATAAAAATAAATAATTAATTTCTAGATTTAGTGTTGCATTGATTTATTGCCTGAAGATGTTTAAAAGTAATTTTTGTTGGTAGATTAACAATAATAGTTCTATGGTAGTATATAATCTTAGTTAATATTTATTATATTAATTAATCAAACGTTAATATTAGAATAAACAATAGTAGAAAAAAATATTTATACATATAATATATATTATACATATATATTGTATGAACATCGTGTGGAGTTATAATTCATTTTAAACACATTTTTATAAATGCTCCTTCCTCTCTTAACTTACGAAGATTATTTTTGAGTACAGTTTATTTCTAAAGTACTAATTAATTTTTTTATAAGTTCTTGAGGTTCGAATTCATTAACTTTTTTATGAAATAAAGCTATATTTTGTTTAGAAAAAAATCTCTTTAATAAAAGTATTGTCATGCAGAGACCTCAATATTTTCTTATATCTTAAACAATATGCTGCGACGAAAAAGTGCTGTTACTTTAATAACAATATATACAATCAGTATATAATCAATTTGTTTTTTAAATGGTGAACCCTTCTTCTTATTGGAAGAATATCTGGTAAATACAGTGCTTTTAGGAGATTTTTCAAGTTAAAGTTGCTAAATAATTTTAAATAGTTGGCTCTATTTTCTTATTTCGACTATTACTTTAACAGAGCACACTTTAAATATATGAATTGCCTTAGGTACCAGTTGTCAGTGATAGTGTCATTTCTGATCTCGACAAATTCGGACCATTGTTCATTTCGACATGCATGATTGGTTTTTATGCTGATGAATCAAGCACACTTCGTCGTAAATAGGTTTATGCATTGACAAATTGTAAAGCTACATTTTTTGTCACTATGCGATGAAACTAGTGTTTTAAGAAAAATATTACGTATAGTCATTTAGTCAGTATTTTGTGCTTCTAGAAGAAGTTCTGGAAGTTCAATACAATTTTCAACCTAAGTGTTTCATATTAAGATTACCATTTTGGAAATATCCATTTTTCACGGAGAAGTTTTTACAGCTATTTTTTTCGAAATAAATAATATACCGATTCATTTATTTATTGATGCAATAGATAGATACAATTTTTGACAGTAATATTCAGTTTAATTTTAATAACTCAACAGATATGACAGGCTTAACAACACCGCGTTATCGAATCTCAGAATGGTTACAGGTTCTTCGGAGAGGTATGCAGATCTGAGGTCACTTATTGCTTAGTCTAATGAAGTGATCCAGTCAAGGTGTAGAGAGAAGTTATGAAGAAACCTCGCAGTTAATAGAGAGTAAAAGTACTCGAGTGCACTGACTCAACTAGCCTCAACATAGTAATATAATTATATATACATAATAATATTTTTAATAACATTATATAGTATAATCTTTATAAAATGTGAATATTGACTAAGTATTAATAATGAATACAATAGTTCATAGTAAAAGAAACTGTAATTAACTTCCTGAACGTATATGGTTTGTTACAAATATTAAATATAAATTATTTTATCTAATATTCAAGGTTGGCGAAAATGTATTAGCAAATAATTAAGTTAATTACTATTAATTGTAAAATACTTTCAATTTGAGAGGAGTACGAATAGTATGAAATCTTAATATATTTGGGGACATTTAATATTTATGCAGAATTGACATAACCTCAAAACCTTCAGTATTAATAAATACTCATAATGGTTTTCTAACAAAAATTTGAAATTATTTCAACTCTTTATTTGCAGTTGAATTTAACTTATCTCATTTCTTTATTATTTAATATACTTTTATTTATACAAAACATTACATCCAAAAATTTCCGGTCCATATTTTTTGTAAACATTTTGAGGGCAATACAAATTTAAAAAAATATTCCTCTTCATATTTTTTTTAAATAGTTTTTTGTACTTCTAAAATAAATTTACACATAATTACTTCAAAAACATAATTCATTCATCAACAACTTGTCGGTTCTCAAATTTTTAATTGAAAGCAAAACTTAATATATTCTATTTACAATGTTGCATATGTTATTACTGGTGAGCATAAATATTTATAAAATTTTGTAAATTTTAAAATAAAAAATTAGAATTTATTTACCAGTTCTTCTTTATACAACAAATTTTAAATTATCCGGTTTCAAAATTTTAATTAAGCGAAATATAAGAATTTTGAGGATTTTCTGGTTTTATTGTCTTTTAATCATAAATCATCTTGTATAGATCATTTATGCTACTTAATTTATTAACATATTAAATATTTAAATTTGTTTTTTAATTAAATTTTAATATTATATTAAAACACGATATTTCAGTAATATTAAATTAATTTTTACATACATTTACATACATACATAATATACATACATTAGAATTTATTATATCAAACTAATTAAATAATATTTATTGGTTCCTATTTTTATAGACAACTAACTTGTACATCATACAAGCATTTATAAAAATCAAGGCTTTTTTAAAATTGATATAAATTAATTTTAAAATATATAAACAAAAATGATTTCCCCTAAATAAAATTTTACAGATTTTAATTATAGGTAAAAGGGCATTTTCCATAGCCAAAAAGAGCTTTGATATAGAGTAGTTTACAGCATGTGTGTCTAACACAGTGGTTCCAAACAGTAGTCTGAGATGGCCACTAAAGATAAATAAAAATGGTTCGTGAATAAAATTTAACATGGATACCTTTTTTAAAACCTATATATTGTACCTATGCACTTAAACAATTCATAATACAATAAACCAGAGATGTATAAAACATATTAAAATAATCATGTAGTTTATTATTCTTAAACTTTGTGTTTAAGAAAACAAATATATACTAAAAACAAATATAATATCATGTTATAAAAATGCCAGAAACGAGACTACGATATAAGATATTCGAGAATGATATCAGAAGCAACAGAAGAAGAGGAAAGTCAAGAATACGATGGAAAGATAGTGTCCATAATGGTCTAGAGAAGATGAACATAAGGAACTAAAAAAAGAATCAAGGAACAGAGAAGAATGACCTAGGTCCTACACGGACTGTCACACCAAGAATGATGATATTTAAGTTCAGTAAACTAACGATAAGAATCTTATTTGCATATATATTATTTCAACGTCTAAGAAAATATTTAAATAAAAATAACCCGGTTACCTACTATGAAATTATGAGTTTCGAGTTGAGTTTATGCATTGAAATGTAATTTCATTAAGTAGATTATATTTTTTTTTGTTTGTTTTAAATACAACATTACAATAAATTATTTAAATGAAATTAAACTCATAAAAATTCTAAGTAAACCATAGAAAGAAAAATAACAACTAATTCTATTACAGTGGAGGTTGGTGTTCCGATTTTAATTGCCTTAAAAATAAAAAAAGCCGACCGGGTAAATTAGCAGCTGTTTCCAGTAAAATCAATAAAAAATTCAAAAGTTCAGTCTAAAAAATTCAAATCAGAAAAAGAACAAATGGTTCAAAAATTAAGCACATGGAAAAGGTACATGAAAGGTAAAAACGAGAAGTGACTACTAGAAAAAAGTATTATAACAAGAATGAAAAAACCACTTCGTGAAGGTTTTTATTTTATACAATGTATGAAAAAGAAAGAAGTACGAGTAGCAAACTTGGTGTTTAGTGAAAGGAAACTCAACTAAAGTAAACAGAGCAATGAAATCATAAAGTAACTTGAAATAAACTTCATGATCTTGTGGAAGTTTTTTGCCTTCATGTACTACAATTTAATTAGATAAATGAACAAAACCAGACACCGTAACTTCTAATCATAGGTAAGGTAAAGTACACGATAGAATGGGATGTGGAATAAAAAAATAATTTTCACAAATTATTGAAAATTGTCTTCATTCTTACTATATATATGAATCTGTATTTAGGAAAAATGTTAAATATTAATGCACAATATAACGGGAACTCTTTCAGGTAATTTTTATAACAGCTCTTACCGAAGCTTATAATATCTATAATATCTATGAAAAATATCACATAAGGAAAAAATTATAGTTAAAGTTAAGGACGAGGAATATTGTGTTGTGAAATATATAATATAATATAATGTAATGTGTAATAATTTAATTTTTATAACTTTATTAAACACTATTGCAGCAGTACAAAAACAACTTGTTAAAACTTTCTGAGATAAAAAAATTTTTCAGAAAAAATATAAGAAATTTTAAAACAGAGGTTACCTTGTAACCTACAGATATATCTAACTACTACTGTAATCTGACAATCTGATTACTGATCTAACTGCCTGAGTTACTATAACATGTGCTTGTATGATATGCCAAATTGTTGTCACTGCCTGGAAAAATATTTAACTTCTTATCATATAGCAACATATATTCTGTGTGTGTTTAATCTATAGAAAGTATTCTATATAAAATATTTCTTATTTTACATAATTTTTATTTACATCGTTCTTACCTAAAATATGTTCTAAAACAAAAACAAATATATCCCAAAAATCGAGTTGTCGAGTTAGTTTATAAAATACTATAATAGTAGGCAACACAAATTTGAATTCTAACGTGACTCAAGTTTTGACTATGATTTAAAATAGAACAATAGAACAGAGTATACAGTGTGGGAAACTTAATTCCAGTAATTAGGAAAGAGAGCTGAGATCAAGGGACTTAATACCCAAAAGTCTAGATTTATCTAAGCCAGATTTTTAGACATAATCAAACGCAATAGACATAATTCCCTTTGTGAAATAGAATGTTGTTGTAGAATAGATCAGAAAATATATTTTTTGCATCAGAACTACGTGCATTGGCAAATATTTTTTATTTATATATTATTTTTTATTTTTTTTTTAATTTTATTTTAATAAAATTGTTATTGAGTTTTTACTAACCTGCTTCATTGCATACGTTGGATTTGGGTTTAACTAAAACAAATCTTGTCAAGCGAAATTGTTAAAATTTTTACAAATTAAATTAAATAAATTTAAAATAAAGTCACTTACATATATACAACTCTATTAAGCTTTTGTTCTTTTACAGATTTTATTCTGCAGATATGCTATTATTTATACTTTAATATTTTTCCACAACAATGAAGCTCAAGAGGATAAGGCAAAATACATACAAAAGTATAAGATAATGCAATGAAGAACTTCTCAACGTGACATAAAAAGTGAAGAACGAAAAATAACACAAAAATATAAATTTTAATTTTTTTTTTAAAGGTTAATGACATTTTGCACTATAAGAAATTTAAAACTTGTGCAGATTTTGATTTTTACTATATCACGAAAAAAATTGAATTTCATGTAAAATATAAATAAATTACAATTTACCGTGCTTTAACCAGCAACTTTTTCTTGCTTTTTCGTGCTGTCGTGGGATCACAGCTCTTACGACGTTCGGAGCCGGTTAGGCCCAGTACTATACACATCATAGTGTTGCTGGTAGAATTCATTTGAAGTTGAACAAATTCGGAAGCAATATTTATGTATACCGAAATTAGACACGAATTGTAGATAATATTGAGAACTTGTTAATATTATATTACATATATTTCAACACTTAACTATGTGCCCATATATTTAAACTCAACGTATAGGTAGTCAAAAATCACTTGCAGAATAAATTAGTACATTGGCAAACATTCCAATTACTTTAATTATATCATGTACACATATTTTTTCCAATTATTTTGTATCTGCATTATATTTCTTCTGTATTTTGCTAAATATTCCGTTCTATTTACTGAAATACAATACAACGCACTACTTGAGACTGCTGCACGGAGACTGAAGTAAATATAAGACTGTTGAGAAGTACAAGAAGACCACGAACGCCGAAAGGGGAAAATTTATAATGCAGCACAAAAAACCAATCAAAATACAAAAACCAAAAAATATACACATAAATACAATAAATCCAACAGATACACAATACACAACACAAAATACAGCCAAGCAGAAAAGGCAAGCAAAGAATTTAGAATTCAACATGAAAAATTTACACATGCAACAGTTCCCAACTAGCAAGTCTTAGTACTCAGCACTCATTCCATTCATTATCAATTCTTAAACGTTCTCCAGCAGGAAATAAACCTACGGGTAGTGCGGCTGTTTCAGCTGTTTTCTGTCAAATGCAATTCACTAGCGCAGATACATTTTTAATAAGGAATCGCACAAGCAAATGCATCTTTGAAAAATAAGATACAAAAAGAAAAAATATACTGGTATGGGCAGTTCGCGCAGAAAGTAAAAGATAAGACAAATGAAATAAAAAGTATCGGTTTATTAGACTACAAAAACTCTCTACTCTGTATTATTTAAAATTGTTTTAATGTTATTTTGAGGTATTTTGATAAATAACAATATTGATGATATGTAAAAATTAGGTTTGGCAATTCATATTTTTCAACATAAAGTTAATTATATTCATCTTTCTGAATTTGTATTTTACTAATATTTATTGAATATTACAGTGTAATGCAATTATGTAAAAAAAACATAATTTTAATTTTTTTTTGAAATAATATTTTATAAAATATTCAAGGATCTAAATAAAACTGCTTCGTCTTTACTATATATAGTAATATATATATAATTATTCATTATATACGTCTTATATACTAGGGGTGTATTTTATTAGTATTTACATTGATTAAATATTATTACTTAAAGCAGGGCTGTCCAGACTAACATAGATACGATCGCGGGCCAATACAAATCACTGTACAGTTTGAAGGGCCGCAGAAACAAATACAATATAAAAACACGGTTATAATATTTAATTTAGTTTTATTAATTTATCAATTTTAATTCATTTATTTGTTATACCATAAAAACAAAATAAAATAAAATAGTTTTATCAGTACACTAACAGAATTTGCGTAATTGAAGCAGATTAAAATCACAAATATTAACCGCGAGCTGCATTTGGCAGTCCTCACTTAAAGCATTTAGTTTAATTATGTGTAATATTTCAAGTCTGCAAACATCGTCAGTTCCATGCAACAGAGCAATAGCTAGTGAAATTAGGTGAGTGGACACCTAACTAAATTTCTCATGATATTTAGAGTTAAAATTTCCAATCACATTTTTTTTTTAAAGAACATTTATATATGATAACTATGATAACTTATTAATTGAAGATTAGAATGATACATTACTCGTATTCTAAATAGTCGTAACTTCTGTTACAATCTATAGATATGGTTAAGACAGTCGACCAAATCTTTCCCAGTTAATTACTGAATACGCATTTTGCTGCAAATCATCTACTTTCATTCCTAAGAGGTTGTTTTATGTTTGTGCCTTTATAGTAGAATATAATATTCACTTCATTGCAAATTGTTTACGAAAAAGAGCTAAAACTTTGATTTTAAGATATTTAATTTTTTACTCTGGTATTTAAAGAACCTTATAAGCACAATTTATTGATTATCATTAAAGTCATTGTACAACACTTAAAGTTACAGATCTATGTAGGTTATACTTAGCAACATATTTTCTTTTCTAAATTTTATTTCTTATTATTAGCGAATATAAGAGATAGCTGACAAACAACTCCATAACAATGATAGGATCTAATGAATAAATATATTCTATAAAGTCAATATCATACTTTAAAATAATTTATTGATTTGCAAGCTGGTATGGAGTTAGAAGAGATAAAAATTATATACACTTACTGTACATAACAAAGCCTGTATAGTTTATCAGCACCAGTTTTACATCTAAGACTAAATAATTAATATTATTTTAAAAAATTGTACATGTTTTCTATGACTAAACATTAAAAATTCTGCAAATGTGAACAGTTCATAACTTTTAATATCTTAATTTCGAAAATATGTGAACTAATTCTCGTCCAGTGTTGTAGATAGTTTATATAACTAAGTTCAACTAGTTTACTTATTAAAATAATCTGCGCAGAGTAAGAAATCAGGAACATTTCAAAATGTTCGCAATATAAATCAAATAAAATATATCACAAAGTTATATTCTAGTAAAATTTTAATTTCCTGATTTTATTTTGTAAATACTTTTAAATATTCTAGTAAATAGAACATATTGCAAATACAAAATTAATTCAAGTATTTCATATAAATTTATTTCGTTATAAATATTTATATATTTCAGTGAATACACAAATAATATAATAACACTTAACTACATGGCTCGTACGTAGCGCTCAAGTCTACATGAACATATTGCAAGTGTAGAAATCTACAAAATTACTAAAGTGGTGAATAAAATATTTTATTGGCTTTGTTGATTACAGATTTGTATTTGGTGTATTTATTCGACCTTATGGTGTTTTTAGCATTTTTATACTCATTCATAAAAATACAGATAACTAATATTTACGAATACAGTACGCGTAAGAAGTAGTCGTACAAACAAGCAATAGCATTGTGAGTTTTAATTATCAAATGTAATTTAAAATATTTTATTAATACAATAATGATTTGTATGTTATATACAGCGCTAGTGGATTATATATATATGCATTCAAATCAAAATTATTTTAACAAAAATTAATTATAAATTTTTTGATATAATTAGAAGCGAGTGATGTTTACATAAAATAAATGATTTTATAATTAATTTAATTCTACCTTTTAAAAATACCATTGGAATATTTATAACATTAATAAAATATAAATTTTATGTAGCTAGAAACATTGTGCATATAATAGCATATACTGATGCAGTTATATCCCAAACTTTGCTTCGGGTTTCCAAAATACTATAATTTTTAAAAACGCTTTAATTCTATATTAAAAAGTTAATTTCAGTATATTTATTTATTGCTATATTAATATTTCAGTACTTTTTATATAAAACCTTTCTTGTGAGCTATGTTCTACAAAATTTATTCCGATGACATAATTTTTTTTAAGAATAACATCCAGTTTTATTCCAATCTATAATTATGTCAATAGATTTGATCTGGTTTATATATAAACTATTAGTTTTACGGATGTGAAAACATAATTTCTCTTCAATCACGCGTCTAAGTATTCATAAACAAATGCTTAAGATGAATATTGAAAATATGGTGGTCGAAGCACATATCTAATACGCACTAAATAAATACTAGCTGACACCGAAATCAAAAGAAGAAAATGGAAGTGGATGGACCACATGTTTAGGAATGCAACATCCTGTATAACAAAACAAACCTTACGTTGGAATTCGCAAGGTAGACGCCAGTCTTTAGCCCCACCTAAGACATGGTGAAGAACCATGGACCATGAGCTTAAAGCCACACAGTACTCCTGGCGTCAAATTGTGAGAAAAGCAGGCAACAGAGTAAGATTTAGAGGAATCGTTGAGGCTCTATGCTCTACTAGGAGAGAACGACAGCAGTAAGTAAGTAAGTTAATATTGAATTTTATAATTCGAGGCTGCTTTTTAAATTTTAGTCTGTTTGCTCTGATCATCAAACTATTGGAACAATATCATTATAATTTTAAATAAACTAAGGTTTTATTATTAATTTAACATAAAATCATATGAGTAAAGCAATTCTATATGACCTTTGAATGTTATTTAAAGAAACATGGAAATATAATAATATAATATTCCATATTCGTAATGTATTATTAAGGAAATTGACAAACAAAATTGTGTATTTTTAAAAAAATTAAGAATTTTTCTATAAATGTACGTATTTAACGGATCTTTTAATCAATTTGTATAACAGTTTATACAGTTCATAAAATGACTATTTTAATATTATAATGTAACCAAGGTATCTTTTAAAATACAATATATTTATTTTTGATTAATCAAGAGCACACCTGCAAAACATCTGCTCATTTTTTAAAAATAGATAGGGCAAACGAGCATGATAGTCAACATAATATATACCTAATCGTCAGATGTAAGAATGTAGTTAATTAAATATTTTTTATTTAGTAATTCGTAATTAGTACACAGTTTCATATTACTGATTATTGAAAGAAATATTATAACTGGAAAGGTCATCATTCGGAAGGAAAATTATAAATTATTACATTTAAACTCTAATAATAGATCTTTTTGATATTCCAGGGTATTTTTTAAATATTGTGTTTACTTATGTTATTTCCATTACGATTGTTTAATGTTGAACACCTGTTAAAAAAGTGACGAATATCTTTAGTTTCATATATCTATATCTATACAATATTATATATCAATACAATATCAATATACAATATCTTTTTGAATTGTATTGCATATCTATATTCTACATATAAGTGTTACCATTCAAAGGTATAAACTTACTTATAAGGTTACATAGAGGTTCATTATTCACAATATTTTAATTCTTGCACCATAATAAAGAAAACAAAGTCTTAGTTTTTAAATCAGAACTCTATATTTTTGACCTTGATATTCTTGATATTCAGATATCTGAGTTGGTGAATCAGTACCTTTACTCTATTTTATCTGTGGATAGTTTTAAGTCACACTAAGAATAACTGAATACGGGACTTTATAATATGATGGATCTGACCTACGTTGATTAAAGTTTAAACAACTGAAGAGGAAGTTGTTCGTCTAAATAGGTGTCGTACTAAAGGGTGCTGTAATTGGTATATTTTTTTTGGGTTGTGAATTTTTCATTCATATAAAATTGCAAAATTTTTTTAACTCTTCTACTTGGGAACATCTATTACATATTGTAATAACTTAAAAATTGGGAGAGGTGAGTTAACTAAACTTTTTTATTTTCTTATATTATCCTTATCAAACTATTTGGCTTTTCAGATAAGCCTCAGAAGAGCAGACAAATTTATATTTGTTATCTCTGCTAGACCCGTGTAGAAATAAATAATCTCCAACGATATAGGCCATAAAGTCACACGGTCATTAGTTTTTACTATTAGTCCACAATTCATATGGCACCGCTGTGATATCTGTGTATGCCTAAAAACTTCACAAATACCACACTTACGTGTATTTCAGAAACTCTGGTGATTTTATCCTTCTAAATAGTAAAATCAGTAGGATAATAGTTAGTATAATATTTGGAACAATTTCATACTGACTATAGACGGATATTTTGATTCATTGATATAAATTAAATTATTTATTTATTCAAATTTTAAAATATTATAAATTTTTTATATATTGATATATGTTTTGTAATACCATTTTTCGAACGAAGGATATTTCATCCATGATATAGTATAGAGATACTTAACCCAATAGTTTTTTTATTTGATCTTAAATGACTTGACATTTTAGATATTCACCGGAATGTTTTCTGTACTTTTCAGATCACATATTAAAAAATATTTTTGTAAAAAAAAATAAAATTTTGTTCAAATGCATATCAATTTACATTAGACTATACTAACTCAGACCGGTTACGTGGTGGTATAACCATGTCGATATCTAGGTATAGTAGGAAATTACACATGCTAGCAAATAATACTCGTAAGGTAGCACCCCTGTCACCAAACTATTAAAGTTAAAGATTTCCCTATAATTCCCTATAATTTTCGAGAACTTAATCATATCAATATGACAACAAGAAAAACAAATTTGCTGAATATTTTGATAAGGGCAATAGCACAAAATTAGAAACCAATTAAAAACTTTTGTAGATTCCTTAAGCACCTAATGGAGTATGGCAATAATATATATATGAATTCAACGATTCTTACTGCTGAAATGAATAACTCTTTCATAATTTAATCTGTGCTTATTTATGGAATTTTTGAATTACCAATGAATAATTATAAAACTGTAATTATAGGGCAAATTAAAAAATTTATATTATAAATAAATTATTATACATATTATTAGATAATAATATAAAAAAATTTTTTTATTAATGATGTAAAAAAAAGAAATTAAATATTTTTTAATTAGAAAAAAGAATATCTATACAAGCACACATATTTAGCGAAAACTTTACTTATTCCATATATCTTTATTTCATACCATATAGTCAGATATATTATTATACACATGATCATTTAAACGATTACAAAATCCAATTTATTTGATATTTTAAAATACTCTATTGGCATACATATCTCGTGTATATTTATTTAATATATGTATTAGGAAATAACAAACAAAAATTTTGGATAAAATGTGTATTTGAACAATTTTTACAGCAACACAAATATTTAATCAAATGTGCAAATATTGTTGTTGAGTAACTGCAGCAGTAAACATGTCATATCAAAATAAATATGACAAAGTTATTTATCTGAAAAAAATATTTTAAACTGTATCTGAATAATACCATAAATCATAAAATAGATACACAAAGCAAAAATTATAATTATTTATTGTATTAAAATTATGCAATGAAGAATTAAATAAAGATTAATGGCACCGAGCGAAGATATTTAAGATTTCTATCAATCTTTACAATTTACTTTCTGTTTCTGTTTAAATAAAATAGATTTTTATCTGGTGGCCAGAGAAATATCAATATTTCCACTTTCATTTCCGGCTCGAGATAAGCGTCAATGGCATTTATTGGTGCCGGACGAGTCAAATGTCAGTAGAAATTTCTCACCCTAAGTGCATAATTGGATTAGAGCTGGCATGCCTGCAGTTCACGCAGTACGTGCATCCCATGCCGTGCCACAATAGTGCGCGCACTCAAGGGGTCTATATGCATACGCCTGTCTCCATTGATATCGAATTAAACCAATCATTAACTAAATGACAGTAAATTGCCTTATCGCCTTGTCTCGACTCGGTTTGGAAATGTAAATAAAACATATTTAATGTTCACACTAAGTGGATTGCATAGCGTATATGATGTGGTGGAATTGGGGTGGAAATTGACTCATGCAAAAGTTCTAGAACTTTAGTGTGCTCGTATGTTTTGACCATTTTATAAAATTTTAATTCAACATTTTAGGTGTACTTTGTGGTGGTGTTCTTGCATGCATACGTTTTCGTACTATTGCAGTTCAAGGTAATTGAACTCTACTTGC
>NC_051846.1:157001849-157016166 GCF_002237135.1 Teleopsis dalmanni | reverse complement strand
TAATATGTTTAGTTTTAATTCAAATTCAAAATTATATCATATCAGAAATCCATTTGATAAAAACTTTAAAACATATGTAAATATTTTTTTCCATATCTTTATAAATAAAAACTAAGAGTTAATAATAGTTTAATAAATGATTTTTTTCTATAATCTATTTTAGTCTTGAATATTAGTCATATTTACTTAACAAAAAAAAAATAAGGGGAAATAATAACACTAGTTCACTGCTTTAAAGACAGACACATAAATAAATTTTTTCTTTTACAATCGCTAACTACCTTTAGTATTACATATAATAAATTATATATTATATGTAGGTTTGTAATCTTATCTATTTGATATCAAAGTAATAAGCCAGGTGGCAAAAATACTATCTCATTTCGCAAAATTTTAATTATAATAAATTTTGTTATTTAAAGATTTAACAATTTTGGATTGGAGAAGTTTTTCAAATTTAAATATTTTTGTTTTAAAAACAGGTGTTTAAGAGAAATCAATATGTGAAGTAATTAAATTGTTGTCATAATTTCTTTATATAATAAATATAAACAATACTAAAATAATACAATTAATTAAAAGTACTAAAATTTGATGTTATAAGAAATTTCTTTCCTTTATTTTTACTATTGATTAATATTTCTTTACTATTTCTTTACTATATATTTAAAATGTACAACTGTAAAAAAAAATTATATAGATCTTATTAATTTATAATAATTTTGGTATTGTTAAACAAAAAAATTATAAATTAGTTTATAAAATTAATGGCAAAAATGAGATCATAATTTAAGCAATTCATTAAATTTAAATAAACTATTATTAACTGTTATTGATCAGTACTTAGAGACAGTCATTTGACACTATCTTTAACTTTAGTTTTGAAATGAAATCAAGTAATCTATATTTACATTTTTTTTCACTGAGCGCCTTTATTGTCAATAATGGTACGTAGACATGTATTAACACTTACTATGTAATATATTGGATTCTTATTTCTTCAAAAAATAAATAAATATATTTTTTTTGCTTTCCATTTTTTATCAAAAAAAAGCTTTTCAGTAAGAAAAAAGCAAAACAACTTGAAGTATTAATAACTATGGATATAATGTCATAAAAATATAGATATTCATTTAAATATATAGATTTTAATATAATAAGGTTTATTAAACCTTATTCATATTAATATAAATATATTAATATTTTTATTTATTTATTTATTTAATTATTTGGTTCATATTTTTTAATGGATATATATTAAGAATTCATTTTAAATGTCGTTTTATACGCCCAATATTTGTTGACCTAATGCAAAGATATGGAGCTTATGTTTTCAGGAATAAAAATTAAAATGCTTTATTAGAAATTGTTAAACCAATACAATTCTTGACTAAAATAGATAATTTATTCCTAATATAAACACATATATCCTTATTATGAAGCTAATTATTAACTATTGAGCTAACTTTTTTATTATTACACTTTTATATTATTTTTGTTTTCATTGAAATTATCAGGTTAAAATTTTGTGATCGAAATTTGTTATTTCATAAATTAAATGTATAAATTGTATATTTTCAGATCAAAGCCAATCAATAAACCTATTAAAGAAACCAAAAAATTGTATTTAGCGTTATCACTATTTCGTATCTCACGTACGGTCCAATGTTTTCATTTAAAAATTATTGTTTTTCTGCATTATTCTTACTCACATTATGATAATATTTTTTAAATATAAAACGTATATTTGTGCTTTAATCGATTGTGGACCATGTCAAAACTTTATTTATATGACATAATACAAATTTTCATGCGTATATAGGCTTTCTTTATTTGCATATATTACTCGTAGTGCCGATTGCAGTAACTCAGAGAGCAAAAATGCAGTGGAAATGCAGCCTTAAGATTACTAACATAAAACATGTTAAATTTGTGAAAAATATATTAGCATTTTTTATTTATTCACTAAAATGAATTTTCAATTAAATAAATTGTATGTAGAAGTTTCTATAGTACAAAAAACAACAATGTTGTTATTGCAAACTTGTAGTTTTGTTTTACGTACATAGTTTTTGTATTTGCATTGTTGCTTTTGCTTTTTTCACTTAATTATCTCTCAATGCAACTCAAGTGTATAAATTATGCAGAGAAAAAGAAAAGACATAAGAACGTTTGAAAAACTAACAACAATTCAAATGACAAAGACAACAATAGAATGTATTAATAAATATTTTAAATTTGAGAAATTATATATTGTGTACATATATATGCTTGTTCTTACGATTCTAGTTAAGAGTATAAGTTCTTAGAACAATTGACTAAAGTGTGGTAAAATCGATTTATCAAAATTTTTTCATGTCGGAGCTATACTATATATTCATTCACGAGTAATATCTTTTTTCGACATGACCAAACCGTTCGTATATATTAAAAATTTATTATAGCGAAATGTTGTTAGTTCTATACTAATATTTTTTTTAAATATATGATGTTAATATTTCAATATTTGACTTGTGAATATATTCTGGAAACTATAATAACTAGTAATAATCTTAGCTTGTCTAAGGTTATTCAAAGGTCTTAATGGTAGCTTTATAAAATTTTTTTGCTTATATTGACATTATATATATAATATTTTACATATAAATATAAAAAAAAACTTTATATAATCATTATAATTATTTTCACTTACCTTGCTTCACTCTTTTGACTTCCTAGTGGTGATAAATTTTGATAATTTTCGTTCAACGAAGAGTTCGTGGACGAGTTCCCACTTTGTATGGAACCCGAAATCGAAAGTTGTTGACTCAATTGTCGTTTATGTTTGCTTGGCTTTTCAGATTTTTGTACTGGACTAGAACTATTGTGAAGCGTATTCAAACAATTGACACTGTGTGCTTCAGCATGGCTTTGCAATGCAGTACTGCATTTATCCGAAGTTCCGTAGGCAAGTGCACCAACACTGCTGGTTGATCTGTAATTATAAATCGAAGAAAAACTGAATAAGTGCATTAAGAAAAGAAATAAAATAATTAATAAACATATAATTATTTTCTTTTAATAGATATACTTTATATATGAAAATATGTGTATTGTATTGTATATGTTGATTGTTGACATGTAATAGCAATTAAGATATTTTATAATCGTATCGATTCATTTTTTATAAAATATTAATTTAATTCTATGTATAATTTGTTATATTGTTTATTGACAAATTGAAAATATTATATGCAAACCTTGTACATTTTTATAACATAAAAATATTGCATACATTTGGGCTGAAGTAAATACATATTCTCTGTAGAAAACCGTACCTTTCATAATTAAATTTATTTGAAGGTGTGTTTTTTATTATTTACCCACATAAGTTAAGGCGTTTTATGACAAGTAACTTTCCATAACCGGAAAATAATACCAAACCGTACTTATTAACTGAATATTTTTATTTGACTTTTTATTAGACATTATTATTTTGTGCTTTTTGTAATTATTATTGCTAGTGACAATGAGCTACAATTATATTATTTTGGCGAAAAAAAATACTGTTCCAGTTTGATGAATTTTTACTATTTATTCACCTTGAATTAAAATAATTTATATACTGTCCCTTCTATTAATTACAATTAAATATATATGTGCAAAATTTGCTTTATATACCTACAAAATATTTATTTTTTATGTATACTGGTTACCCATATTGCAATTCCGAGACTAAACATAAATAAGACATACTTGTGATTGATATTTTTATTGAATTTATATTTCAATTTATTTCTTAAAGCTCACTATAAGGTCTGAAATATAGCATCATTTAAATGTACTAAACAACTAATAGTACTAGATTTCTTTGAAATAATTAGCAATGGCTTGTCGGTAAATCAAAATAACTTGATCATAAGTTAACGGATGTTTGTATTTGACACGTCAAGATCGTTTGCTTAACTTAGCTAAAGGAATTAAGTCTAATAAATTATATGATTTTAGTAACTAATGCTCAACGCTTAAGCCAAAACAGGACGTATCGTGTGACATTTGGTACCGTCTTCTTCAACTTTGTGCCAAAAAATATTGATAATCATGTATCTGTAGCTATTAGAATTTCGACAGTTTAGCCCATTCCGTCTTTAAACCAAATGCTAC
This sequence comes from Teleopsis dalmanni, assembly GCF_002237135.1. Taxonomy (NCBI): domain Eukaryota; kingdom Metazoa; phylum Arthropoda; class Insecta; order Diptera; family Diopsidae; genus Teleopsis; species Teleopsis dalmanni. Next base: position 157,012,023 of record NC_051846.1, on the reverse strand, counting down.
ATTATACAGTAGCTTTTAAACTATACTGATCGGTTTTAACTCCTCTAGATGTTACAATTTTATTTCTTGAGCAAGTGAAAAATCAAGGAAATTCCATGCTAACATTTTTGTAGTAAGTTTTTACAATTTTAATAAGTTCAGTGGCCATTAAAACCAAATTTTAAGTTAGACATACAGTATGGTGCTTTAAATAACAGTACTATTTGACTTTCGTTACTGAAACAGTGCTAGTAATTACATTGAAAATCAGTACAACTTTTATATATATTTTATATCTTTATATATGAAAACTAATTATCTCTTTTAATTGATTAATGAGATCATTAATATTATAATACAATAAAATACGTGATTATTTTAGAAACATCTTGTGATTAAATTCATATAAATATATTAACTATATGTTTACATTAAGTTACATATATTTTTAGTAAAATACTAATATTTATAAATATTTACTTAAATTAAACTCAAAATATTAAACAAAATTGAAGATAATTTGAAATAATTGGTTTAACAAATAAAAACTTTTTTATGTAAGCACGATTTTTTAAAATGAAGGTGTAAATTATATAAATTAATTCTGCACGCAACATACATAAATAATTTTGATGGTAATTTTATTATTTTGTATATTTAATTTTTTTTATAAATAGAATTATTATATTTCTTTAGGTTAAGAATTCACATAAAATTAAGACGCTCGCGATAACTTGAAAAATGTTTTATCTAAATAAATATAATTTTAGAAATAACAATAATAATTCGCTAAAAACTTTATATGATGTATATAGGTTACCTGTTGCTTTTTTCCAAACAAATGTATATATTTCCTAGACTATATAAGTACTCGTTAATACATTTTAGTAATATTGTCGAATGGATAGTGTAGTTTAAAGTAAAAGTAAAAATTTAGGAAAATATGTTTGATAGAAGAAAAACTCATGTTAACAAGATAATAAAATATTTATATACGAAAAATAAATAAGAAAATTTTTAGGTAATTTAGGTTTTCCACAAAAATAACCAGATATTTTCAAAATAGATTTTGAACGAGCAAAATTTCTAAACCTATCATCATCAATGAGTTTTTGAACCATTTTTAAGACATTGAAGATTTTTTGACTAAATATTTCTTTGAGCATACTTTTTTTGACAGTAAATATTGAAAATAGAATCCGTCCTTCCTATAGGAAGGTTGTTTTTTTTTGGATCTAAAAAAACTTTCAGAATTTTAGGAAGGATATAAAGAAATCATCCTCTAATATATATGAAAACACTCCAAGACAATAATGCTTTTACGAAGGTTTCACTAAACGAAACCTTTAGTAATAAAAGTGAAGAAATGATGGATCATGAAAATCTAATAAGATAATCCAATAATGACATTTGAATAGAAGTTACAAGCATAGATATAATGGTCATACTCTGAGTGGAAACTACAAGGGAGAAAGACTAGTAGATTACCGATAAATATGCAAATAAGCTTATTTGCACAAAATGCAGAACACGCTGACATTGGATCGTGGAATGAGATACATAATTTTACGTTAGATACATAATTATGAAATTATGGTAATTATGATATTATGGAATAATACTTAAACTTTATATACTTTTGATTTGTGGTCACGATTCCGATTTCTCGGGGATGTTCATTTGATAACGGATTATGGTAATGACAACTATTTTATATATATAATATATAATATATATAATAATATATATAGAAATAATATATATAGAAATAATATATATAGAAATAAGCAATATATAAATTTATTTATATGGATAATGTTCGTAAAATCAATGTAAAACATTTAAACCTTCAAACTTCAATATCTTAAGTATTTAGATATAGTGGCATATAGTTTAATAGAAAAAGTTGCTGCCTCCAGTAAATCCTCAAATCTCATTGTCCGGGAAATTGGAATCGTACCATTTCGTGTACTAAAATATATATAAAATACAGACAGCTAAAATGCCATAGCTGTGAGCTTGACATACATAATATAATTGTTATAAATTTCTGTCTAATACAGCAAATTTAAAATGAAATAAAATAAAGCTAATACTACTATTACTACAATAAAATAAAAAAAAAAACAAATTTAACCTACATAATAGTACACAATTTATGTATATTCAAGTATTTATTATAAAATTCTTATTGAAACTAAAATAGTAACAAATTATATAAAATCTGCTTACAATTTGAACAATTCGCTTCGATAACCTTTCAATCAATTGTTCGGAATACATATTTTCTCAGTATTTCAGTGCTGGTGTTCGTTTGAAATCAATAGTTTCCATGGAAATGTTCTATTGTACAAAAGATTTAAACGTTCCTTATTAATATGCATACGTACTATATAAATAGGTTTATATTTACGATTTTTTCTTCTCTTTTATTTTACTTAATAAAAGATTTAGTACAAATTCTCCCTTCAATATCTCTATTCCACATAATATACGAGTATGTACATGTCTGTCATTATCCATAAAGACGTCTTCATTGAAGTGCAGATGTGTATATATCAACGGAATTATAAAATGAATAGAAAAATATTAAAACTTGTTTTCACTGAAAAAAAGAGAATAGTAGCCAGACGCAACTGAAATGTAAATAGAAAATATTCAATTCACTTGAAAACAAACAAATTTCAAATTTTTCCAAAATTATTTCAGTAAATAAAACAAAACACTAGATTTTTGTACTTTATTCCCAAGTTAAACAAGTGCAATTTATTTAGAAATATACTAGAAAAAATAATAAACATTCATAAGAAATATATGTATGAAAAGTTTAAAACAGTTTGTAAAAAGAAATTCTTTAAAATATTAGTTTTTTTGATAAATGATATATGAAATCAAAAAAATTTATAAAGTAATTGATTTTAAAATTAATTATCAAAAATAAATTTCAATTAGGTTCAAGAAGTTAAAAGAAATTCACAATTGAGAAGAAATTAAAAGATTCAACAAAATAAAACTATTATATATATAACTAAAAATAAAAGTTATATTAATATTTTATATATTATCATGTTAATATTTTAATCTTTTTATTATCTTTTTAATGAAACAAAATTTAGATTCACAATCTGCTACTACAACAATAATCAACAACCCTCTCTGGAGTGTTTTTCTATTACAGAAACGTTGATTATTTTAAAAATGACACTATTTTGGTAAAGCAACATAATTCTGAGTATAAATAGCCACACGCGAATGTAAGTAATAAATATGAGTTATTTATTAAATAAAATATAATAATATAATATATAAATATATATAATATAATAATATATAATATAATATAATAAATATAATATATAATATAATATAATAAATATAATATATGTTATCTTACTGTAATAGGTGGTTAACATTTCTAGAAGAGATAATAGCCCAGATTGAGTCAATAAATCCCAAAAATATAGTGGAAAAGGTGAGCGCGAACGCAGATAGCTGGCGAAGGATAGAGTCATATGTGATTGAAGTCCTCAAAGCGAAGAAATTGGACCTAGATAGGAGAATTAGAAACTAGGCTAATATATAAAGCAGACATCAAGAAAATGCGATGAAAAAGTGGAGGTGTGGAAGCAGATTGAAAATCACTTGCAATGCTAACATAAAAGAGACCCTCGAAGTAATGCGAAAGCGATTCCGAAGGGGGAATAAATCTCACCGAAGAGGGGTTGTTTTAGTCCATATACTATATATTAATGTAAAAGAGTCGAGCACTTCATCGGTTATCGAAAACCGATGTTTATTGAAAAATAGTGTTGCTTGGGATTTCAAGAGAATAACTTTTTTTAGCTTCTATTGAAAAACACAGCTGCATATTCTAAACCATATTATTATATATAATATATTATATACCATATATTGTACAAAATAAATTTTTCATTTTACTAAAAAACGTTAGTTTTGATTAGAAGAAAAGATATAGTGTTTCATCAATATAATGTATAATGTGAGCCCACATATAACTTTGGCAAATGGTCAAACGGGCTTACAACATTGTTAAGCTGGCACAGACTGGTTTAGAGCAGTTTCTTATGAGCGTGAAATCATATTATTCACTAAAGGCATTTGTCTAAAGTGCACGATATATATTTTAAAATATTGAAATCATTTAAGAAAATCAGTTATATTTACATCAAAGAACCCAACTTTTTTGTTTTAAATAAAAAAATATGGATCAAAAACTGAAATAAAATAAATTAAAATATTGGTGAATATATTTAAAAATTGTGTATTATGATTTCAAGATGCGAAGACCGAATGACAAACGTTCAGTTATATAAGTGATATAATATATAAAGCAAAATAATTTTTCTATACAAATTAAGTAATAAAAAGTAAACGAATGCATTTTGAATATATTTTAAATAGCAAGCAAATGAATAGATTTTAAATGAGCGCATGCTTTCGTCTAAAAGTAAATTATAATAATTGTGTAAAATATATGAACTAAATAAAATAAATACAAATAATTGACTTGAAATCTGAGTAGCTTACTAAAGATCTGTAATATTTATGTATATACACTTTATATATCATGCAACTTCTATAAGAACAAGTTTTTTACATTTAGAACACTTTAAGTGAAGTGTATTTAGTTAAGAAATTTACAACTAAATTTAAATTTATATTTAAGATATGATTAATCACTGTATGATATCGGTTTCAGCTTTCTAATTCATATATGATTCGCTATGATACAGCGATTGCGATATATGATCGTTTCTAAAATAAGAAATATATAATAAAAACAAATTCTAATTAATTATAAATTTTTGCTTTTTACTTTCAAAACTATTTTGACCAAATGGTGAGCAAAACTATGACTCTTTAGTACCTAAACTATGAATTATATGTAATTATAACTAATATTAATGTAATATATTTTCTGTCTCGGTTTTTATTTGTATTATATATATATGAATGCTATATTATTGTTTTTTTTTTATAAACAGAATATATCTTTACAAAAATAAATTATAATAATACAATGTATGTAAAGAAATTAATAATAATATAAACTGTAATAAAACAAATAAAATATTAATATTTAGCACTTGTGTAAAACAAAATAATATAAGTAAGAGTACTATATATAAAATATACAAAAAGTTTAAAATCAACTAAAAATAAAAACTAGTTTTATAATGAAAAAATACAACAAAATTATAAAAATAAAAGAATTGTATGTAGTTCATTTAAAGTTTTAATTATAATAACCTAAATAAATCATTTGGAGTGAATAATAAATTAAATACAAAGCATAGTGAATTTCGTAAAGATATCTAATTAACAGAGTAAAATGAGTATTTTTTTGAAGCCAAATAAATTGCTTAAAATTGTACAAAAAAAAGAAAAATTATTGTACCAAGTTCAAAGCCTTTTTTTCAATTTTAAGTTTTTGAAGTTGGACTCTGGTTAAAAAATACAATATTTTTTTCGTACACAAATATTCGCTACATAAAGTTAATGATGCATTCACATTGTGTATTATTTATTTCTTCACAGAAGTACGTAAGACATGGGTTTTTCATACACCAATAATCTTATTTTGACTTTCTTGAAGTATATAAATATATTGGTCATCGTTTATTATATAAAAATTTAATATAAATTTAATTACTTTGTAACCTAATAAAAAACATTATTTTACATTCCGTTTTAAAAAGTAGAAAGACAGGAACCTGTCTGTTTTATGGAAAAGTCTATCCTTCACTGAAGATACTAAATAAATTATTGCTAGTATACTTAGGATAAACATTTGCAAAAACAATAAAAAAATTAGAGAAATCGAAGAAAATTATTACCACACTAAATAAAGATCTCAAACACAGTACTTCTAAGCAAAATATTATAAAAATAGAAAATAATTAAAAAACAATAAAAATAAAAAAATAAATGAAAAATAAATAGAAAAATAAAAAAGTAAAAAAGATATTAAATTATTAAATCTTACAACGCACTAAACTATATGTTCGGACAGATACGCAGACTACAGTTACTAACTGTTGCAAGCTTTGTCTTGCTGTATAAACATTCTTGGTAAAAGCTAGACCAGTATCCTCTGCAAATGCACCTATCAAACTATTGGATTGCATTCTGAACCACCAAGAAGACCAGAAGCTGGTCAGATCAGGCATGAGAAGTCTCATACCTATGTTGACAGCTATGAATAAAGTAACAGTGGTTTAGATAGCTTGTTATTACTGATTCGGCGGTATCGAAATAGCTGACGAACTTACAAAGGGTGCATCATCCTTTTCTATAGGAACTTAACCTTTCTGGGATATCAGATTGTTTCATTTAATCTCTGCTTGCAAATATGAAATATTAACTGTTTGAAAAGACCTGAGCAGACTGTAAAGATTTAATGCAGTCCAAACAGTTCAATAGAGTACATAATGAAATTGACAGGTTTCTTGGTCTTAACAGAACTGAACTCGGATTAATTACTAGTTTCTTATCTAGACATGCTTCTTATAACTACCAGCATTCAAAAATGGGACTAAACAACACTAACACTTAAAGATTCTATGTAATTCCCTTCTTATGCCCACATTATTTACTCGTATCCTGCGATTACCGGGAAATGAGTCTAGCATCTTTATTTCATTTTCATTGAATCGCTTCCGTTCTTTCAACGGTGTTGAATGGACTGTGTTGAATGGAGAAAGTAGTTATGAGGTAGTTGTGATCTTAATTAAAAGAATTGTCTGTCACGTCATAAATTCTAAAAAGTTTTAACGACTTACCACCATAGAGTATCTTTGGTTAGCTTTGTTATTCGTTTTAATTTTGTAACTGATGGGTTGTAGTATTTTCTCTAAACATGAATAGATGGGAGAAAGTATCGACCCAATCGAAATAGTAGAACAGCTTCAAATAGTTTAGGCAAAGCTGGTAATAAGTTTATAGGTCTGTATGAGCTAATGAGGTTCGTATTTTTATTTTATTTTTGTTTGCATATAACGTAAATAAGTAAATGTATAATTATAATAAATGTAATATTTGATTCTGAAAAATCTTTTTCAAATTTGTTTCTGAATAGAAAATGTATATAAAGCCACTAATAATAATTAAAGAGAGCCATCACAGAAAAATACAAGGCAAAAACTCTATGTTACGTTATATTACACAAATAAATATATAACAAATTTTTAGTTATTAATATATTTAAGACTGTTTTTAAATATATTAAATAAATATTATGGTATATAATTCATTATTAAAATACTACATTATTATAAATATGTAAACAACATAACTGCACTTATTTAAATGAATCAGTTTTTGAAGTTCATTCTTGAATTTATATGAATATTTGTAAATATTATCGATGAGAATAACACACTTTATAGAAAATTCGCACGAGCAATTAACACTTAATAAATTCGAACTAATTACACTTCAAAAGTTTACTTGCAATTAGATATAATATAAGAAAATTTACATTGGCAATAAAATTGAATTGCTAACAATGTTTGAAGAGCAGATAATTAAAGTCGACAGATAAACAATTAATAAAATAAATTAGTTTTTTATTATTTGGTTTTTGTGTGTAAAAAAATAGTAAATACTTATTTTTAGTTATCTACTTGTATCTTTACCTAAATATAGTAAAGTAAAGTGATCACAGTCAACTACAGTTGAAAGAAAGATAAATACTCGTTAATACTGTTAATCAGTTATAATCAGTTAACTGTTAATTATATAATCAGTTATAAAAAATCTTGATTCAAGTACCATTTATATCATTGTTAATTTGTTTTTTTTTTTTAATTATAAATACAAGAATTAAAAATTTATATACTATTAAATAAATTATTTACTAACAACATATAGCCAGACAGAAATACATAACATATATATATGGCACACAATGCCTACAGACCTTAAACAAAACCATAAATGGATATATATTTAAAGGATTACCGAGTTTTTAGTATCTTGACTAGTACATCAATATTACAAAGAGTACGTGAAACAATTATTAGGTAATTAAGATCCGAAAAAATTTATATTTAATTGTATTATAATTATGAAAAGTATATATGTATCATAAAGATTTTAATTTTCTATTTTTAATAAAAAAATAATGCCTATACCAACAGAATAGTATTGATATTTAACAATTAAAAATGAAAAATAATTAATTAATTCAATTATTCTACAGCTGGTTTATGATTTCCTTTTAATTAAACACAGCAAGTGAATTTGTTAATAAAACTTTTACAGCAAAGTAACAAAACTCCAGAAAAAAATTGCGAACAAAAAAATCAAGTACGACTTTGCGTCTGAGCTTCAAATTTGGCAGAGTTCGATTCCTGATACTTGCAGTCTGAAAAAATTATTTACGAATAATTAAATACAAAAATTATTTCCAAGATCACTAATGATCTTAGAGTATTTGACAATACTCGGAACAGTTGTATGGTCAGCGAAAAATTCAATTAATTAAAATAATATAAAAAATAATTTTTGTTGTTCTAGTTCATTACTTTTTGAAACCTCTTTATAAAAAAATATTTTTCGCCGATATTTTTTATAGAAACTTTCTAGCATATATTTGCTATATATATAATTACACTAAGTATAAATAGTTCAATATGCTTACGTTGTGGTTGTAACACTATATTGATAATCAACCGACTTTTTATGGTTCAGTACATTTTGGTAGTTTAAATAGTGAATATTATAATACAATATCTACGAAAAAATATTTACTATAATATTGAAAAACAATATAGGAGGTAAGAAATTGTGAATGCAAAAAGATTTTCTAAACAAAAATCAGAATAACAAGATTTATAGTTACTTTTACAAATGAATTAATATTTTATAATAACTTTTATAATTAAATTTTAAATGTAAAAGTATTTAAAAAGAATTGTTAAATTATTTTCAAAAGAGTTAATGGACCATTTTATAATTACTATGTATATAAAGAAGGTTATGTTTATTGTGTATTGTGAACAATATATTTTTAACCTAATTTTCGTTTGAAAAAAGCCATTATTAACTGAATTCAAATGTGTTTGTTGAAGCGAAGCTTAATTATAAAAAATTGATTAAATTCAAGTTACACATCTATGTATACATATATATATATTTTTTTGTTTTGATTAGAATAGATTGTTAGACACACACAAGATCACGATTTTTAATTCCATTTATAACTTTCTACCTTTTACTTCTTCAATTCAGTGTTTTATGACTTTAGTCATCGGTTCACATATACTGCAGTAGTTATCTTTCACAACATTTCACCATAGGGAAGTTGTTAATACCAAAGCTTTTTGATCGAATCAATCTCCTCAAATCAAATCAATTCTTTTTTATTTAAAAAAAAAAGAATTGTTAATTTAATGAAAGCCAACAACAAATGAAGAAAAAAAAACAAACTTGAAACTTATTTTGTTAACGTGGTTTAATGTATACCGCAAAATAGAAAAGTTTGTATGCCGAAAGTCAAACTCAGTACAAAAACAACCGCCACGATCAACTATGGGAGAACCTGAACTGAAACCACAAAAATTTGGCAGTTAGGCTTTAACCTAAAAACAAGCAAGAAAAAGTTCATATAAAAAATAGACGAAAAATAATATGAAATATATGAGCACAAAAGGCATACACAAATAGTGAAGATACAAAATATAAAAAAGCAATTTTTATAAAAAAAAACTGACAATTTAAACTTTTCAGATACAACATCGCGCACATTTGTAGGAAGTTCAATAAACCAACTTACAAAACGAACGATATATTTATCAAAATTTTTATATATAATATATATATATGAATGTTTAAAAGTTTTTAGTTTTATTTAATTTAATTTTTTGTTTTCTTTACAGTTTTTCTCTCTTCATTATTTTGTATAATTATCAGCAAAATGTTTACTCCTTCATTAAAATTAAATGATGGATATTTTAGTTTATGTAAAAACCAACTCAATATTTTTAAGTGAATATAAAAATATATTGTATATCATTTGATTCTAGTGGATTTATAATGAGTAAGCAAAATTTTTTTATATATCCAAATTATAATTTTAAATTTAAATTTGATGCCGAAAAATATTATTATGATAAAAATAATAATTAAAATTCTACGAATTTAAGTGTTGATTTTGATTTAATTGCAACAT
>NC_051846.1:156997040-157001749 GCF_002237135.1 Teleopsis dalmanni | reverse complement strand
TAACACCTAATTTACCTAATTTTTATCCAATTTACGGTACTCGAAATTCTGGTAAATACCAACGTTCGCTGCCATTCCGACATAATTTACTATTTCTCTCAATTTACCATCAATTTACTCGAACTCGCACACGGCCTTAGTAGTAAATTGAAATGGGTAGAATAACGGCAAGCCACAGTTTATGCATTTCAAAAAGTGTTACAATATGTAAAACGTGGCCTATCAATGTTTTATATAACGATTCATGTTTTATATATAACATATAATAATACATAAAAACTGTAAATAAAAGGGAGTTAAAGATGTTTATAAATTTTTGTAAATAAGAACACCATTTATAACTAGTTCTTAAATTATTTATAATTACAAAATGTGTTTGAATAACCATTTTTATTAATAAAAAGTTTTTCTACATGTGTTAATTCTAAAACTTTTATATTTCTCTTCTCCTGGCTTACTGGATTTGGGTCTTATGATTTAAGCGAACTTTATAAATTCGTATATTTTTAACACGTTTGTATATACATGTAACAAGAGAAATAAACTTCTAAATAAATTTCTTGCATTAAGAACGGATTGACATTGTTTTTATCATAAAACTTATATCGTAATCGTATATAATACTGTAATCACTTATATCATAGCTTTATTGTTACGTTTTTAAAAGGTTCTTTATGACTTCATTAAGTAATTCTCGAAAAAATTTAGCTCTAGCTAATATTTTTGAAACAAAGAATGTTCGAATACATTTTGCGATCTTATGAGTCCATCTTCACTTTAACAAACTAAGTGAGAGGAGCGCTCTAGATTCAGCTTCAACCTGCAAAAACCGTGTGATACTTTTATAGATTGATTTCAACTCTCACATTCCAAAAAAGAATTGACAAACGTGGGTCAAGCTTCCATTAACCATCATGTAGATGTATAAGGCAGAATTGATCTTATAATTCTATTATATGTAGTGCTGTTATAATGCGTCACTATAGTCAAATAATCTAAAAAAACACAATTGATTACAGTTCAAAGCGTCACAGGCATTTGTATAAAGTGTTGAGAACTACTTATACGGATGGTTTCGATATCATAAATTATCTTACACCCTTTGATTTTACGAGCAAGCAAGTAGCCGCACAATCAGGTCTTAAGAAGAATATATAACGATAACAGAGTGATAACGGACATGCTTCCATACCCAAGAAACTGGTACTCAACGTAGTACGTACTAACTACTGAACAAGTTTTAATACAATACTAAAATTATTAACGTATAGTCATTTTCGATGGAAAAATAAGCAAATAAAGGTACTCACCGTTTTAAATATAGGAGTGGATTTATATTGAGTAACCGGGTGATGGTAGGAAACTACTAGCACAGCCTGAATTTAGAAAGTTACTTCCATCTACTAGATTACTGCAGAACATTACAGGCGCAAGTACTTGCCATTTAGGAGGAAGTATTTCTGACATGCTTCGCAGGTCAGATATGTATATACTGAGATAGCTAATTAAAGCAGTCATAAACTTCCAAAAATCTCAACGAAATACTGATGTGAGTGCAAACAGGTCACTGTTTGATAGGCAGATACACTACTATACTGAGAATTTTGTATAATAAATTTTGTAGAAGCTGCCCTGACGAGGAAGAGAGGATGTGTTTCAGGTTCATGGCGACAGTCACTTACCTAACAAAACTAATAATTACATAACTGAATGATTAATAAATAATATATAATAGACTGTAGCAATAAAAAAATTCAATTAATTTGTTTTGATTTGTGTTCATTGTCATTAATTTCTGTTTCACAATAATTCATTTCATTCCAAAACAGATGTTGTAATTAAAACTTCTAGATTATAATAGATTAGTTTGTAAGTTACAGTCATTTTAAATGGTGTTGGTATGCACTGCCTTTCAAATCATTAAAATAATTTTGCAGATAATGTTTAATATATTTTAAAAAAATTTATCCTAATGATAAAAAGTATGACTAACTTATGTACTTATTTAAATAGCCATAATTGGCTATTGCAGGGCTAGATCTAAAGCAAGACTAACACAAGAAATAACGTACAATATTTCTTCTCCGAGCTATTCTTATTGAAAGTTCTACAAAAAAAAACTCTTTTTACCAAAGCATAGTCTTTCATTCTCAAGATATAAAGAAGACAACTTAGTTCAACAACATCAATGTGAAGATAGAGAATAATTATTTCATGAATAATAAGAATCGCTAAAATAACCATCGCCCATCCTAAGTAGACCAAAAATATTGCGAAGAGGCTTTCTCTTGAACATTTTCAATCAAGTTTAATCAATTCTTTCTAACTGCTCCATTTAGAAGCATCGTTTGAATGAGTGACGAATTGTTTGATAAGCCCGTACTTGCATATACTCTCAATATTAATTCTTCATTGGATTTCCAGAGTGGCATAGAATACAAACACTTGCGGTTTCGACAAATTGGAGAAAGCCAATGAGTTGTTTCAAAAAAAAAAACTTTTTAGAGAGCGATCGCAATATTATGTCATAATAAGTTCTTATGACACAACATTGTTTAGGTGTGTCATTTCTGATGATTATCACAGTACAGAATCTTTTAATTTTTGAAGAATGAAAAAAAAAACCATTTGTGCGCAGCGATTAAACGCCTACGCATGAAAGGATTAACGTCAAAAAAAAAGCGAAAACCAAATTAAATAATTTTTATAACACACAAACTTAAACGTGGTCGTAGATCTACTTGTAAAAGTGGTGTACCCAGGTGGGATTGGGAAATAGACCTTGACAATATAATCTTCAGATAGTGCACCACAAAAATACTGGCTAACTACGCCACTGGCTTGTAATGCAGCTCATTCCGGTTGTCTAATTGAAACTGCTACATCAAAAATTTACTTTAAGGTCCACAATAATGTTTAAACTGATCGAGAAGTAAAAATATGCAAGCCTTCTATACCTAAGGTACATTGAATGGTAGAATATTTATTTCTCTCTCCACAACTAGGCATGAAAAATTTTTAAGTTGAAACTATGTACTTGGTAGGGTCAAGGATAGGAACAACTTTAAACAACTTTAAAAAAAATACAAATATAGGTGCCATTTAATAATGCATTAATAATGAATACATTATATATGCCTCAATTTATTAATATTTTAATGACTCTGTTAATTACAACCGAGTTAAAGAAATAGACAAATCAATAGACTTCAAGAGATGAGAGATTTCCGAAAAAGGCCTGATCTGTTAAGTCGATTGCAAAGGTATCGATCACATATTTATCAATGCATACGATCAAGGCTGATTACTACACAGTCCAATAACTCGTTTCAACAAAATCTTAAAGAATGAGCATTTACACTTGGATAAGGAAAGCATATTCTTTTGTTTAGATAATGCATTGGTGCACTTACACATAATCAGCATGAAATTTAATAAATTTAGCTGTAAAACTGCTTCACAACCCAGGGTATTTGCAAGATTTAGCCGCCTCTGAATGTTTCTTATTTTCAAATCTTAATAAACGTTTAATAAAAAAAAATACGTCCATAGAACAGCTAACTGATGAAAGAAAAAACTTCCCTTATACCTATTTATTCAGTACCTATAAATGAAAAGTTATTAAAAGAAATAACTATTAGAAACTGAAATATATTATATTGCTTAATGCGTTTTTCGATATAACACAGCAAGTTAGCATAACAACAAATTGACAAAGTGATTGAAATACGAAGCTGGGTCTAGTGTGTGTGATGTGAGTCTGGGTTTCAAATTTGACAAGGTTCCAATTTAATTCTTGGCGCTTACAGTTGTTTTCAAAAAAAATATCCAAAGATAAGTAATGATGGGTAGTTGTTAGAAACCGATATAGCTATATGGCCAGTTTTTTTCTCAGAAGCTAGGTCAAGAGCTACATGGCCACAGTAATCCAAGTGTAGAACCTCCGACTTGGTACACGAAAGTAAATCTGAAGTATCTAGGTTAATATCATATAAATAAAGGAGAACGAGAATAAAAAGGATTACTGGGATAATATACCAGGATTAACACAATCCATCACTTACACAATAACAATATAACAATAAGAGATGCCAGGATTGTATGAGCGTATCAAAATAAAAACTTAGAATCATCACAGAAATCTTAACAGGGCACTGTAAACTAAAGTACCACTTTGCAAGAATGGGCATACTTACGGATGCAAACTGTAGATTCTGTGAAGAGAATGAAGAGTCGGTCACACACGTGCTGTTAGAATTTTCTGCTCTAGAACACATACGGAATAAGCTCCTGGGAATGTATATTCTTACTTTAAAGCTCTGTAAAGTAGTTCCTCTAAACCCAGAATGGGGCACAATAGACCCGACGGTCGCAGTGACACATCCCCTAACAATAATAATAATCTAGATTAATATCTGTTCTAACGGAAAACTGAACTATAGGATCGCATGAAGCCAGGCTCAGCCTACATTCTTGAATCTCTTTTAGTACATGTCTGCCGGCGCTATAAGAGCAGACAATGGAGCACCTGTTGTATCTATGTCTAGGCTTGTCTAGAAAAAGGCTTAGGCTATTGGGCGCCCCATTCTTTAAAACATACGGCGATATTTGCAACTTTAATATTGGTAAAATAAACCTCTTGTTAGTCAATATGACTAGTTGTTGTAAATTTAAACTCTTCATTTTGTTTAAATATAAAAAAAAAAAAA
>NC_051846.1:156798359-156996940 GCF_002237135.1 Teleopsis dalmanni | reverse complement strand
AAAAAATGTGGTTACAGACGTTTCAGCTTCGTGCTCTTGACGGCCTCTTTACGAAATACCAAATCAGTGATCCCAAGAAGACTAACCGTCGGACTTTGGACTGATTTTAGTGAGTTGCATTCTCACACTGACTTTGGCTTTCGATTGCTTCACACACGGTTGAAAAAAAAAACACAAGCATACATATCTGCAGTGGGCGTACTTATGATAAATAAAATAACTTCATTTCAGTGGGTGTGAGTACATGGTTTAAGAAACGAAAAACCCGTATAGGAAGGATGGTGATTCTATTATCATTATTAATTTTCAATGAAAAGTTTAATTCATAATTAGTTCGTTAAAGATCCTTTAATTTGATATAATGTGCATCCTCTACCATGATGAAGAGGAAGTGGTATCAATTAAATTTTATATCTTTGCCCATGACAACAAATAAAACGAGAAGAGGAAGATAAATCCTAAATTCAGGAGACCGTTTCATTTGTTGTCATGGGCAAAGATAAGTGGTATCTTTCTCTTCTCTACCATGATGAAGAGGAAGTGGTATCTATCAATTAAATTTTGTGCTTTTGCCCCTCACAACAAAAAAAAACGATAAATCCTATGTTTAGGAGACCGTTTCTTCACAAGTGTGGCAGACACTTAGACAAATATGTATACAGAACTGGCAGAGAAAATAAACATATAGGACCTCAACTTCATCTGGTTAAATTAAATTATTGGGTTGTTTTTTTATAACCCAAATTATTCCAATGTAATACTTATTAAGTTACTGTTAAAATTGTTATTTATATATAAAAAAAATAAAGATACAAATATTTTGGATTACTTAATAGACCGAAGACATTTTATATCTTCGGTGTACATATTAAAAAAATTAATAAACATTACATACAAATAAATATATAAAAACAACCTATAAATAACAAAAAATGTCGTCTTTTTCAATATTTGAGAATCTTGAATTTAAATATTTAGTATAGGATAAAGTATATTATAGTATAGCATCTATTTTAGCTTTCTTTTTTGTATGATAATACTCGAGTGTCTAAAGCAATTTTTTTTAATACCGTCTGTGGTAACTTTTTTGATCTACTGTAACAAGTGTTCCGTAAAATTATGATATTAAGGCAGTAGATTTTACAGAAGTATAGTTTGAAGTTCAGCAAATCTTTCTCAGCGCCGCTCGCCGTACCCTGGCAATTTTAAAAACATCACAATGGGTCTCTAAGTGTAGGCATTGATATTTGCATCAACAGATGCGTTTAATGTTAAAGTAAACCATCATCTATCATATGATTTATTTCATTATTTGGATCAAGGAACAAACAACACAGGTAATACACTGCATATGAATTTAAGTGTCGGTTTCTTTCAGTTAAAGTATGGAAAAAATAATATTGGATGAAGGCGTTTATTATAAATCACAATATCTAAATAATGGCTTATCTTTACTAAGTATGAGGCATTTAAATATCATGAATTATGTTACATTAATTATTCTGCATAGCCAATGTAATAAATTTTCTATAATCTAATGCGATTGGTCTTATATCACACACACATATTTTATTAAAATCTTCAACTACATATCGATTATGTGGAATTTTTTCTTTTATCTGTCAAGTTGCTCACTTGAGTTTTTTGGTTGCCAATGATTTGGGTGCATTCTTTGTACATATCCTAACTGTAGCCCCTTTATTATACGATCAAGCTTGTGATTTTACCGGATTTGATAAAATTTATGAACTTTGGAGAAGGTCTTGAAAATTTTTAATGATTTCTTAAAACGTATAATAGATCTTTAGGTTCAACTGCTTTATTGCAATCAAGAAAGCTGATATAATATAAATATAAGTTCTTATATATAGTATTATTTTTACTTTGCAAAACAAATTTTAAATTTTGTGCAATAAAAATCTAACTTTCTTCAAGTTTATTAATAAAAATTATTCATTGTTATAAATATTTAAAATTGTATGATTTTTTTTAATATTGACTGGTCATCCATTTATAAATATCTAAATTTAATATACATAACAGATAATAACATTATTTATTTATTTAAAAAATTAACGAAAGTGAATCATCTGCGAATATTTACTTAAAAACGTAATGTAAAAACGTATATGAGACTTCGAAAGGGAAAAACACAACTAACAGGTGATTTTTACTAAATAATAATAATAGATACATATGTGTTTTTTAAAAGTACAAATTTATTAAGAAAATACGTACGATCATTTAAAATGACGAATTTGTAGTGTCCCTTATTCTTCCACGTGTAATAATTTGATATATAATGAGATAAATATCACAACTAGAAAGTTTTAAGTAAGAAACACGAATGGTTTTCGGTACATAAATAATGTTATAATAAATAAAATAAATTAATTCAATATTTTTGAAATAAATCCTCTTGAAATTGCATTTTATGGATTTTAATAACACACAAAGAAGAAATTATTTTTACGTTATCGCTACTATTTTTGTTATTTAAAAATTAGTCCACGTTAGCTTCGGGACAACTTTGGTTGGCACCCAAAAGGATTGACCAATCCTTTCACGTATAACACATACGTTTAAATGAGTGTTTTTTAAGTAAAGTCTTCGTTTGCTTCGGAACTCATTCGTATTTTTATTAATAGTAAAAATTTTTATTAGTAGCTAGAAATCTGCGTAAATCTAAAACTCCTTTGTTTTGCTGTAATCCTAATAAAAGCTTGGAAATGTTTTCCACAATGATTGGAAAGTTTTCTCTCAGAGATATCATACAATATTTTCAAAATATGTTCAAGCGTAACACTCATAACCTCAGTTAGTTTTTTGAATTTATTCGACAATCATCCAGTTTTTGATTCATTTACTACTGTGGTAGTCACCCGAATGTTCTAGCTCAGGCACTACCCAATCCATCCCAGGAGGTTCGGCAACAAATAGGCTTCCGCAAACATGACTTGCTGCTTCACAACTTTAGAAAAATTAAAAGTCCAGGTCTCATACAGTGACTTAAAACAGTTGAGATGTAGCATTGACTTTCTCTTTTCCGGTCAAAAACGAATATTTCGAATAATTAAATAGAAGAATTAATTCTAAGACCACTGATAATGGGTATTTTGATGGGTATTACTCAAAACAGCTGTATGGTCAGCCAAAAATTTAATTATGTAAAATAATATAATAAAAGAATTTTTGTTGTTGCAGTTCACTACTTTTCGAAATCTCTCTATTAAATAAAAAAAATTAAAAACTAGTACTTGATTTTTAGAAAGTAAGTTAATCATAAATATCCTATAGGCCCATTATATAGTGTCACGGGCACGTCAAAATTGACTCATTCGGGATATGACAAAAATGCATGTTATGGAAAGTGTCATATCAGTTTGTCAGTTTCGTATTTTTACTATTACTTTTGTACTTTTTGGCTTTACTTAAATTTTAAAGGAAATGTATACATAGATATTTGACTGAGTGTCGAAGCATGGAAAACCTTGGCAGCCATGGACGAATTTATATCGCAATTTGTTTTTTTCTCTCACTCTCAGTTTTTTAAATAGCATTGAAAAGAACAACAAATTTTATACTCTACATAACATGGGCCCTAACTTATTGATCTACTTCGTCAAACTATGTTATCTACCATAGAGTAGATCGCCAGAAGATTGTGACCAGTTCGACTTTTTTTCTCTGAAATGTTTTTTATTTTTCTTTGTTTTTTTTTTTTTGAATGAACCAAAAATATGATCAGAATTAAATGGTTCAGGATTGCTAATAATAATTTGTAATAATTAAAAATTTTTAATTATGTCAACTGCTGCTATGATTTGTCATCACATAATATTAAAGAAATTACTCATACGTTGTACAGAAGGTCTGTTGACTTTCACTTGTATCGTTCTGAGTAGATTTGTAGGTAAAAATATAAGATAGATTTAAATTTTTTCAAATTGTAGTAAAATTTTTTTCTATAATATTATGATTTCAAATTCTATTTCAAAAAATAAACGAATATATTCCACATATATGTATATATATATATATTTATATATCCTTCGCTATAGTTTTCTTAGGGCCGAAGTGTTTATAAATCTCAATTATATATTTTATAATAGAAATAAAATGTCTGTACATAACAAGTCGTTAATATGTTGTTCTACAAACTACATATAGAGCTTTCAGTGCTTATACAATTATAAAAAAATATGTGAATACTCATTAGTTTACGAATCAAAATGACTTA
Source organism: Teleopsis dalmanni (assembly GCF_002237135.1). Lineage (NCBI taxonomy): Eukaryota > Metazoa > Arthropoda > Insecta > Diptera > Diopsidae > Teleopsis > Teleopsis dalmanni. The sequence goes on along the minus strand of NC_051846.1, from coordinate 156,992,700 downwards.
ATTATAGTGACCTTAGAGCTCTTATGTAAATACATGCAGTATATGTAAGATGTATTGCTCACATATGAATATTTGTTAACTCACATATATGTATTTTGATTTTATATACAAATACTTATATTTTTTGTTTTTGTTTAATTTTTTACTGATAAAAAATTAACAAATGTATGAATTCTTTTTTGAAATTAACAAAAACAACATGACCTGAGTTGACCGATGGCGGGAAACTGAAATATGAAAAATTGTGTTTTAAGTAACAAGAAATACAAAGTATAAAATATATACGTATAAGTATAATTATATAGTGAATTCGAGTTGTAGATAATTTTAGAAATTTGAATTTATAAAAAATTACTTATATAGTAAATTACAAGGTATTTCCTATTTACGACTTTAAATTAGTTGATTTATTAATCGTTATTGTTGTTAACCGCATAGATTTATTTAATTTTTTGTTAATATATTTATATCTTTAAAAAGTTTAAGACAGTATGATATTTAGTCGCATAATAAATATTTTTTCAAAAAGGATGTAGAAAGAATAAATCTAGATGCTTTTTTTGACTGGCTGATTATGTCTAACATCGCTAATTTATACAATGAATCCATTATTCACCATCAGAAGCTATGAGATACAAAAAATATATAATTTTTAAGTAATAACTCACAAATCGATTTCCAATTTTTTTATCTCTGTCTTTTAATTAATATGGTACACAATTTTCCATTATATGTATCTTTCAACATTTATTGTCTTTCCAAGTTATGTTGCGTTTAGACTTTATAGAATATATACCAACACTAAGCGAGAGTTACAGCAGTTTTAAACAATCCGTCAAAGCGAAATATCCGAAACAATACGAAATACTTAAGTAATCGACAATCCGCAAATTATCTTATTCAAATAGATGACAATAATTTTGTGCAAGTGGAATCCTTTAAATATCTCTGATCAGTAATATAGTCAACCAATAGGTCAGGTTAGGTTATACCGGCGATCCCAAGGGGATCCACTTAGGCCTTTAGGCCCATTATGCTACCATATTATTAAAATACCAAAAGTTAAAACCATCTAGAATCTTTGTTAAAGCTTATGATGCTATTCAAACCCAACCAATAACTGTAGTCAAGAAATAAACGAAAGTATAAAGGCAACAGATAAAAGCTTTGCTAGACTTTATAAAGCACTAGCTTCAAACATGTTTACTAAAAATTCAACATTAAGAATATACAAAAAGCTGATATCTCCAATCTTAATGTATGGCGCAGGAACTTGGACTATGAAAAAAACTGATAAAAATAATTTAAATATCTTCGAACGCAAGATTATACGTCGTGTACTTGGTCCAATTAAAAAGGAAGATGGCACCTATCGCCTGAGATTTAATGACGAATGTCAAAAAGAGCTACGAGAACCAGCAATAAGCAAGACAGTAAAACTAAAGCAATTACAATGGGTTGGACATATTTAAAGAATGAACATAGATAACCCAACAAAAAAATATTTCAATATGCGCCAGAAGGAAGAGGAAAAAGAGGGCGTCCGAGTTTATGCTGCATAGACAATGTGGATCAAACAGCGCAACAACTTGAAGAAGAAACTGGAGAATCATAGCAAACGATATATATTATAAAGACTATTTAATCTATATTAGATTACAGATTGTCTAATCTGTATAAGATTGTATATATAATAGGTTTTCCATGAAAACTCTTAGTTTCTATGTTTTTAGTGAATTAATTCTAAAGTTTTTTTATTTTGTACATTTTCATTTTTTTGGTGCTGTTAGCTTTTAAGTTGACTTCTGACCACACTTTAATTCTACACCATTTTTTTCTGTGTACTAATAAATATACAATCATTTTGGGTGGGTGTAATTCCTATGCAGTGAGACATTTCAAATGTATGACTTAATTACTTAAGGTATGAACGTTGACGATTTTAATTTAATTTATTTCTTTTAATTAATGTACTACATTCCTATTTTTTTTTTAAATAAAAAGACTTGCCACTAAAAAAATTGTGGTATTAATAATTAATTAGTTTATTGCTTAAATATTAAAGAATACTTTATATAAATAAAATGAAGTTTTAATAATTATTAAATTTATTGTTAAAATAGTAAAAATTAATTCATATAAATAGGTTCATAAGTACTATTTACAATTCTTTGTATATTATACAACGAACTAAATATATTTTTTAATAGCTTATTAACTACTTTTGCGTGTTCTGATATAATTTTCTTATTTTATAAAATTAATATAATTTATTAAATTATAAAAATGTAAATTCGTAGATTTTATTTAAATAAAAAAAGTTAAGACGGATAATAGCCTTAAGGTAATAAAACTTTAATGCATTTTGTTCACGCGAAATTACGAATATTTATGTTGAAAGTAACGTCTATAATCAAGTCGCTGACTCACTTATCAATGGAAGGCGTGGTCGTTAATCGTTTTGGTATACTGCAAATCATTTATACAAGGAAGTATTGTGTACTTGTATACGTGTATTATATACTGCTGTACTTCTTACTTCTTTTAGAGTTATACAGAAATAGAGTTCAACTGACCACTAATGCGGTCTGAGCTGTATTATTTTTATAAATTTGAAATTAAGGCAAGCTCCTTAACAGAGAATTTTTTAAGTATTTACTTAAAAATATAAATATATATATTTATATATGTATATAAAATCAAATGAAATATAATTACATTTTTGGATATAATACATATTTATTTAACATATTTATTTATTGTTATAAACTATATATAAGTGATGTTAGACCATAATTTGATTTTCTTTGGATGTTTTTTAGGTCTTCACAAATTTTACTAAATTGTTAAAAAAAGTTCATAGATCCATTTGTTTAAATCACTAGTAGAGCTGATACTTTGATGTAATCATAATATTTATTTTTTTTAAAAAAAACTTATCCACCACTTCATTTTCATATAATTATTCTACTTATTATAAAATCCATTTGTAGTTGACGTGTAAGTGTATTTTTAAACCCTGGAAAAAATCGTAAATCATATAGTGATTAAGTTCTTTATAAAAAAATATATGAAGGCTATGGACATTAATACCGCAGTAGTATATGAGTTAGATAGTTCTGTCTTGTAAGACAGAATTATTGTAATATATTAGATATATACATATAGTTTTTAATATCTTATTATATTCAAAAACTATCGGAAGTATCAAAAAAAAGCATTTTGTTCCACTGACTGCTTTATGTCAATGTTTAGTGGCGTCTGGCTATATATTTGATTACATCAGCTGCTTTATTGAGTCATGATGTGATACCTTCTACAAACTTACAATATCGACCATTTTTAATCTTCTGTCAACAAAATATTTTTGAAATGCATCATCATATTTGCGGAGACGTAGGTGACTAAATGTGAGTCAAGAATCGTTTCTTCTTCTTAGTTGCAAATTATGTTTTGAAAACAAAATTTTATATTTGTTTTTAATTTGATCTAGTGCATGTATTTCATATAATATATGTAATAAATTACACTATTCAGTTTTACTAGTCGAAAATTATTAATTCCGCCTTTGAAAGTTAACAGCATATCTAGATAAGAAACTAATAACTGTTTTGAGTTCAGACCTATTCGGATTGTCTTAGGCTTTTAATATTGGACAATAAATTCACAAATAGTTTAAACTCTATTCAAATCCACAAAAATGATATGGTTTAAAGAATAAAGTTAAGACAAAGTGCTTTGCAAGTAGTTCTGTTGTATCTATAAAGGTACATTAAATTTGATTGTAATGTAAATATCACCGTAGTGACTATTTTACTTAATAGAAAGTTAATGTATTTAATAGAGAGGTTTCGAAAAGTAGTGAACTACAAAAACAAAAATTCTTTTCTTTATATTATTTTTTAATTAATTGAATTTTTGGCTAACCTTACAACTGATTCGATTATTGCCAAATACCAATCATCAGTGGTCTTGGTAATTATTTGTTATAATTAAATATTCGTAAGTACTTTTTTTTAAGATTACGAGTACCAAGGGTTCAACTTGTGACCTCCCAAATTTGAAGCTCAGAGTCATAGTTACCATAGTTCATATTTTTTTAAGTGTTGTATTTATATGAGATCTGGTGTAAAAAGTGACTAAAATCACGCTCTTCTTAATAGTTAGTATATTTCTTGACCAGTAACTTTTTGTGTTTCTATCCATTGATCCAACTAGTTTACTTTAATTTCGGAGTTGATTATTTTTCTTGAAAAATGTGTATCTTAATTTTCGTCATTTTTTAGTTAAACTATTAAGAAAGCTACTTTAGTTAATTGAAGTGGAGGGAGGAAGGAATCCACTTCAATGAGCTAAGAAAGCCATTTTGTATATACAATTCCTCGTAAAAACTTTCTTAAAGAATTTTAGAAATTTTTTTGTAACTCTTTTTTCGAATATATTCTTTGTAAAAGTTTATAGTTTATAAATATATTCACATATGTTCCTATATATGTACATATAAATATATAAATATATATATTTATAGAGGTATATATACCTCTGGTGACATAAATATTTTTTGTAAAACCTTTGTATTTTTGTAAAACCTTGAAACTGGCGAGTATACTTTATACCTTAGATCAGATATGATAAAGTTCTTTTTAGAATAACGCCATCTAAATTTTTTCAAAACTTTGAAAATAATATAATAACAATTACATGTTTTATATATAACCTCAACATTTATCAGTCATTATATTTTAATTTATAATTTAAGAAGACGAGAAGATTATTTTTTTTGAAGATTAAAATTCAGCTATTTCTGTCGCTTAATACTTTCTATTCTTGAAAAAAAAATAGAGAAAGTTTACAAATTGTCTTTTTCCGCTTAGTCTCACTTTAGACGTGAAAGAACAGAGGGGAAAAATATGTACATCTGGTATTATAATGTAGTTAATAGGCACATACGATGCCTATCGCCGTGAATATAAGATTTTACGTATATACATAGATAATGAGTTAGCGAGTTTTTTTTGGTCTTTTTTGTCTTTTTGTCTATTTGTGAAAAATAAATTGCAAAAATTTTCACATGTACGAGTAGAGGAACACGAAAAGCCAAAACAGAATATACAAAATTTTTGCAACATAAAGCAATAAAATGCATTTTCTGTTGAAAGCTTCTTTGTTGTTGGGAAATATCATGCACCTCCTCACTTCTTCTCTAGTTTATTTATAATGGTATTTGCTTAACTTCATTAGTTTGGCGCTTACTTACATAGCCAGGCACACTTGAACCAAGGAAAATTATGTTCGCCGTAGAAGCTGTAACCGCGGTCGTATAAATAGTGCGAAAACCATTAATAAAATCTGTGATATTTGTTTCTAAATGTTAACAAATCTTATAAATTCTTAATGGTATTCAATAATTATGACATACGTTTATTATTAATTCTTTAGCTTTACAATATGTCTGAAACACAGATAAAAAATTAATTAATGAACTGTAAGAACAATAAAAATCAAACCTTTTTTAAATTTACAGAGCGAAAATAGCAACCATTATGATTTGCAATAAGATGCGATAACACGGTTCACTGCTATAGCAAAGGGCCCCACATTTAAGTAGTTATGTACCATTAACTCTCGGTCTAAATAAATTTGGAAACTTGAAGATTTTAACGTATGAGTAATAGATTAAGGTAGCTACTTAACAAACGCATTAGGCATAGCACTACTAAAGGTATTCATAATCCAAGATGAAAGAAACAGTGATAAATTGTTATTCCAAAATGAAATTAATTTCTAAAATAGTTGTGGAGTAATTTGTATGAGGGTTATAATGAAGAAATTATTTAATGGAATAATGTACAGCCGATAAGAACAGTTTGTCAAAAGAAGGAAAAAACTGTTAAAACACCAGTACAGCTCCAGCAAAATCTAATTCACCGTTGATGCATTGCCTATACTGAAAGGCATCGCACATAAGGAGCAATATATTTAGGAGGTGATAATAACATTGAGTGTGAAAAAACGATTTGATTCAATAAATTAAGTCTTCATAATTCAATGCCCAGTATACCTGAAAACAGGTTATGTACTGCTAAAATTTATTGAAAATTACTTTTTATAAAGAATATTAAGTGTTACCCTATAATGGGATTGTAGGTTAGGTTTCGTTATACCGGCGATCTCAAAAGATCAACTTAGACCTATAGGCCCATTATGTTACCGTTTAAAAAAAAATTCAAGATTTAGAACCATTAGAACATTTGGCAAAGTTTATAATGCTATTCAGAGGTAATGTGATACTAGCTAAAGAACTGTTTAAAGTGTCACTAAGTTATAATGATACAATTCAACAAGCTGAAATTGCTTAATGAAATGGATTTGTTGTAGGCAGACAACTCATCAACAACTACCGAATGATGAACACTCTTTAACAAGATGAGAAATACTTGGATAACCAAATACCGAATCATGACACGTCTTAACTGATGGTGCCATAGAGCAACCATACGACAATGAGATAGGCTAAGTAAGATATACCAGCTAATATTCAGTCTATTTGAATTACAAGAAATTACATTTGTATATGTATATACATTTACGAGTATGTAGGACAGTGTAAGACATATATGACAGTGGTACCAACAGCAAAAACTTTTTCAATATGATACTGAAAAATGTAATAAAATTTCGAGAATTGAAAATTTTGATTTTTAATCATAATTTCCTAAAATTTTATTTCAAACATTAACAATGTGTTGTTATATCCATATTACGCTGTTAATTACAATTACATGGTGTACTTTAATTAATTAAATAATTATTTTCACTAATCAATTTAATTATTTATTGTAATTGTTTAACACAAAATAATATCGAATTTTTTTATTTGAAATTTGTGTAAATAAATTTAAATAAAATTTAAAATGAAATAATAAAAGTTATTTTAAAAAATTATTATTCGAAAAATAACAAATAAAACATATGTTAATGCCAACAAATGGTCATAAATATTAGAAAGACATTTAACAATAAATTAACTACTGTATAACAAAAATCCATTAATTTTATTCAAACTCATTGAAAACTGGTTTTATTTAACAATTCTCAATCTTATATTCTAAAAATTATATATATACATTTTAAAATAATTAAAAATGGCTTAAATGCGTTAATAGTGCGCTGTGAACACAATAAAAATTAAACGTAATTAGTAGTTTAGAGTGCCTTGTTGTTGATATTTTTAATTTTTAATAAAAAAAAATAAATTAAAAAAATATAATATATAAGATTATATATAATAACATATACAACAAAAGATTATAAGATGAAACAAAATAATCAATAAAAAACTTAATATAGATAAGAATTCGATAATTAAATTTATTATTTTTAATCAATTGAATTTTTATGTTGACTCTTTCTTTAAAAATAAGTCGTTGGTTTACTGAGTATATTTATTTGAAATATATTTTGTTTTCTCCTCTTTTCATTGTTACCATGTTACTCGGTTACCAAGCTCTGTTTGGAAATTCGTGAATACCCATAGTTACTTTTTGTGTATACAATAATTTTCTGACAGTTACATGAGAAAAATCCTTAGAAAAAAAAATTAGAAATCTAAAATCCATATTAAATGAAATATCCAAACTAGTACATTTAGGTAAGTTAGCTTACATACGTAAAAAATCATCACTAACCATGAATACCAATCAAAATGTTAAGAGCCAACTTTCATAAAATTGAATTGACTATAATTCTATTATATTTGAATCCTATTTTTCACACATGGCAATATCTGTCATTTTGTTTTCCAAACTTAAAAGGACACTCAGACAATTTTTTTTAACAATAGATAAGATAAAGGCAAAACGGTAGATCGAATTGAAGACCATACTTTCCAACATTGTTTTTATCTCTAATCAATTCTTTTATCCTTCTTTTACTCTTTGTGTGACCACCTTATTTCTTTCATTACTACCGATAGAAATTTTTTAGTTCTATACTCTAAGGGTTTAAGCGCCTACCTCAACAGTTTATTTAATTTTATAGTTTAATCAATTTCTAATTACTTTATATATAAAAGTATTATAAAATTTTATAAAGAATCAATCGGTTATTAAAGTCTATTTTAGAAGTGACTTCGTAATAATTATAATAAGTATCTACTACTTGTCTGCAAGACTATAGGGAACATTATTTTACTTCGGTGAGAGATTTTAAAATGGTAACGAGATATTAACTAATATTTCATAGTTGGTAACCGGTTTAGGAAATAAAATTAACAAATACAAATGTACAAAGTTAACACGTCTTATGGAACAGGTAGAACTGGTTTGAGCTAAATTCATCAAAACAACCAAGTTATATATAAGGAATCGATTTTATTGTTTAATCTTTACCCATATTATTTTGGGTAAAAACTAAAAAGGTTTAGTTTGAATCTATACTTACATATCTTAACATTTTTTATTCTTTCAAAGATAAGGTTGAAACACATATTTTCATTATTCTTTCTTCAGTTAGATTAAAATATATTGTTATCCGGGTTTATTTTCATCAGTTAGTTAGGTTTAAATACGTACTTTTCATCTTTATAAATTCAGTATTTAACTTAAGATTGTTACAAATGTTACAAAGAATATAAAAATATATTTTTAGATAGATAATAAAAGGATAATGCATAATGATGAAATAAAAAGGTTAAAATTTCTGCCTTCATGACTTTTCATATGATATTTTAACCGTAAAACAGCCTATGGTGGTACCAAAACTGAAATTCAATTTAATTTAAGTTAATTTAGTTTAATTAGTTTAATTTATTTATATTTAGTTTCATTTAATGTAACTAATTTAAATTAAATTAATTTTATATAATCAATTGTATTTAGTTTGATATAATTAAATTTATTTTAACATAAAATAATTTAAATCAATTTAAATTACTTTAATTTCATTTAGTTTAATATAATTTAATTAATTTTAAAATAATTTAATTTAATTTATAAATAAATTACATTTGAATTAAATGTAATTTATTTTGATTAAATTTTATTCAATACAACTTGATTAAATTAAAGTAATTTAATAGAATCAATTTAATTTAGTTTGAGATAATTTAGTTTATTATATTATTAAATAATATACACTAACGTAGGTTAACTCAACTTAATTAAATTAAATTAAATTGATTTTTTTCAATTTAATTTTTTTGATTAATTTGTTTAATTTAATTTAAATTAATTTAATCTAATTTAATTATTTTAACTTAATTTAATTGATTTAATTTAATTTAATTTAATTTAATTTAATTTAATTTAATTTAATTTAATTTAATTTAATTTAATTTAATTTAATTTAATTTAATTTAATTTAATTTAATTTAATTTAATTTAATTTAATTTAATTTAATTTCATTTCATTTCATTTAATTATACATATTTATTTCAATTAGATGAAATTATTTAAAAATTACTATAATTATTTAATTTCATTTAATCCAATTCATTTAATTTTATTTTTAATAAATTAATTGAATTAATAACATAAATTTTTCGAAAGTAAGTAATTATTATTTTTTAAAAAAATGAATTTGTAGACAGACATTATATTAAAATATTTGCTTGGGCATGAGATCCATTATTCTTGATATACCGATTTTCTATCAATTATTTAATAAATACATATGTATGTGCCTACAAATAAGTATGTATTCATATAATAATTTATTTATAACTCATTAAATTATTAATCTATTTATGTAATACATATTTACATACTAACTTGTGGTATTCACACATAAATTATGATAATCGTATTAGATATACATAAATACATATGTATGTACATTAATTTGTATTTGTAAAAGTTTGTATTGCGTTCATGGGTACCAAAGTTTGTAGATTTGCTCAATTCTACATATCCCCCCACTAAATTGCAACCAAAAGCAATTTCTATTCCTCTCCTATCCCGCTCACTCCAAAGTCACAATGAACATACATATGTAGTATATAGTATGTATATGTATTTTCACAAATAGCTGTTTTTTTCATACCAGCGTATACATATACATATATATATGTATATAGATATGTATAGACATCTGCTGCCACTTTTTGTAGTTGTTGCCGTTGTCATACTTCCAATAGATACTTTGACCTTTTTTCATTATTTTGTTATTGCTTTTGTAGCTGTTTTCATTGTTGTTGCTATGTTAATGTTGTTGTTGGTGATTTTGTTATCGTTATTACCAATATTTTTGTAGTTTATTATTGTAGCTGGTTGAGTTGTTGTTGGATTTTTGTGTGTATCTCTTACAGCTGCTGCACGGGCAGATCGTTGCATTAGGCACCAAAGAGTCAGTATTTGCTACTTAATAGTACGCATTGCTTGCTTGCACTGCATACGAAGCTACAAATAAATTTCTATGTATGTATGTATGTGCCATTTTGTATGTATATCGTATATTTCGACTGCTGCTGCATATAAAATGCGTGTTATAGCTTTATGTATTATTCATTTATGTACAACCACTCACTGTCAGATGCTTTTCTTTTTTTTTTTATATTTCGTTTCATCGCCTCACTCTCCGCATACATGCACAAGAAGAAATGTGATACTTGCAGCTCAGGTTGAAGCTTTTGGGTGGAATGGGTCAAATGTAGAAAATGAACTACTGTAGCTAATGCTGGAAAGAAGTTACATACATATATACATACATATATACATTCATATGTCTATATTAAATAAATATATAGAATCCATAAATCATTCATTGGTTCGTTTTAGTGTATATATTTACGTACATATATATTTGAAGAGAAATTTATATACATGCATATGTATGTATATCTAAACGATAAAAATGATATATATGTATGTACATATACTTTTTATATATGTATATTTAAGCAAGCTTTGACATATATTAATATAAAAAATTATATGTACATAAATTTATTTTTTATATACATATGTATGTATATTGCTTCTAGATAAATAGAGAGATTGGTAAATTATTTTAATTTATTGTTTTAATAACCAAATTTTATATACATACATATGTATGTATAAGCTCATTGGTCAGTTGTTTAAATAATCACAATTTTTTAGTTTACTTTTAAAATATGTGTGTTTTATTGTCACCAATATTTTGATTATAGTCCATACCCTGAAAATGACTATAGAGTGTAGTCGAAATATTGGTGACTCTACAGATGACTAAGGATTATAATCGAAATATTGCTGACTTTAAAAATGACTATAGACTATAGTCAAAATATTGGTAGCAATAGAATGTGGATCTTATTCCCTGAAGATTACTATAGACCTTAAGTCAAAATCATGGTGACAATAATACATTTAATTTTTTAAAAATAAAATATATATACTATTTAAATAATACAGTATATAACAATATTTAATAGTATATAGCAGTTTATTATATATTATATATTTCGATTATAATCGAAATATTGGTGATCTTAAAGACTATAGTCGAAATATTGGTAACAATAAAATGTGGATTTTATTTCCTAAAGATTACTATAGATTTTAGTCAAAATCATGGTGACAATACTACATTTAATTTTTAAAAATAAATATAAATAATATAATATCAAATAATATATATAATATATTAAATAATATATTTAATAATATATTTAATAATATATAGCATTATATTATATATAATACAAAATAAACACATTATAACACAGTACGTTTATTTGTTTATTTTTATATAAAAAATTGGATATAAGGTACTAAAGAAGTATTTATTTTCGTAGAACACATTTCTAAGGGTATTGATTACAATGATCAAAAAAGCAGAAATAAATATATAATATACATACATATATTGGCATATTCAGATATACACCTATCTAAATACATCTTTGAAAATCTTCTACTTTTTTTAAATTATAATCTGCATTGATATTTTATGATTCATTGGCAATGTGAGCTGATTATCAAGCAGTGTTCATGAAGAATATACATATGTATATACACATGTATATGCAAGTGTATGTGTGTGTACAAATTGTGCCACGTGTTTTTATTTAGACGTGCATCATCCCTAAGGGAATACAGGGATGAAATTTCTAAATTTGTTTTGCTGCCCCATATGATATACATATGTATAAATAATCAAATATAACAGCTTTTGTCATAGACAATATGTTGTGATAATCCCAAGATCTCTGCGGTTGATCTCTTCATGACTGTGTGAGCTCTCTAAATTCAATGAGTCACTAAAATTTTGAATGCGGTACAAAATCTTCAAAATTCCTCGAAATTTGATTAAAATTTATTAATCGTTTTATATAATATACTTATATGTATTACGTATGTACATATATAGATTTATATAGGATATGTGTTTTTTTTCCATTTTTGTTATATTTTATTTTTCATTTTTTTATATAGTCTTTTGTTCATTATATAAAACCATAATTAGTATTATTGCTTAAACTTCATGAATTTGTGGTAATTTATTCAGTTATAAAGGTTAAACATGTTCTGAGTGATGCTAGAATCGTCAGATTTCCTACAATTTTAGCTCAACAGTGTTGTTTCAGGAAAATGATAGCACTTTTTAATTTTGAAAAATGGAATTGAAATCGAATATGTAAAAATAGTTCACGTTGAAAACTAAGCTTTACTTAGGCTTTATACATTATAATAGTTATCGAATGTTATTGCATTACTTCTGAAAATCCATATTTTAGTGCTTATGAAGAATTCGTCTTTAATTCGCAATAGTTTTTTTATTAGACTACTTTTTTATTCAGATTATATATACAAGAGCTACAGTACTATAAGTACTGTTTGGTGCCAATTGACTTTTCTACTCGAAAATTTAGTATTTTTGACGATAGTTGGGCGTCTGTTTTCTCAAGAAAAATGGTCATGCGCAAATAGTGGTATTAAGACGTGATAGATATAAGAAAATAAAATCTCTAAAGACGAATAATTTGAAACCATCACTGCTGATAATTGTCGAAGCTCCTGCATCATACAGCAGGAGAGGCATGACAAAAGACTTGCGAAGTATTATTATCGTTACAGGGTTTTATTTACCAACTCCCTAGACTGACGTTTTTTATGTTTGTGCTGGTTCCCAAATAATCGAAGTTTTTACAGCTTCTAGCTTATAGTTGTCAACAGTGTCGTAGATCACAAGACATTAAGGAGATTTATTTGTTAATAGAAAGTATTTTCTTTTTTCACTATTATATTAATAAGATTTATAAGGTTTATGAACGTAATTTATAATGCAATCTAGAAAGCAGCAGAGTTTTTGTATATCAAATATATTCTTAATTAGTAAGACGTGAAAAATCTACTTAAAGATATATGTATATGAATCTGTCTCTCCTTATATTTCAATCATATGTACATACATTTATAAAAATATGACCTAATATATGTAAGTGTATATGTAGTTTCAACATTACCTCTAGTTTAGATATTATAATGATGAAGTAAAAATAAATTTGAACGATTTGTAATAATAGCGGAAACAAAGAAAAGAGAACTATTATCTACTTACATTCATATATACATATGTATGTATATATAAGATAGAAGAATCTAGGTTTTGTAAGAATGGCGAATAAAAAAATAATAAGATAAAAGAAGCAATAGACCGGTGTTGTTATTGATATTTGTTTTTTCTGTTATTCTAAAAATATATACATATAAACCTACATACATATGTATAGAGAAATTTAAAAAAAAAATACGTATTGTTTGTGCCCTACATACACTTTTTTGTTACCTTTTTTAGAATAAAAGCTTCACTCTATTGTAACTTCCATTTCTAATATGTAGTTCCCATGGAATCGCTACTGAGCATATTGGAACATTATTAAGTCGTCATGGCTACACTATTTTAAAGTTTTACTTTAAAAATTGAAGTTGATTAAGGTTGCTTAAAAGAGAATGGTTTTATCAGCAAAATTGGAAAGGATTTTTTTTTTCAGAAAACAATGCTTTATGAAAAAATAAAAAAAAAGAAAGAGTATTGGTATTATTTTTTAAATGTAGTACGTAATGGTAAATCAGAAAAAAAATAAGAGGTGCAGTGGCGAAACTAGAAATATTATACAATGTTTCTTTGCATGCTAATAACTTAAACATTTCTAATTAAAATTAATTAATAAAATATGTACATATGTATGTATGTAAGTATATATGAGCAAACAGATACGATATGAAAATATGCTACGTGACTTTCAATAAAAAAGATCTGCGATTTTTATAACTGTTTCATTTCAATTAAACCAATAACTCTCTTAATAGAACTACATACATATATAATATATGTATATACTATACATTTCATTATAATTAAAAATGCATAAATGTAAATGTATAAATAATTTAATGATTATTCATAATAACATTTTATGTACATACATACTTATGTATATGAATGTACAAATGTATATACACACATACACACACGCATATATTTATTTATAAAAAGCAAAAGCAATTTCAAGGAAACATTTAAAATGTACACAAAAAAAATATAATTAATGACTGATAAAATAGTCATAAACATGCTACATACATAAATACATACATATGTACATGCTTCTACAAGCACATTTCATCGATGAAAATCATACAAAAATTCAAGGCAGGGCGCCATTCAAGGTAAGTTAAGTTCAAATAAGCAAAAAAAAGCAATAATCAAAAAAAAATTACAAAAAAAATATCATTAAAAACAAACTTCATCAACGAAAATGCCAAGAGCAAATTTAACAACAAAAACAAGACGAAAAAAAAATCACTACAAAAACAATTCGGCTGCCCATTCAAAGCGAACGAAAGAAAATACACGAACAACCGAGTGAACAATCGAATAAGCCAACATCAAACATTAAGCAACAGTGCAAAGTGATAACGAAGCAGGGCCTGCGATGAGATTATTCATTGAAAAAAACGCAAATAAATAAAAAGAAATAAAACTCAGAAAACCAAAGCAAAATTCTCTAAAGTAATCAAATTTGTACGCTCTGCGGTGTTTTGCCGTTTGCCGGCGTTGTCGCTTGGTGGCGTTGAGTGCTATTTTTGTTGATATTGCTTTTACTGTTTTTGTTGCTTTTATTACTGTTGCTATTGTTGTTGCTGTTGCTGTTGCTTTTGTGCTTTGTGTATTGAAAAGTGCGGTATGGTGGCAGTTGTGGCAGTAGCATGAATACTAGATACAGCTAGTACTACAGCTGTTCGCTGTGCTTTTCACACGATTGTCTAAAATTCTGTCTGTCTGTCTGTTCGTCTCACTACCTGTTTGTTTGTATGTTTACTTTTTTGACTGCCTTTTATCATGTTTTCGTGCGCGAAAATCACAAAATTTTTGTGCTTCATGTACTTATTTGCAAAAGCTATGCAATATGATACACGAAGCTTATTTATACATATATACATATGTACATATATGTATATACAAATAATGTATATAATCCGTTTGTATACATTTATGTGTACATACAATATTTATATCATTCCTTGTGTATATCTATGCACTTGTAGCTTGAAAATATAGTTCAACTAAACTAGCGTGTCCGGTTTTCAATTATCGTTAATCTTGTTATATATTATTTAGTACTTATACATATACATATGTATATCTATACGTACATAAGTGCAACTAAATATGATGGACTTCAGTTACATCCATTTTAATTTGTTCTGTAACTTGAAAGTTTAAGGTTTCGGCAACGAGACACTCTGGAATTATTTCCTAGTAGAAAGCAACTGAATTCCCGCTACGCTCTAATTTCGTTGGTTTGTTAACGAACGAATATCTCCCATGAATTATTCTCTTTATTACCTTCAATCTCTTTTTGTATGTATTTTCGTATAAAATTACAGATTTTAGTTTTCGCAGCAAAGAATCTTACATTTTCTTTCTAAATAAATACATACACACATACATATATTTACTGTTGTATGGTAGTTTTGGCAACTTTCACACTACAGCGCCACTTAAATATTATATACAGTGAAAGCTTGCTAAAACAGACAATGAATTGAAGAATTCGTGTGTCTGTGAGCGGTAAACTTTATCTTTAAAAAGCAAAGTTCATTACATACTATTTATAAAAACAAGTTTGCATAAGATCTTAATTAAAAAACATTAAAAATATTTTACTATTTTAACTATTTTTATAAAAATTTTGTTTAAAAATTTTCTAAAAGTTACTTTCTATTTTTAGTGCACTAAAGTAGCACTTTTTACTTTAAAAATATCTACACTGCTGTTTTCTGACGATATTCATTTCTGTAATTAACTTTTTGCGTTAGTTGCTGATTCATAACTTAAATGACCATAACTACCCACCTCTGCTGCGTCAGGTAACGCTCCAGCCTCGTACATTACCTCCACCGTCAGTCAATTTAACGATATGACTGTATGCTGTATTATATCAATATTTTGATAAAGCTCGTATAGCTTTGTTTATTCGAATGTGGCGGTTGTCGCTAAGTCGTAGAGAATCTTCTGATGAAGCGTTCTTTCGAAAACTCCCAGTGCTCTTTCATCATTATCTTACAGCGCCCATTCTTTTGCGCCATACAGAAACAGAGGTAAGATGGGCGCCCTATAGAACGTGATTGTCATTTAGGTTGTTTATATTTTGTTTATTTGGGTTAATTTTTTTTTTTTCATTTTATTCATACTCGTATGTCGCACTCTGATATCTTGTTAATTTTTATTTAGTTTTTGTGACATTTACTGCAACTTTGTCTTTTGCTTATTAAAATGTATATCTCAGGTAATTTAATCATAAATAGTTAATTTATATTAGACATGAATAAAAATTTTTTGGGCTATTCATATATGTGATGATGGAATAAAGATTTCAATTTATAGCTTCAATACTTATGAATTAATATTGACATAATATATAACTTGTACAATTAATATTCCAAATCAGAATATATAGGCTATATCACAGTTTTCATGGATTGACTAAAAATTGCCTAGGAATTACAATTTAGAATATCGCCATATTTTAAAATATTTAATCGTTCTTTAAGAGCTTTTCTTAAGAATAATAAAAATATATATAAGAATTTGTAGCATTTAAAAAAGTTTTGGTGCTTCTATTATTGTATATGAGAGAATGTGAATTATTTTTAGATGACTATGATAGAATATTCAAGTTTCTTAAAACTAAATCGAAAAAAATTACACAGAAGCTGGCTTTCAGGATACAGAAATATTAAAGGAAATCAAAATTGTAAAGTTTGGCCTACCGTGGGTGGATGTATCCCTAGGGTTACTAATTTATTTTGTTCTAAAGTTCGTTCAGAAAATTACTCACTTTTATTGTATTTAACTTGCCATTAATAAATAGAAAATAATTAAATTATATATAGCTTCTCAGTTAACCTGATTTTCATACAAGAAGTCCAGATTTTGAGAACTCATTGAAAGGAATCGCGTGAAGACTTCAAAACTTAGTCAAAATAATCATTGTAAGAGTTGTGAAAAATTACAGTAACAATTAATCATTTTCTCTGTGATTGTCCAGCTTTGTTTTCAGGAAGAAATAGGATTTTCGGGTATATTTCTGTGACAGTTTATCGAACTATTTATTGGTAACGACAAAAGATCTGTTAAATGATCTAACTTTAATGGGATGGTTCTAGTTTTATCTTTATAGGTTTCTTGCGAGTAATATGGTAGTGGAAAGATATTTGCGCACCTGTTACTTCAACCAACCATCTATACACAAGTTAGACACAATTGTACTTATGTTGAACAATGGTATGAATCTAATTTTATTAAATACCTTCTAAATCAAGAATCTTTCAACAAATGATGTTTAATTCTTCAAGGCTACAATTTTGGGGTATATAATATTTTTTATGTCATATACTTGTCTATTAAAAGAAACTAGATTTTACTGTATGTACATTTCTTCTTCGTTTGAACGTATTATTTCCAGGTACACAATTTGGTATATGAAAGCTGAATTTAGTTTACAGTTCCAAAAAATATTAAAAATTATATTTAAAATGAAATCCAACCCAAAATTACTAATTTTAAAATTCAAAATATTTGTTTTGATTTTTTATTGATGTCGGACAGAGTGTATTTTCACCTATGTATGTATGTACTTCATATCTCTGCATCCGTAGTGATAACAACCGACGGTGTTGCTGTCGTCAGAGCATTAAATATGCGCTGCAAAACGGTGGTAAAAAAGATGGGTGCATAATATAATACTGATTATTAGCTGGGATAGGATGTGAGGGTACAACAGGTCATGTAGGTATACAGAAAACGATGTTTAGTTGTGATAATAATATGCACTACTTGTATATATAACAGTACAAACCTGTATACTGCATATCTACAATCGTATGCAACTGGGATGCTAGTAACAGCCAACAGCTGGAAAACAAAAGCTCTGGGTTATGCATTTGGTGCGGAGTCATCGAGGACAGTTGTATTGGCAAGAATATAGGAAAGGAAAGGAAAGGAAATGAAACGAAAGTGTAGTTTTATGTTCCTTTTTTGTGTCAAGTAAGCTTATACATCCAGGGGTCAGCAATAGTACAGCAACAGCAACAGCAACAGCAGCAGCAACTACAACCACAACAACTATTCTATTGAAACCATAGCAACATATAAACACACCTCTTGCATTTGTGTAAGAGGTGGTATGTAAGCAGATATATGAACATGATGTAAAGTTGCTGCATTCATCATGAGTTGAAACAGAGTTCTAATCTAATTCCAATTGATTGATGTGTGCTGGGTTTGGTTTTAATAGAAATAGGAAGTTGGCGACTGCGAATCAAACGCAACTTATTTGGTGATGTTTGGATATTTATGCCCTTCTGTGTGCACATAAGCAAGTTTATTAGTGCAAAATTTATGAATATTTTACTGAGCATCACCAAAAAGGAAAGGAAAAGGCTTATTTGTGTATCTAAGGATAAAATAGTATGCGTGTTATATGAAATTTGACTGCAACTGTTAATAAACCGTTCATAACTTTCCGCAAATAAACTCAAAACTATATTAATTACTGCGTGCAATATGGACACTCAAATACAATATGGTGCCATATGGATAGTGCCTGGGGAATTTATATTGGTTTTGATTTAAAAGACAAGGATGACAAAAAAAATACATAGGTAAACATATTTGAGGTTTTATGGTTTAAATCAGAATTTTGCAATTATTGTTTCTGCTCAACTGAACCGAGTCCTCATTAGAATACGGACTTAGCGTAGTTGACAGTTTAATTTTATGCATATTTTTTTATTGTTTTTGGTAATCTTGCCTGTTTCTATAGTTGGGAAATATTTTATTGTTGCTAATACTTTAAAAACACATAATTCATGAGAATTCTATAAACTAAAAATGTTGCTCTATCAGTCTAAAATATTAAGTTAGGATTATGCGAAAACCTGTTCGATACCTTTGCGACCCATCTAAAGCAGAAAGTTGCAGCTTAATTTTATATTTAACCCCTGCAAATACTGCTTTGCAAATATTTCTTCCTTAGCAGTATAGCTCATTGGTCCCATGATTTCTCTCTACCGCATTTATTCGTAGTATCTCCTCCTAGGTCTTGTATGTTTATTGTTCTTAAAGGTGTCAGCTTTATGAGTAATTATCAAGTTAAACGCAAGTCGAGAGTACTTCTTTATATGTAAACTAGACTTACATTTTTAAGTAAAACTAACAATATCACTATTTTAATAATAGTGATAGTAATAGTGATAATACAGCATATAGTGTTTTGTATTATATAGTTATATTAAGGAACAGGATTTATATCTAATGAGGTAAAAATTCTTATTTGTAATAGTAAGACAATACCGATAATGAAAGTATAAAGAAGTGATATCGTGCACAGATTTTTGCCAAGGGGGAAGATGAAATTTATTTGAAAGTTTGAACTACTAAACAAGATTATTATTACTCAAAGAGGGAGAAAATAATGTTGGAAAAAATCTGGTAAAAGCATATCTAAAGAGGGATGAAATAAATTTAACGAGGCAAAAGTTGTGAATTTATATATAAACAATTGGATTTCGGAATTACCACATGGTTTCTAAGTTCCAAAACTTGTGAAAAATATTTTCGACATTTGTATACATTATTACCCATTTTTAACGTAATTAGCTAGTTAGCAGATTTAATTTTTTATTCACTTTTGCTTTTAAAATTTTATTTTGATGCTTATATACTTAAGCTCAGTTGAACACTAACTGCATGAATGATTCAAATGAAGGGGCTTTCCTAACAGAAAGTTATGCTTTGCTAGTCCTGAAAACAGCTATAAAGTGTAGTAAAGTATTAAAAACTACTGCAATTTGTAAGAAAGCCAGCACGATCGGGCTATAATATATCACAACTTTTACAAAATCTGTTTTGCGTCATTGGTCAATGCTAACAGATTTTGATTTACGATTACGTATGTTAAACTTGTTTTACATTGCCATAACATCGAGTGACTCTGCCAATAGATCGGAGCATTGAATTCCTGTTTTTGATACGAATTCCTTCATAGCTGTTTTATTTGCATTTCTTTAGGTGGAGTTGGTTAATACAAGGTATATAACTGGTGTGTGAGGTTTTATAGTGATTGAGAATAGAAATATTTTCTAATGTTAGTGTTTTATATTATTTTGTTAATTATTAATATTACATGTATATTACGTATATACATATGTCTCTTTGTATATTTATTGATGACAAAAAAACTATTTCTATTTCTAGCCACAGCGCAGAACCATATAGATTGGATGAAGGAAGATATATCTATATTATTAACGTGATTTTCTACCGTGCAGGCTTAACATCACGGTGTTCTTAATACATGCATCGGTACATTGCGCTGATGAATGCCTCGGTTACTAACGAAGAGATGCATGCAAGACATAACTTTCATCTTGGTAGGATGCGAGGCCCATCTTAAACCTCTGCTGCTGACCCCCGTAGTACCGAATTTACACAATCGGTCGAGTGTCGCAAGTGCCGTGTCACTTACTACCATGTACACTCCCCTGCATAAGTGTCGGCGTGGTACTGGGATTTTAGTCGCCTCTTACGACGGGCACTTCGGGAATATTGTAACCCCTTCCCGCAGGGGAATGAATGAAGGAAGAGTGGGAACCATATACCAGCAATAACATCGAATTTATTTTGTCTTCTGAGTAGCAAGCGAATTACTAAAAGTGTAATTGCTTTTCCAAATTAATTATTAATTATGTAGCAAGTTAATGATATGTGTAAAGGATATCAACTTATACATGTGCTCTTAGTAAATAATGTCTGATTTAATCGCTTGTGGGATTTTCTATGACCATAATCGGTAATTATGGTCACATAATAATTATTATTAAATTTCGTTATCAAAAAAAACAGTAATTATTTTGTTGTTGCTTTTAAGACCACCCTCGTCTGTGTTGTTAAAGTAAAGAAAAAAAATAAAAAATAATACAGTAAGTTTGTAATGGAGATTTGCTCACACAAAGTTTGGTCCATGAGTATTGCCGGACACAGTGATAACTTATTTTAACAAAATGTTTTTGATCAATTGGAAAAAATCTCACAGTGTATACATGCACAAGCATGATATGGGTAAAAAAAACGAACAATATATCAAATATCATTTTTATTTTTTTTCCTTTTTACACAAAGATAAGTAAATTGCTTATCAATTTACATTATCGCTGCACAAAGAAAAAATTTAGAAAAATAAACAAAACAACAAAACAAAAAAAAAAATGCAGGCGAAATGAGAAAGCCACAAAAAAAGCAACAAAAGCAAAGCGACAAAAACAATTCAACAAAACAAAATAATTTAGCCGGGGCCTGTCTGACTTTGTGGTAAACACAGCAATGCAATGACGGCGACGACTGTAATTATTGCAGCGATTGTAGTTTTGTTATTATTTAAAATTTTTTTCTATTATATTACGGCGAAGTAAGTGAAAAAAAATAGAAGAAAAATAAATTAAAAAAGACAAATAAAACTTTCAAACAAGAAAACAAGTACAAAATTAGCACAGATGACAGACAGACACACAGACAGAAATACAGAAAGACAGGCGTACACACTGACGAATTTATTAAGAGTGCAGGCAATCACGAATTTATTACATACAAATAACAAACAGGCATTCATGAAATTTAGTCGGTGAAGACTTACCCTATTGAGCCGAACAGAATATATAACCATAATAAACAAAAACAAAAACAACAACAAATTGACCAACGCGATTTATATGCCAACAAACATAATTAAATGTGGTCGGTCCTATATACAAAATTATAAACTTATGTATGCGCATATCTTAGTTGCCCATTGCAAGAAAATAAGAATTTTCCGAAGAATAACAGATTTTCCTTGCATAAATTTATAAAAATTATATACGTAAGTATATATACATACATATGTATATACACATATATATGTTATATATATATATTATATATACAATATTATTTTATTTCTATTCGAATATTAAATTACAGTAAATTTTACGGTGAAGTGGAGAGTGTAACATATTTATAGGTATTGTTGCCTAATAGTACGTTTCCTTAGCTACAATCAAAAAGCGGACCCATTCGATTTGTTACACTGCTGACTAATCTAAAATTATATATACTAATGTCTGTGTGTTTATTCGCTTATCGTGTATGAATAATTTACGTAAAAGGGGTATAAGAAGAGGGATTCCGTTGGTCTGCTGACTAATGAAAAATGTCAACTAATTAAAAGAGAGTAGGAATAAGTAAAACTTAATTAAGATTGTACATAACAAAATAAAAAATGCGATTACATCATTCTCCTAATAAAATGTACAGTAAACCTTCGATTACTTGAATATCGATGGAACCTTAATTATTATAATATATATTATTAATTATTATAATTATTATATTTATGTTCTGGTGATTCTCTATTGTTAATTTATTAACTTAATTTACACAAAAGCTTTTTATTTCTAATGTATTTATACGTAATTTTAACTATTATAAACATTAGCTGTATTCGGCTGCTTCAAAATGCGGCAAAAAACAACAAGTCTCTTGTTAAAGTCTTTAATTTGTACACAAAATAAAAACATTACTTTCTTGCTCTAACATACTAGCAATGAAGTATCTAAATACTATAAACTTCTGCAGAAGAAGATGTCACCAAAACAATAAGCAATCTATTATGGACCTTGGAAATTTTAACGAATAATCTAGTCATTAAACAGTCTTAAAAACTTAGGTGCACTGACCCTTAGTATTATATCTATAATATAATCAATCAGTAGTGTGTAAGTTTACAAAAATTAGAAACTTTCTGTTATACCTATATTCTGTTATTATAAGTTTATTATGATGTTTTCTAAGCTAACCTGGCTTTTGATAAATTCAACAAAGTTTTTTGGTTCAACACTTCTTAGCTGATAACCATTTTTTGCAATAGGCAAATAGAAATTAGGTTTATACATCCTGAGCAATCAGTTCAAGAGCTACATGGCCTCTATACTCCAAATGCAGAAAGTCTGACTTGGTACATAGAACTAAATCGAAAGTAACTGAGATAACGGGAGCTAATGGGACACTGGACTGTAGGACGGTATGGAGCCAGGCTTGATCTGCTCTGTCGAACATCTTGTAGTGCATGTCTACTGGCGTTCGAAGAGGACACGCCGGAGTATTTCATGTTTTATATTCGGGCTTGTTTAGAGCCAGGCTTAAGCTATTGGGTGTCACATTCTTTAACACACTCGACGATATTTCTAGCATTAGTATTGGCCAGATATCTGCTTTTATCAATGTGTCTGGTTTTACTACTCTTTTATCCACAATTACGAGGAATATGAAATCAATACGGATTTCTTGACTTATTAAGGATAATGCGTTTATGCTTTTACTTCATCTACCTACGTAGAGCTTACACAGTTAAATAAAAATCATTTAGAAGTACTAGATTCGATTATTGAGTCCTTTGTGTGGACTTCTCAATCTTCATGTATATGACTTAAATGTAGTATGGTATTCTTTATCCGACATTGCTCATTCTATACAATAAGTTCAGAATTTCGTTTCACGTTTTATCTAACCGTACATGTCATTTACAGTTCGAGAAGCCGGACTTCCTCGAACGAACTAGCTAAGTGTGTTTGTATCTAGCTCACGTGGTAACCTTGTAACAGGGTTATTTCGGCCAACTATAGAGCAGACGAGCTTGACAAGGCAGGTACTTTGTTTCCTAATATTCATTTCTCAGATATTGGTATTCTATTTGCAATGTTCAAGCCCTCATTCAATAAATAATATCTAAACATAGGTAAACAAAATTGGAGAGACGAGTCCTTCAATTAGTTCTCAAGATCGACTTAATCCAAACTAGACACGAAAAGTATCAGTCAACTGCTTCAACTAAGACGTAGTCTGCTTAGCATTACGTTATCGGTGCTGGCGGGTTACTGCATACTAGAAAGACATGCTATAAAACTGGCTCTGTGGATGGGGACGAAACTGTATTTTATTTCATGTGTTAATGTTCACCATTAGCTAGAAGAAAATTTAAATTCTTCGTGGTCCCTTTATTTACTGATCTAATAGATCTATCATTCCCCAAAATTAGAGACTTGTCAAATTTATGGATTTGTCAGTTTGGCTCAGTTTCACTTAAATAGGTGGTCATGCCTTTCAGTGTTGCTTATACGCTGACCTCTAGTCTGCTTATCAATAACTGATTATTTAGACTCAAGCGAGCTTTGGGCTCAAGTGAGCTTTGGGCTTAGGGCCGCTACTCCAATGTAAACTAACTTAGTCGTATATAGCTAATATACCCTTTTTTATTTGAAAATAGTTATGTCGAAGGTTTGTTGTAGAACGTCCTAGAAAGTAGGCCCACTTTTTGTGACTGTTAATATCTCGACATCATGTACATAGTTTTGTATTCTTTAGAATGCCCAGTTAGCGCATTATTCACATCCGCTTAAAAATAAAGTCCTTACTTATAATAGAAATTTTAAATCAAGCTACTACTGTACTTCATGTCGTTTAAATCTTTTGTTATGTTAGAATACATGGGAATATATTCAAATATTTATCTTTATTTCTCAGCCCCAGAAAAAGAAAATATTTTGAAATAAATTTTATAATTAAACATAAAAATTTAAGGTTTTTACTGAAAAAAAAAACATCTGCATTAAGACCTTAAGTACGCCATACAAAAAGTAATAGTATGTAGTAATTGAAAAATATATAATTACATAGACTATAATTAATTAAAGTAATTGAAACTCAGATGGATCAACAAATAACAATCTTTTTAATGAAATCGATTTCTAATTTCATTTCATTACTTTTGCTTTTTCGAATTTAATTAAAGTTGATGACTATGAAGAATTTTCCTTAGGGGTTGCCATCATAACATGTTTACATACATACACATAAAGTTATAAATTTCATTATAATTCTTATAATTTGTAATATCCTTTTGCGCATTAAATTTCCATTTTATCGTTCTTCCACGAATTTTTTTCTTTTAACATTTTTTTATTGCTTATCAAAAGCAATAAATTTTAGTCGGAATTGAGAACATATCCAGAACGATATGTTTTCGTTCGTTATTCTTCTACTGTTCGTTAAATATATAAGTATATTTATAGAAAGAGACAACATGATAAATCGATACTATTATTTATGTATCTATATATGTGTTGTGGAACATTATGGGGGAGGAAGGGAATTCAAGCACATAAAGCATTCGCAGAAGACGAATACATTTTCAAAGCCATTAATTTTAATTTACTGCACAAAATTTATATGAAAAACCATTATAAAGCAAAATTAATATTAATATATGTATGTATGTATATACACGTGCCGTGTCTGTATATATCCGTATTATATATGCAAAGGTATATAATTTATGACGTATATGAATTCATTTTAAAATTATTGTTAGTTTTTAAATTTAATTAATTTAGGAAAAATGAAAAACATTTCCTGTTGATGGGCAAAAAGAGAAAATGTGTATATGTGTGTGTGAGTTTGTTTCATTTTTAGTTGTTTCTTTCGCTTTTCAAAATACATACGACAAACGCCATGCCCTCATTTGGCTTTGTTATGTGCTTTTAACCCCTTGATCACACGTTAGCTTTCGGATTGCCATTGTTGTGTGCGTGTGTGTGTGTTTTTTTTTCTTATTGACTTTTTTCTTCGTGGGGTACAGCTACCGCAAACGAACTGTTTTCGAAGATCGCTCAGTTGAACGACGAAAATTACGGATAATATAATTAAAATGTTTGTGGACATACCTACATACACATTCACATACATATGTATATCATACAACAAATAATTTATTTAAATAGAGAAAGGGGGAAAAAGTGAGAAATATTATATGTAAATATATAACAATTTTTAAGTTCTAAATAAACTTAGCATTTACCATACACAGGCAAGAGCTTGGTAAGATTTTTGCATATAAGCACACTTTTACATTAGGTAGATATGTAGGTAGTTGGAGTAGAAGCTAAGAAAACCATTTTGATTTCACGTTATTGTGGGTGGAAGGATGGGCGAACGCATTGACAAATGCAAGTATTTTACCAATATTTTTTTTTTTTTTTTTTTTTATTTATATTTAAACAAAATGAAGAGTTTAAATTTACAACAACTAGTCATATTGACTAACAAGAGGTTTATTTTACCAATATTAAAGTTGCAAATATCGCCGTATGTTTTAAATAATGGGGCGCCCAATAGCTTAAGCCTTTTTCTAGACAAGCCTAGACATAGATACAACAGGTGCTCCATTGTCTGCTCTTATAGCGCCGGCAGACATGTACTAAAAGAGATTCAAGAATGTAGGCTGAGCCTGGCTTCATGCGATCCTATAGTTCAGTTTTCCGTTAGAACAGATATTAATCTAGATTATTATTATTGTTAGGGGATGTGTCACTGCGACCGTCGGGTCTATTGTGCCCCATTCTGGGTTTAGAGGAACTACTTTACAGAGCTTTAAAGTAAGAATATACATTCCCAGGAGCCTATTCCGTATGTGTTCTAGAGCAGAAAATTCTAACAGCACGTATGTGACCGACTCTTCATTCTCTTCACAGATTCTACAGTTTGCATCCATATGTATGCCCATTCTTGTAAAGTGGTATTTTAGTTTACAGTGTCATGTTAGGATTACTGTGATGATTCTAAGTTTTTCTTTTGATAAGCTCATACAATCCTGGCATCTCTTATTGTTATATTGTTATTGTGTAAGTGATGTGGATTGTGTTAATCCTGGTATATTATCCCAGTAATCCTTTTTATTCTGGTTCTCCTTTATTTATATGATATTAACCTAGATACTTCCAATTTACTTTCGTGTACCAAGTCGAAGGTTCTATACTTGGATTACTGTGGCCATGTAGCTCTTGACCTAGCTTCTGAGGAAAAAACTGGCCATATAGCTATCTCGGTTTCTAACAACTACCCATCATTACTTATCTTTGGAAATGTTTATTGAAAACAACTGTTTTAACATACGACTGCAAGTGTCAATAATTAAATTGGAACCTTGTCAAATTTGAAACCCAGACTCACCAGACCCAGGTTCGTATTTCGATAATTTTGTCAATTTTTTGCTGTGTTAACTTGCTGTGTTATATTGAAAACCGCATTATACAATATAATCAGACCAGCAATGACCTGGAGAAAACATTTCAGCAGGAGACGGGCAAATCGTTTAAATTCAGAGCAATAGCACAAAATAGAAAATAGTGGAAAACTTTTGTAGACTCCTTAAGCTCCTAATGGAGTATGGAAATAATAATACAATATAATATATTTCAGTTTCTAATAGTTTCTTCTTATAACTTTTCATGTATAGGTACTGGATAAGTATAAGGGAAAGTATTTTGTCACATCAGTTAGCAGCTCTATGGAGGTATTTCTTTTTATTAAACGTTTACTAAGATTTGAATATAGGAAACATTCAGAGGTGGCTAAATCTTGCAAATATCCTGGGTTGTGAAGCAGTTTTACAGCTAAATTCATTACATTTCATGCTGATTATATGCATGTGTACCCATGCATTATCTAAACAAAAGAATATGCTTTCATTATCCAAGTGTAAATGCTCGTTCTTTAAGATTTTGTTGAAACGAGTTATTGGACTGTGTAGTAATCACCCTTGATCGTATGCATTGATAAATATGTGATCGATACCTTTGCAATCGACTTAACAGACCAGGTGTTTTTCGGAAATCTCCCATCTCTTGAAGTCTATTGATTTGACTATTTCTTTAACTCGGTTGTAATTAACAGAGTCATTACAACACTAATAAATTGAGGCAGATATTCAGCTGGAATAACCTGGTTACACCAGGCACGTAGTCACCGAAGTGAATCAAAGCATTATATTTATATATACGTACATGCATTATTAATGTATGATTGTTAAATGACATCTATAAATTGCTTTTTTTTAATTACTAAAATTGTACCTACCCCTGACCCTACCAAGTACACAGTTTCAACTTAAAAATTTTTCATGCCTAGTTGTGGAGAGAAAATTGAATATTCTACTATTCAATGTACCTTAGGCATAGAAAGCTTGCATATTTTTACTTCTCGATCAGTTTAAACATTATTGTGGACCTTAAAGTAAATTTTTGGTGTAGCAGTTTCAATTAGACAACCGGAATGAGATGCATTACAAGCCAATGGCGTAGTTAGCCAGTATTTTTGTGGTGCACTATCTGAAGATTATATTGTCAAGGTCTATTTCCCAATCCCACCTGGGTACACCACTTTTACAAGTAGATCTACGACCACGTTTAAGTTTGTGTGTTATAAAAATTATTTAATTTGGTTTTCGCTTTTTTTTGACGTTAATCCTTTCATGCGTAGGCGTTTAATCGCTGCGCACAACTGGTTTTTTTTTCATTCTTCAAAAATTAAAAGATTCTGTGCTGTGATAATCATCACAAATGACACACCTTAACAATGTTGTGTCATAACAACTTTTTATGACATAATATTGCGATCGCCTTCTAAAAAGTTATTTTTTTTGAAACAACTCATTGACTTTCTCCAATTTGTCGAAACCGCAAGTGTTTGTATTCTATGCCACTCTGGAAATCCCTTGAAGAATTAATATTGAGAGTATATCCAAGTACGATCTTATCGAACAATTCGTCACTCATTCAACTGATACTTCTAAATGGAGCAGTTAGAAAGAGTTGATTAAACTTGACTGAAAATGTTCAAGAGAAAGCCTCTTCGTAATATTTTTGGTCTACTTAGGATGGGCGATGGTTATTTAGCGATTGTTATTATTCATGAAATAATTATTCTCTATCTTCACATTGATGTTGTTGAACTAAGTTGTCTTCTTTATATCTTGAGAATGAAAGACTATACTTTGGTAAAAAGAGTTTTTTTTTGTAGAACTTTCAATAAGAATAGCTCGGAGAAGAAATATTGTACGATATTTCTTGTGTTAATCTTGCGTTAGATCTAGCCCTGCAATAGCTAATTATGGCTATTTAAATAAGTACATAAGTTAGTCATACTTTTTAACATTAGGATAAATTTTTTTAAAATATATTAAACATTATCTGCAAAATTATTTTAATGATTTGAAAGGCAGTGCATACCAACACCATTTAAAATGACTGTAACTTACAAACTAATCTATTATAATCTAGAAGTTTTAATTACAACATCTGTTTTGGAATGAAATGAATTATTGTGAAACAGAAATTAATGACAATGAAAATAAATCAAAACAAATTAATTGAATTTTTTTATTGCTATAGTCTATTATATATTATTTATTAATCATTCAGTTATGTAATTATTAGTTTTGTTAGGTAAGTGACTGTCGCCATGAACCTGAAACACACCTGCGGCTATTAGTTCCTTGTGATACAACCAGATCTTTATAAATCCTCTCTTCCTTGTCATGGCAGCTTCTACAAAATTTATTATACAAAATTCTCAGTATAGTAATGTATCTGCCTATCAAACAGTGACCTGTTTGCACTCACATCAGGATTTCGTTAAGATTTTCGGAAATTTATGACTGCTTTAATTAGCTATCTCAGTATATGCATATCTGAGCTGTGAAGCATGTCAGAAATACTTCCTCCTAAATGCAAGTACTTGCGCCTGTAATGTTCTGCAGTAATCTGGTAAATGGAAGTAACTTTCTAAATTCAGGCTGTGCTAATAGTTTCCTACCATCACCCGGTTACTCAATATAAATCCACTCCTATATTTAAAACGGTGAGTACCTTTATTTGCTTATTATTCCATCGAAAAGGACTATACGTTAATAATTATAGTATTGTATTAAAACTTGTTCAGTAGTTAGTACGTACTACGTTGAGTACCAGTTTCTTGGGTATGGGAGCATGTCCGTTATCACTCTGTTACCGTTATATATTCTTCTTAAGACCTGATTGTGCGGCTACTTACATGCTCGTAAAATCAATGGGTGTAAGATCATTTATGATATCGAAATCATCCGTATAAGTAGTACTCAACACTTTATACAAATGCCTGTGACCCTTTGAACTGTAATCAATTGTGTTTTTTTAGATTATTTGACTATAGTGACGCACCATAACAGCACTACATATAATAGAATTATAAGATCAATTCTACCTTATACATCTACATGATGGTTAATGGATGCTTGACCCACGTTTGTCAATTCTTTTTTGGAATGTGAGAGTTGAAATCAATCTATAAAAGTATCACTCGGTTTTTGCAGGTTGAAGCTGAATCCAGAGCGCTCCTCTCACTTAGTTTGTTAAAGTGAAGATGGACTCATAAGATCGCAAAAAGTATTCGAACATTCTTTGTTTCAAAAATAATAGCTAGAGCTAAATTTTTTCGAGAATTACTTAATGAAGTCATAAAGAACCTTTTAAAAACGTAACAATAAAGCTATGATATAAGTGATTACAGTATTATATACGATTACGATATAAGTTTTATGATAAAAACAATGTCAATCCGTTCTTAATGCAAGAAATTTATTTAGAAGTTTATTTCTCTTGTTACATGTATATACAAACGTGTTAAAAATATACGAATTTATAAAGTTCGCTTAAATCATAAGACCCAAATCCAGTAAGCCAGGAGAAGAGAAATATAAAAGTTTTAGAATTAACACATGTAGAAAAACTTTTTATTAATAAAAATGGTTATTCAAACACATTTTGTAATTATAAATAATTTAAGAACTAGTTATAAATGGTGTTCTTATTTACAAAAATTTATAAACATCTTTAACTCCCTTTTATTTACAGTTTTTATGTATTATTATATGTTATATATAAAACATGAATCGTTATATAAAACATTGATAGGCCACGTTTTACATATTGTAACACTTTTTGAAATGCATAAACTGTGGCTTGCCGTTATTCTACCCATTTCAATTTACTACTAAGGCCGTGTGCGAGTTCGAGTAAATTGATGGTAAATTGAGAGAAATAGTAAATTATGTCGGAATGGCAGCGAACGTTGGTATTTACCAGAATTTCGAGTACCGTAAATTGGATAAAAATTAGGTAAATTAGGTGTTACCATTGTAAACATAAGATGTTTAATAAATAAAATTGAAAACTTAACCAAAATAATTAAGTGCAATAAATAAATAAATAAATATTTAAATAAATGTGCAAAAAATTACTAGAAAATTTCAATTTACTTTACCTCAATTTACTCGAACTCATATTAATTTCACAACAATCAAATAATATTAAAACAATACAACACTTCAATTATGCTATATATTTTTAAATTTAATAATTAAATTTTTAACCAATTAAACAACAATATTTTTTTATATTTTTAATTCATAATTCAATTCTAAGGGATGATAAATGATATATATATTGTATATTATAAACCACACAACTAAACACTGAACTAGTCATTTCTGTTAAATCTAATTTATATAAATAAGTTGTAAATTTTTTTTGGAATTTATTTGTATTATTACATTCTGTCAAGTACGAATTACAGTAAGTAATATTTACTACGAGCTAAAAAAAAGAAAGGCGCGTTTAGATTATGCCCAGTGACATATCCATATTTATTTAAAATATAAAAGTGTGACCTACATATACATATCTAAGAAGGTTTTTCATGCTTTCATATAAAAATCCATATAAATTTTTTAATTGCATATTAATAACATATTATTATATGCATACTCCATCTTTAAAATGTTTATTTAAAATTTTAATTTTCCAACACTTTTTTCTAATGCAATACAACCCTGCAGTCATATTGATTGAACATACCATTGCCTAAATTAAATTTTTGACATTTCTTCATCTAATTTATTTTTTTTCTGACATTGTTCATAATAAAGAGTTTGTTTTTGTAATTCAATATATTCTTCTCGTTTTGGCCAGTAGTAAAATGTTATTTTAACAAAAAACAAGGAAACAGTAAAATTTGGACAATAGTGCTATGATCCCATTCGACTTGAAATGATTATTGATAATCGTTCTTCAAATTAAAACAATAATCTCGTGGCAATAAAATAAGTTTAAATTTTGTGCAAATTTAACGTGAAATATCAATAAGAAAAAGTAAGTAAAATGGGCAAATATAATATGTAAAATTACGTCGCATTGAAACCATCGTTGCGTTGCGTATGTGAACAACAAAATTACTTGTGTGTGGCTAAAAAGGTTATAATTAGTCTGATTGAATATAATTTGAAATCAATATATATAATATAAATGCATTTGGTATAATTAGTGAGTAAATGTACACGAATAAATTTTTATTTAAAATCGAATGTTAATCAAATAAAAATTCGTGTGTCATTCTTCTTAGTGCATGTGTATTAGTGTTATGAAATATAAATGCCTTAAAATGTACAAATAAAATTTTTTTTTGCATATATTTTTTAAATTGTGAAGTCCAAATTGCGTGTATTTATGGTTGAAATTTTGCCCTCTGATAAAATGCGTTTTTCTAATTGAAAATTATTGTAATTGCACATTCCTTATATTTTTATTAAAACAATCCCAGTAAGAAAAAAGTAAAAAATAATTCAAGATTTTATAAACATATAAACTAGGAAATTTTTGCAAACTTTAGTTGCACGCATAGAAATTTAATAAATTAAAATTTATTAAAATTATGTTAATTAAAGTAAAAGTAAAGTAAAACAATTAAGTTTACAGTAAAAATATTTTGTGCTGCAAACCACTTATAACGGAGTGTGTGATAAAGAAATTAAATAGTTATTATTATTAAATAGTTATAGTTTTCTGAATTTGTTTGTTTGATAATTTATGAACTAAAATATATAAATAGAACGTGATAAAATACATGTAGAAATTCCCATTCGCTGTCATGAAGTGCTTGTTTATATCTCTTATATCAATCAGCTGATTGCAAGTATTTTCATTTGTTAATTGTTTTAATAGTAAATACGGAGTTAATAAAAATTCAAAAAAGACAAAGTAACTAAATAAAAAATGTTCATATAATCATTAAAAAAATGGTTTTATTAGTTAACAGTTTATTGTAATCGGTTAATGTATTAAGTTTGTGATAAATGGTTAATTACTTTTTATGCATTTCGATCGAAAAACTATTTTGTGCGGCGAAAAAATATCAATATGCTGACATTCAAAAATATAATTAAGCTAAATTAATTAGGTATCCCTGAAAATGTTAGCAAAAATCCACGGAACGTCGGGTTAGGATGATAAAATTGACTTTTGCTTGTATTACAGTACAGAGACCAGGGGTTCTATTTCGCTACTGTAAAAACAATTGTGTGTACACGCAAACGAAAAACACATTTTTCACCGCAGTTTACACTTTCTTGTAAAATGGTATTCCCCAAGTGCTAGTGCGTTTTTTGTGCTGAATCTAAAATTATGAAGTGCTGAATGCATTTTTGACAGTTGTCAGTGAAGAAATTTGTATTTACACTGAATAAGCTCAAATGGCGGACATTTTGCTAATTATAATTTTTAATTTATTATTATATTAAAAATTTTTATTTTATATTTTTATAATTTTTTTACAGTTCTTATAACAAGTTTCAAAATTTTATTAACGTTAAAAAATTCGATATTGATATTTGAGTACAAACTTTACTCCTTTTGCTTGCTTTTTACCATTTTTAAAACCCATAAAAAAATAATAATAAATTTTTATATTGTATTTTGCACAAAATTCCCTGTTTTTTTTTTTAAATTCAAGGTCAAATACACGTTGAATAAAATTTGTGAAAAATGTGCATTTTTTGACAGAAGAACTCACTATTCACGGTTGAGAATTAGCAAAATCAAAATGTAAGCAAATTTTTGTGTACACTCCAGTTTGCACAGTTGCGGAAAAGACCCACAGAATAGCTTAAATGAAAGCTAACAATAAAGCAAACTTAAGAAATATAGTTAATATAATAGACTATAAATTATACTGTACAAAATAGTCGTATTATGAATTTTTAACAAATTTGTAAACGTATGTGTTAATTACATACTATAAAAATAAAAACTTCACCATATAGCTGAAGGCTTCAGCAGCCAAAGCTATATCTATACATGTTAATATTAGTTTTATAAACTAAACCATCATTTTTAATAAATAAATAAATAGCAGCTTAAAAACTTAAAAATAATTTTAATACCTCTGGCAACCCTAACATCTTTGTTTTTAATTTGACGTTTTTCCTTTATTTCATTGCTTGATGTATGACTGAAACAACACTATATTGTCATATTCAAATTCCCTTGTACTTGCGCATAGCATGTAAAAGAATTTTTTGTTATTGTTTTTTTTTTAGTTTCAATTTTTTAAGTTGAATTCATGGTCAGTTTTCTTCCTAAAATCATTCAGCGTTGAAGTGCATGTGTAATTCTGTAATATATTGGTAGTTTTTTTTCGGAAATAATTAAAATATAAACAACCAAATTTTAAATAGTTAAATTTTGAACATTTTGCTTAAGGTAAAATAATTTAATCGTCTATTCTTTGAATAAATAAAATAACTACATATGCGATATGAAGTATAAACTAAATTATTTTATTTAACATTTGGATTAATCAGTTTTTTTTAAAAATGTGTTTCTAATTTTATATTTATTTCCACCAAAAGGAACAAAAAAATAAACCATTTTAAAATTTAGTTCGCTACTAATTTTTTTTTTCATCAAATACGTAAATTAATTTGAACACAAAGAAATTTGGTATGTAGTAAGTTTTCTCGCGCGAGTGCTTTATAATGAATTATTATGAGGGGGAGTTGGTGGTGGGTGATGGGTAATGGCAGCAGCAGCAAGCAAACTAAACAACGCGAAAACTTTTAAAAGAAAAACAAGAAAACAGGCTAACAACCAATTTATCTTATTTGTGAAAATTTATTTAAAAAAAAATAAAGTAAAATGTAAAATATCAAGTACAAAATAATAAATACATTTGAATGGCATGAAATACTAAAAAATCACAAAAAACAAAAAAAAAACCAAAACACAAAACAGAAAACAATGTGAGGGCAAATATAAGTGCAAAGCAGAGAATATAGAAGAGGCAAATTGCAGAAAACTTGAACAAGGTCAAGTGACGTCTACTTTTTTTTAGTGATTTTGTTTTTGTAACTGCTGTTATATTTTGTTACCTCTCATGTTTGTTATTGTTTGTGCTACTGCTACCGCTGCTGCTGCTGCTGCTCGTGTTATTGGTGGTGCTATTGCTGCTGCTTCCACATTACACTTGTCACCGAAATTGACAGCTTCATAGTGGTGTTTGTGTTATTTTTTTTTGTATTTCTTTTCATTTATTAGACAATCGTTTTCTTTTCTTCATTCACAATTTCACTTCAATTTATTTTTCATATAATTTTGTTTTTATTTTTGCAGCCACTGCCGTTTTAAAGCTTCATTCTGAAAATTATCTATTAAAATTTAAGAAATAAACAAGGAATATGGAATCTGATGACGACTCCTTCGAGATTGAGAATGTTGACTCTGGCAATGTGTCGTCAGGTGATGAGGGTGACGATGACTTCGCTATGGAGGTTGACATTCCCACATCGCATGAGCGCCAAAACGACACCGAAGAGTTTCAATATGAAGTGTTGACCACCGACGAAATTGTACAACACCAACGTGAGATTATTGATGATATCAATAACGTTCTCAAGGTAAGTGGAGGGCATGAATGAGTGCTAGTGCAATACCAGTTTATTGTAATACCAAAAATAAAGAAGTTAGAAAATATTATTTATGCAAAATTCAATATTTTTAATATGAATTCTGTGAATTGATAGCAATACGTTTGATCTAAAAATGAGGGCCTTTAGATATATGCCCGACGATTTGTGTCATTTTCAATACTTTAAATATTTATTATGCTAATGTACTGATAATAATGTAGTTATATCTAAACATATTTCATTATAAAATAGTTTTAATAGGTCTGTTGCTAAGGTCCATTTTATGTAGAGCGTCATGAACACGCCGCCATCTGCAAATTTGTTGTTGTTTTCAATATAAATTATAAAATGAAGTGTAAGAGTAGAAACAATATGTCGGTACAAATTGGGTCATGAGATCCGATGCTACCTGTGCCTCGTCACTTAGGTAGAGAATTGTTATTCAGTAATAAATATGAACATTTGTGTCTTTTGAAAGCATATTATTATAATTTCTGTGAGATTCTGTATAACATGGTTTTTCTTCAAAACCCAAAAAACCAATATGGACGAGCTTATAACACTCTACATAACATGGTCGTTATACGGAATTTACATGAAAATTTTGATTGTAATTTTAGCTGTCTAAAATTTTAAACTGATATCTGAAATCAAAAAGCGAGAATATCGATTCACACGACGTTCATTGTAATTTGATTGTCAAATTTATTGATCAGATGTAAGTCTGATCAATAACATTTAAGAATGAAAATTTCATTCATTCCACAAAACTATTCATAATAGCAGAAGTTTGTACTGTACAATATTGTATTACGGTCAACTGTCCAAATTAAAATCAACTTAATTTTGTAGAAATTACGAATTAAATCTATTTTCAGCTGTCAAAATTACCATACAAATCTTCTTGATTTGAACTTGTTTTGCTATCAGAATCAAGAATAATTTGAAATTACAGCTAAAATTACAATTAAAACCCTCGTGTGAATACAGTATTAGGTTAGGTTAGAGGGGCGGGATTTTGCCCAAAATCCACATAAGCTCATATAAAGGTCGCTAGTAATATGGGTTAGCGTTGGTCAAGCGCGTAATTTTGTAGTGTGACAGTTCGGAAAGAAAGGGGGCCCAAATATTTTAAATTGTCTCCTATCCAATAGACATCTCACATAAGATGGAGTACAGTTTTCTCTTCATTCGCAGAACTAGAACCAAAACAAAAGTGATTATACGGTAGATCCAGGCTCAAAGCATGTCGTCTTAGAACGCAGGGACAAGTCATCATAGATATCATAGTGCTGAGTTTTTCCATCAAGGCGTTAAAAGTCCTTATTCATTTTCTAATCATCAAAAAAACAAGTCTGTTAAAGGCCCACCCATATTGTTTATTAATCAAGAACACACTACATTATATTAGATATTAATCGTTCAGGTTTTTTATTAAGCTACGAAAGAGTTTTCGGAAAATTTTTGTAGGTGTCTAAAGCAGTTTTATGAGTTTTTGGAGAAAATATTGACGTTATGTATAATAGATTTATATAGGTCGCAGTTTTTATAATATAAAAATAATATATAAAAATGTATATATTAACGTTCCTATTGCACTGTTTTTCATTGTAGGTAGTCCAAAATTAATTTTGATAATGTTCAATTCGTGTTCTTATATTATAGTTGTTGTATCTCATATAAGGACCAAACATGTCGATTTTTTATTGGGAAAGGTGTGCTGGTCGTTTGAATAAACGAGTGACTTTAGCATGTAGATTTTACCAATCTAAGAACCTAGTTCTCTTAAGTGATTTTATTGCTCTTTTTTATTAATACTTTACTATTTTGGCAATGTACAGAATCATGATTTTTAAGATGATTTAGCTGATTTGATTTAGTTAAATTTGTATGTATGTATATATTGTAGTTGCTTTTACACCATTCTTACAATGATTTCAGCATAGGAATTTGGCAATTAAATATATACATATCTTGCATTAATATACATATTATATAGAGATATAAATAATTATGCATATCGAAACGTCATTACGAAAAGTGATTTTCTCAAGATGAAAAATATATTTTATCTGAAGAAGACAAAAAGGCCATATTTTGTCTGATGGTTTTGTGCATTAAATTTTGAACAAAGCTGAAAATATCGAACAGCTGAAGCGTTTATGTAAAGTGACATATTTCGCAGTTGTGTCGAACGGATTTGTACTAGTCAAAGATACATTATCTTTTGTAAATATTTTATCAATATATATTTGATAAATTTAGTTCTCTTTGTGTAACAAAATTAACTAAACAGCCAACTTGAAATAAGTTTTTAATTTGTTTGTTATTAATTTTTTTTAAGACATGTTTCTATAAGAAAAGCGAACTTTCTAAACCTTCTAGAGCAGATTGTCTAAAAACTGATGGAACTTCAACCATGCTATAAAATAGTGCTATAGAAATTTAGAAGTTAGTGTATATCTCAAAGTTACTTTTTAATATCGATAGCCAAGTGGTCTTTACAACACCAATGGAGTTGTCGCAGTTCTATTGTTACCAAAGGACTAAAACAATCGGGCTTTCTAGACACTTGTAGAATTTTAAACTATACTATTACATAGTATATACTATAGAATTTAGAACACTTAAATTTTGCTTAGGTTCAAAATATAGGTTATGTATGGTTAAATTTGATTTTTACGATGAGATTTACTTAGGCCTGTTGACTTATTATGTATTATTTAATAAAGCTAACGATGTTCTTTAG
Organism: Teleopsis dalmanni; assembly: GCF_002237135.1. NCBI lineage: Eukaryota > Metazoa > Arthropoda > Insecta > Diptera > Diopsidae > Teleopsis > Teleopsis dalmanni. The sequence continues at coordinate 156,953,754 of NC_051846.1, read as the reverse complement.
AAAAAGTCTTGTTGTAGCTGACTAAAATCTTCCACAATATATGTCCCTATATTAAACAACTTACCATATATATTTTATAATTTTATATTTTATATTTTTTGTATACTTAATAAGTAGATTTTAGCTTGCAATTTGGCATATGAATTTGCCTAACATATTTATACAAACATGCAATAATATAATTCGTAAGTCGAATTAATTTAATTATTTTTAATTTTTTTTTTTTTTTCGAAAATAATACGTATTTTGAAAACATGCGAATTACTACGCATTTAGTAAAAAATAATATCTGACGACATTTATTTTACTTGCTTCTTTGGTTTATTAGTAGGAGTAATACGTATATTATATTGCTGTAATATTTAAAAGTGATCAATTAATTACAATGCCTAAGTTATTTAATCATTGAACCAAATTATTTTTTTTCTTATTCTGCAAAATATATAAAGATTGAACTGTTGCCTATCAAAAGTATTTGTCAAAAAACAATGATACCACTTTGAAAGCATTTTCTGTTAAATATTCTAACTATTTATTGAATGAAAAGTCCTAGTATTTATAACAATGTGATTTAAAACTATTCTTGGAGCGAACTATGTACAAATATACAAATCTAAACATATGTATATATACTGGGTTGGCTCATTTTTACAATCAATTGGCATCAAAAAATCTGTTATCATATCCCGATAATGCACCTGTTCGTTTGCTGCTTTGTCAATAACATCTTCGAAAAAGTATGGTCCTATAAACATAACATCACAAACTCCACACCACACTGTGCTTTTTCAGTAATTTGAGGGTTTTCCATGACATAGAACTGACAATTTTGTTTGTTTACGGTTGCCTTTAACATGAAATACTACTCATCATAATAAAAAGTCATAATGATTTTTTGCCACAAATTCCTATGGGCTTAAGTGCGTTGGACTGGTATGTACCGATAAATAGCAATATATATATCTATAGTTTTAGATATGCTATTATCACTTATTCTTACATTTATTGTCAAAGTTGCAGTGTTACCAGATGGTTCCACTAAATGTAGCCAACCCTGTATATGCATAGATTATGTTAGGTTATATTGGCGATCCTAAGGTATCCACTTATGCCTAAAGGCACATTTAAAACACAAGAGTCAAAACTACTGTAGACTGTTAGGTTCTTTTGTTTTCAATTCTCCTGTAGACGACTCTTCGTTTGGTTTGCGCTAGTATTTACTCGGCTTACATATGTTACATTTATTATCAGAATACGTAAATATTATTTATCGATATAATCAATAATAATACCTGTTTTTATTAGAAGTCGTTTGGTATGCGAAGTATGTAATCGTGTACATTTATGCTTGTAATGTATATATTATCCATCACAGATTCTATAATTTGGTATATTTTACAATAATCTATAATAGGTCAGCTGTATTAGTTTCTAGTGTGTGGTTCGCATACTTGTTATACTTCACTCCAAAAATTCTGCGTAAAATCTCTTTCTATGTACATGTTTTTCCTTAATAAATAACACCATTTTCTTGATTTTCAAAGCTAATATATGAAGCTTGTGTAATCTTAAGCTTACATTATATTTTCTCTCTAATCCGAATTAGTATCCGTATGGTGTCTACCGTAAATATTTCTTTTAGTTGGCAAATTCCTTTACATCAAAAAATTGTCTAGAACAGAGTTTTTTGTTTACATCCAAAACGCTAGTCTAGATCATAGTTTTTCTGTATGTAACACTTTTTTTTTGAAAGATTTTTGATGTTCATTCCTATGTGATTATAGTGCTTTTGAAGTAAAAATACTTTAATGGTTAATATTTCTTATCTTTTTATATGGTTTCATCAACCTCTTCAATTAAGTGCTTGCCTGATCATAAAGAAAATTGCATCGGAGCATTCTTCTCGCCTCATAAACGCGCTGTCGCATATGAAATATGAAATTTCTCTAATCAGTTTTCGCAATAAATTTTGTTGTGTCCAGGAAAATATTTGCATTTTGTCATGGTGGAAATAATAATATTGTTTATAAACAAAAATGCGAATACCGCTGAGTCATTTACTGCATTATTTTTTTATTTTACTTTTTGCGAAACGAGAATCGCAGTAGTATATTTTCTTGAATGATATCATAACAAAAAAAAGCAGCTAAATTTAGCTTACATTGTTGGAGGCTGTTTTGTTTAAGAGATTTGCAGGGCTTCGCTTTTATACTATATATACGTAATAATAAGTACTTAATGTATAATAAATAAAAATTAAAATGATTCTAAACAAATAGTTTCGCATTCTATGGTAAATGGATGAAATGAAAAATATGATTTAAAAAATATAATTTTACATTGTTTTCATACGTTCTGAATACCCTTTTAAGATAAAAATCAATAAATTTGCTGTTTAATTTTCACATTTAATTTACTCAGATTAAAAGATTTAAAATACTTATTTGTTAGTTATACACTTAACTTTACACCACACCCCACTGACTGCTTCTAAATCCTCAGCTAAAATGGTGAAATATATGAGAGATGCGCATGCATCAAATGCATTTATGTGTTGTGTTAAATTGTAAATGACCTCCAAGTTGAAGGTTACTCTGGTGCATGCATTAATGCTTTCATGTGTAAACTTTCTCCTTCTACCATAAAAATGGAAACTGTTATGTGCAGCTCTCAAGCTAAAAACAACGAGTACTTCTGACAAAAAGTGCTTCTATGCAAAAGATATTTCCTCGTTATTTGCATTAACCTCCCTCCATGACCTAAATCGTTTTCAGTTAAACTTAATTGGTGTTATTAATTTGTAATATTTTTATTTTTTTTGTTAAAGATTTTAGAATTTATTTTTATAGAAAAGCCATTTCAAGTTAATTGCATATACCTGAACTTAAATTATATATACTTCCTGAACATTATTAGCGATGTTGGGGCTCTATAAATAGCTTGAATTGTGAAAGAGCGAATTGCTAAATCCATTTTTATTTCTTTTTAGTATTTTTTTAGGTTTGTTAATGTGTTTAATACAAAAAAAATTGTATTTTTAATTAATAGATATTCATTCGTACGAAACGTATAATAGTTTTACAGTGCTCTGGTCTACGCGATACTTAGACCCCTCCCATAATAATAATAATTATAAGTTAGCATAACGGTATTAGTACTAATGTATCCGATCTGTCACAGGGTTTCTACGGAATCTAAGTATTACAAGGAACGATAGCTGTGTCACTGTGATAGTCTTGCCAGACTCAGACTTTCGTACTTATTAACCGCCTATCCACTTATAATGGAAACATTTCTTCAAGGGACAAAATGGGATTTTTAACTGCTACACACCTATGAAACTAAAGTGGGTTTGTCACAATAATCCTCAAAAGATGCACTAACGTAGTGACATAATTTCTAACCCTTCCAAAATCTATTTATCTAACAGCTTATACATTGCCTGCGCAACACATACCATAATGGCTTATACCAAAGAGTTTCTGTCGTTCTCGCCCAGACAGTTGTTCTTCTGTTTGAGTTCTTTATATCAAAAGTCTGCTTCATTTAGTCGTTTGTGTAAAAGATTGACTTTAAGATAAAGATCCAACTGCATCCAAAATCTATTTGTCGTGATCAGAAACTAATCTTCTCATTAGTTTATTCCAATATAATGAAATGTTTATAGTAATTGTGTGCACAAATACAATTGCATTGGAATCTAGTGAATGGATTGTATGAAAATTAAAAAAAAAAAAATAAAACAACAAATTGCATGGTTCTTTCCATAGGAAGCACAAGATAAACTCTAAAAAATCTTAGTATTACCTATTACTATTATAATTTACCTGAAATAGTATGTGGTCCTTTTAATACAGTTTTTGTGAAGATATATCATATATATATAAAGATGAATATTCTTCATCTTAATATTACTATTGTTATACAGAAGAGTACAGATGAGCGACTTCATATGGGGTAGAGCTGCAGCTTGGGCATATATTGTGTATAGAAGTATTTATGCATGACAAGTAACAGTTTAGCATTCAGCCATATTCTGATCTCATTTGAATTAGCACAATTGAGGCTGCACGAGGGAGATGTCGTTCTTAGTAAAAAATGTTAGGCGAGGGCTTGTTGACAATCTTAGTCTCGAAGAGGATACTGTGTTTGTGTGGAAGGCTTGAAGTCCACATTCATATTCAACCTTACTGTGCTAAGAAAAAACGGATCACGGATCGATGTGATGGTGAAGTTTGGTGAAAAATTCAAATTTGAATCATTTCTCCACACACGTGAACTTTAGTATTAATGAATATTCTAGGTCCATTAAAATCTAGATGTTTTCTCTATATATGTGGAATTTTTACATCAATAGACAAAATTTTTTATATCCTTTTATTATTCTGGATATTTTTGCTATATAAGTCTCTGCTTTTAATTTATATTTATTGAAGCCTTGATGGAAAATAAAACTATAGTTAGAATCATATAAAAATATTACAACTTAAATTGATAAAGTAATTTTAAAAATCAGCTTATCATATTTCTAATAATGTAATTCTGAGAAATTGATTTATTTACAGAATTAAAATAATTACGAGTTTGTGCTCTGTTCACATGTTTCATATATTATTAGTCTACATTTTTAGTTAGTCTTAATTAGGCTACAATTTTAGTATTTTTCTAAGAAATAATAAATAAAAATCACCTTATTTTATTTTAAATTATTGCGTATTAAAGTCGTTTAAATATTTTTTTTTTAATTAAATATAAATTATTTTTAACAATATATAATTTTTTTTATTATATGCTTTTTTCTTTTAGCTTTCACCAACAATTGTTCGTATTCTACTAAATCACTTCAAATGGGACAAGGAAAAGCTGTTGGAAAAATATTTTGATGAAAATACTGAAGACTTTTTCAAAAGTGCTCATGTTGTGAATCCTTTTAAGAAACCTACTGCACCAGCTAGACAAAGAGTGAGTTAAAAATTACTTATATATAAAACATATAAATGAAAAAATAATATTTTTGTTTTATAGATAAGTAATCGAAGCCATGCAGAGGAGTGTGAAATATGTTTTACTCTACTGCCGCCTGATGTAAGAAAAAAGAAATAATATGAAAAACATCCATTATTTATATGCGCTACATTTGATTCATTTCTTATAAAATTTATTTATAAAATTTAACTAGCTTTTGAAAGTAAATATTACTTTTAAAATTATTGGTTACTACAAGCGTTAGTAAAGTGAACCACTTACTCCGTTCACCTGATATAGCACCGTGCGAATTTTACTTTTTTTTAAAATAATGGACTTATAGTCGTAAATACCTTCCAAAAAGCTGGCCAATGATCTAAAATAGTCATTTCACATGTTTTTAGATTGTACAAACTTCTATATTAAGGCAGAAAGGGGCTATATTGCCAGAAAAACGTTTACTTTGAAAGATAACTTCTATGTATATATATACATATACCTCGACAGAAAAAAAATCAAGCCTATTAAGACCCATTTTATTTACAGAAAGTTCTGTATACGTATTCAAATTTGTGTATGAATTTTAATTTTTTTTTGTTTAAAAAACCTCGCGACAAATTTGATATTATTATTATTCAGCCAAAATGTTACATTTTTTAACGAGATATTTTGTTAAGAGCTGAAATATAGACCAAATACACTATAACCAACTTTAGTGATGGCTTAAAATGAAATTATATTTTCTTAATTGGTGCGATAGCGATTTCCCGGACTTGCCAATTTAAAAACAGATTTTATTATCAGGTTTTTTAACCTGATTTCCTGCCGTAAACACTTAACACTACGTTGCTCTCAACAAACAACAACAGTAACAGATAACAACAGATAAATGTCCTCCGTCGATACCAATTGTGCTATTCGTTTGGATATAGATTCTTCCTTGAAAGGGAGTAAGTCCAACACACCAGCAGTTCCGAGTTGGAAAATGTAACTTCACATTAAATAAAAATAATTGAATGCAGTCATCTTACGCCGCTTAACTTTGGATACGCCTCTCTATCGTGGCGGCCTAACCACAGCCACCATACTAGAGCGCCAACCGCTGGAGGATCAAACCTCTAATATGTAAGACAGTCAAAGCTGTTCTGATCCTCCTGGTACTAAATTTACTCCTCCGTTCGGACGTATCGGTTGGTGTCGGTTGGTGCCTACGGGATTTTAGTGGTCTCTTACAGCACGCATGCTCTTCCTCGGGAATATTCTAACCACTTTCCTTCTGAGTTTATAGCGATACAGTTATTTTCTCGAGATATCAACATTGAGATTTTACATTGATTGTATTAACAACAAAAACGCTGCTCATGTTAACTAGTGTATTCAATTTTAACATTGAATACAAAAACGGCAGCAAACTAAAATTCGTTGTCAAACGGACGTGCTCGTGAAAGTGTAGAACAATTACAAAAATGTAATCAAAACACTTTATTAATAGACTTTTAATTAACTTTTATTTAAAATCATTTAATTAGGTTGGGTCAGGTTAATTTATGTCGTCGAAACCTACACATAGACGTATTAATTACCAATGAATATGTAGATTTGTAGTAGTACTTGAAATTCTAATTCTATACTAACCACATAGTAAGATTCAAACCAAGATTCTGCATACCTTAGTTTTGGTATATATGCACCGTAAACATCAAATAATTTTTCAAGGAAACTTATTACAATTATAATATAATTGTTTATAATTCTATTTATTATTTATTATTATTATCTTATAAATATATTTTATTTATTTATTTGCTAATTGGCCTTTAAAATAAAAATAAAAAAAACTAATTTATTATTTATATTTCAAACAAATTATTTTATAAAGATTTTTTCCGATATTTCGACTATCTTCGATAGTCATCTTCGGTGAAACTGATAGTCAAAGATAGTCGAAGAATCGGAAAATATCTTAACAAAAAAATTTGTTTTAAAGATAAATAATAAATTATATTTTTTTTTATTTTTATTTAAAAGACCATTTAGTCCGCTCATAAATTATTATATAATATTTTTGATCATAAAAAAAATAATAAAATTTTTTATTTATAAATTTAGTCAATGACGGGTTTGGAATGTGGTCATCGGTTTTGTTTAGCTTGTTGGCGTGAATATCTCTCAACAAAAATTGTTACTGAAGGTATTGGGCAGTCCATTTCATGTGCAGCTCATGGCTGTGATATTATAGTCGATGACGTTACTGTAACAAAACTAGTTCCGGACCAAAAAGTTAAAGTTAAATATCAACAATTAATTACAAATAGTTTTGTTGAATGTAATCAGCTATTGCGTTGGTGTCCGTCCATCGACTGTACATACGCCATTAAAGTGCCCTACGCTGAAACGCGACCGGTGAGTTGTAATTGTGGACATACTTTTTGCTTCACATGCGGTGAAAATTGGCATGATCCTGTTAAATGTCGTTGGTTAAAGAAATGGATTAAAAAATGTGATGATGATTCAGAGACCTCAAATTGGATTGCAGCCAATACTAAGGAATGCCCAAAATGTAATGTAACTATTGAAAAAGATGGCGGTTGCAATCATATGGTATGCAAAAATCAAAATTGTAAGCATGATTTCTGTTGGGTTTGTTTGGGTTCATGGGAACCTCATGGCTCTTCTTGGTATAATTGTAATCGTTATGATGAGGATGAAGCAAAAGCAGCACGTGATGCTCAGGAAAAATTACGTTCGTCGTTGGCTAGGTAATATATTAAAACTTTTCAATTTAATTTTTATAAATTATTTTCTTATTATTTTTCTTTTAGATATTTACATTATTATAACCGTTATATGAACCATATGCAGTCTTTAAAGTTTGAAAATAAATTATATGCATCTGTTAAGCATAAAATGGAGGAAATGCAACAACACAATATGTCTTGGATTGAAGTAAGTTGCTAAAAGTATTTTTTTTTTTAGAAATACTAATAATTTTTACAAATTTTCATTAGGTACAATTTTTAAAGAAGGCTGTTGATATACTCTGCCAATGCCGCCAAACACTAATGTACACATATGTTTTTGCTTACTATCTTAAACGAAACAATCAATCCATGATTTTTGAGGACAACCAGAAAGATTTAGAGTCAGCGACCGAGAAGTTATCTGAATATTTGGAACGTGATATAACCTCAGAAAATCTGGCAGATATCAAGCAAAAAGTGCAAGATAAATATAGGTAATTATATTATATTTAATTATTTAAATACTCGTATGAAGTAATAATTTAGAACAATTTATATGCATTTACATAGCTTTTATATTTATGCAAATATTTTAAACTTATGGTTATTTAAAAATTGCTCTGGCTGGAAATAATTCTAACTTTATTTGTTATACATAATATTACTACTTTATGAGTGAGTCGCGTGTAGCAAAGCTGCCGACTCTACTATCCAACAGCTACAAGTTGCTCAAAGTCAGGCTCTCCGAAGGCTCTTCAAAGTACCATGATATACCCGCACGAATGATATGCTAAGAGACCATAGAATAGATCCGGTCAAGAAATACATAAGGGACAGAGCTCTGAAGCTAAATGCGAAAACCAACAGGCTACCCTACTTAGCACTATCTAATCTCAGAGTAATCACTAACCGCACGGAGCGGTACGCAGATCTTAGATCAATCATTGAATAATCACGAAGATTATCAGGAATACTCAAATTAATCAGTGAGATGGGCGGTACTCTACAGAATCCCCCCAGCTATCATAGAGTAAAAGTGCCCAGATGCACTAATTCGGAAAAGGCTTAACACAATAACAGAATATTACTACTTTATTTCATTCTGTGTTTCTTTGGTTTTGTGGTCTCTAACTGTATATAGGAAACTTGTTAAGATGACAGTACCTTGACGCCCAGATACTTCAATATACCATGTTTAAGGTATAATAGAGTCTTTACTTCATCTACCAAGTTAGTGTGACTATTTCTCTCTTACATCTACACTCATTAAAGAATTCTGTTCCAATAATATTTGTAACTCGTGGCTTTCTGAAGTAATAAAATTTATTGGTGTTTGAGTTAGGATTTTGGAAAGAGGGGTAGGTGAGAAATGTTATACTCCATCTGGAACATATAAAAATATCTTAACATCTCAATATGTTGGGCAAATCATCTTAATTTTTTATAGATAATATTTTCTTCATATTTTTCTATGTAATACTTCATTTCGAATATTCCTTTGAAAACCTTAATTTTTAAAAATTTTCTTAATTTTCTTCTTTTGATAAGAGCCTTAAAATGAAACTATCTTATTTTATATTATTTTTTGATTCTGTCGTTTTTACGTAAAGGCTTTAGTATATTGAAAAGTTGAAGAGATAAAAGATGTATAGAGCAAATATATGATGTAATAGAATTTGTCCTACCTAAATTGAATGAGATTTAACCATTAAGGCAGGTTAAACTCAATGTAGCTATAGTTTTCCTAAATTTTTCAGTTTCTTTGTTCCTGTAATCCTTCTCTCTAAAAGCTTTTCTTTCAAATTTATTCTTTCTCACATGATGAGTAGTTATGTTTTCAACGAAAATTCTTTTTTATATTTTTAATTCATTGAATTTTGGACTGCATATATATGTGTATCGAGTATTCCCAACTATTCATCACTAATTGGCCTATTTACACTATCATGAACGTAACATGAACATGAACTTGAAAACCGGTTACTGATAGATGAGAGAGGAAAGAGAGTGTGATGTTAGTTCATAAATTTCACGCAATGAAATTTGCTGCGTTTCTTCAGCTTGACACGCATACATATGCAATGTTATGTTTATCTTTTAATGCTGAATACTCTCTATTTTTCTCAATTTCTGTGCTCTGCACTATTACACACAAGCATTTTATACGTGAGCATTTTATAAATTTCACGCTCATGAGAGTTCATGATAGTGTAAACTGAACTGACAGTTCATGTTGTCGTCAAGTTCATCTCACGTTCATGATAGTGTAAATAGGCCCAATGGCTTTGAAAGTTTCTGTTAAAGTAAAAATAGTCACTACTGTCATATAGACATTAAAATCAAATTTAAAATACAATAATAGTTTAAATAAAAAATACAAAAGTAAATTACGTTAATATAAATTAATATAAAAATGTAATTTCTATTACAGATACTGTGAGAAGCGCCGCAAAGTCCTCTTAGATCATGTTCACGAAGGCTATGAAAAAGACTGGTGGGAATATACAGAATGACGCGAATCTTGGTTGGATAATTAAGGTCCCACAAAAGAAGCAAAGTGATGAACTAAATTTAATGTTATTTTTCGTTTTTATATTTAAACGTACAATTTTATAAATTGGCAAGAAACGTTAACAATTTTTGTTAACAAACACAAAAAAAAAAAACAAAAATTAATTCAAAACAAAAAACAAGCGAAAGAGCGAAACAAGCACTAAACATCTTAAAATATATAACAACCAAAACAAGCCAGATGACATCACTTACCTACGCCACTCTAAGCCCACATCCATTCATCCTTGTACACAATCACATTACACAAACACACCTATATACATAAATATCTATAAATCACTTGGCCAGTTGTTAACAACAAAATTCTAGTTTCGAAACATATTTAGATACAAAATTTCCGTGATCCAATATTTGTATTTATGCAAAAACTGTATAAAATAAAATTTCTTTACAACAAGCAAAAAAAAAAAAAGGAAACAGTAAACTAAATTCATAAAGAACAGCTGAGTGATTATAGTTATAAATATATAAATATTCAAGTTTAGTAAGTATATTTTTATATTTAAGTTTTAAGGTAACCAAATTAAGTAGTGAAAAAATTATTTAATATTTTAACCGACTGTATGCTTTTTGTTGTTTTGCGCCTTAAGATTTACATTTTTATTAAGTTAACAAAATTTTATTTAGTTAAAAATAATTAATAATTATTAGATGGAATTCTTAATTAAAAATGATTGCATCATTTCTTTAAATTATTATTTAAGTATGTATCATTTTTGTTCAAAATACTTTTTAATTTTTAATTTAATTTTATTTCTTTCAAAAATAATAGTTTAATGTCTATTTTATAATTAGATAATTTTTTTTTTATATTTTTTTTTGTCTTCATATGTGCAAAAATTGTTATAATGTTTTTGTTTTGTTCCTTACACACAAGTGCAGTAATAAACACAAAATTCGCTAACAAATTTCAATAAATATAAAAAATATATAAATATTTTATTTATTATAGTTTGCAAATAAAAACTGCTAAAAATATAAAAAAATTAAAGTTCAATTTAAAAAGAAAAACGTTTTAAAATTATTATTTCTATATAAACTTAACACAAAAAAGAAATTATATTTAAAAAGGTCTTCTATGCTTTAATTGTAAATAGTTCGTATAAAATTAAAAATGATATATATAATGATAAAAAGTACGTATATATTAAAAAATTATAAAAATAATTTTAAAATAAGTAATTATAAAAAAAGTTAAAAAGAAGAAATAAAAACCCCAATTATTAAAAATTATATAAAACATGTTTCTAAATCATATCTAAAATATTTTTTATGTGTAAGTATAGAAAGTATATATATATTTTTTTTTGTAATTGTATATATGTCCATGATTACAGTACAATTCATCTCTTAAACAATTTTATTACATATATAAAAAATTAAGTAAAGTAAATAGCTTATTACTGTATTATATTAAATCTTTAAATATTATTTATTTAGATGTTCCAATATGAACTTTATATATTAAATTATTTTATTGTGTACACAAAATATAAAAATTAGGTTGAAAGATTCAATTCAAGTGAATTATAATGCTTATTACAGTTTTAAATATTTTTTTAGTTGTTCGAAATTTCCAGCATCTTGATATTCGAGTACATACTTTACGTATTAAACTATTTTATTGCATACAGAAAAAATAAAAATTAGGTAGATAAGTTATTTTTATTATAACTTTATTTTAATGCATATTAGAGCTTCAAATATTATATATTTCAGCTGTTCGAATTTTCGAACATTTTAATATTTAGTTTAAACATTGTGTATTAAACATGTTTTAAATATTGTATAAATAAAATAATACAATTTAGGTAGATAGCTTCAACTGAAATATAAAGCTTATGTATTAATCTACCTGTTCGAAACTTCCGGCATTTTGATATTGGAGTTTTAACTTCATACATTCAACTATTTGTTTCACTGCACAAGTGAACAAGTCTGTAGTTATTTATTTTCATTCAATTAAGACTATTATTTGAGATGTGTTTTAATATTTGAATGTTCGTATATAGTGTTTAACTTAGTTGGACTTCAGAAGAAAATGAGTTATTCTAGTTTAATTTGCCTCAAAAGGAATAATTGGAGTAGTTTCTGTATTTGAAAACATGTGATTTAATAATGCTTTTTTAGAAGCCATTACCATTCGCACTGAATGGTACTGAAGCAATCCTTCGAATCTGTAGAGATACAGATATCATATTTACACGTACCTCAAACCAGTAATAATTATATTTATATTATAATATAGAAAAAAATTTAGAATTTTTATTTAATTACCTTTCCTATTGGCATTTCTCCTAAGCAGGCATCGAAAATAGGCATAAATTATGTGTATCACTGTATCCAAATAGAATAAATATAACTAATAAATTTTCAGATTTAGAGATGGCGGTGGAAAAATACGATCCTAAATAAAATAGAACAACAGACATGACTAGAGATCTAAGAATCGACTCAGTGAAAAAAATATTTCAAGGACAGAGCCCTAAAATTAATCACAAAAGTTGGTACGTTGCCCAACCCCGCCCTAACAAACCTTAAGTCCAACTCAGGACGCACAGGAAGATATGCTGATCTACGGTCCGTCATCAGTTAAAAGATAAATAAATGATAAAAATTCTAGTATAGTTAAAGCTTTTCCCTGCCCCACACTAAGCACAACAACAACAGAACAAATCACAACAACAACAACAACAACAGATATATTACTTTATATGTTTGGCTCAAAATTTGACAAAAATATCTAAAATTAAGCCCAACAAGACGTCCTGATTATGTGCATGAATAGTTTGCGTATATACTCCGAGAATTCAAAACAAACCTCTAAAAAGTAGTAAAGTTAGATAGTTGTGGTGAAAGGAGGACTGAATTATTCTCAATTAGATAAGAAAGTCGTTTCCTAATGATAGGTAGTAAATAAAAGATCAAGCTAGAACTAAGGCTCCGAGTGATACTTCGCGTGTGTTAAAGAAGGGGACCCCCAGAAACATAAGCCTACTTCTGGCCAAGCCTGGACATAGAAACAGCAAGTGTTCTGGTGTACTTTCTTCGATAGCTGGTAGACACGCATTACAGGAGCTGTCACAGGGAAATAATTATTTATTACTATTTGGGAATTTAACTTTGCAGTCGATACTCGTAGTATTTAATATATATATTGAGTGCTACATTACCTTGAAATGTCAAAAATGAAGTTGAGCTAATGGATTTCTATAATATTGCGTAAAAATTTTGTTACCATCATTAGCCACTGTATTTCATATAATTAAGCTACAGTGATAGTTTTAATTATTGTAGCTGAAGACTGTCGTGTAATCGTGAGTTCGTCTTGAATGTAAGTTGTGATAGTTGGCAGTTATCTTATAAAATATATTAATGAAGTGTATCTCAAACTTCGTTGGAAAATAAACTCTAGTTAGATAAAATGTGTCCGATTAATAGGAAGAATCGTACATTTTACATTCTATAATGATTTCACTATTTTGAATCGAAACCAAATAAAAAATTTACCTTATTATTAGTCTACCTTTTTAATTTCATGACGATTTATAAATATTAAAACAACATATGTATTTTTATTTTTACATTTATTTATTTTATTTTATAGTATTTTTATATTAATATTTGTATTTGTTATTTTCTTTATTACTATAATTTACAACAATCCTAACGAAACAAGTGGTCGTTCCATCTTATATTAGTTTTCTTATCTACATTGCAATTTCTTATTTTAATTCTTTTTTCGTGGTGTTGGGCAAGAACAGACACATAAGGCCACCTCCGATCAACAGAGCCGCGACAATGAATGTTGGCGCTGGACAATATTGATCCAGCAATGTAGCAATCACAATGTTACCAATAATACCACCAAGACGTGCTGCCACCATGGAAATAGCAACACCTGTAGCACGTAAATGTGTTGGAAATACTTCGGTAATCAAACAATCCAGCGCAGCATTGGCTGCAGAAATCGCACCACTGAATACAGCGGAAACAATTAAATTCTGTGTGGAATTAAAGACGAAGTACATAGCAGCAGAACAGACACCAGCCGTCATTGTACCGAAAATTAAGAAGAATTTACGACCAAGCAAGTCCATACCCAAAATAGCTATTAAATTAGCTGGCAGAGCTGATGCTAAAGATATCAGCGATTCCATGAAAACTGATGATGGAATGTGTGATGAACATACTGCATTTTCATGATGTGCTATATTGACCACATAATCGGTTACAGTACAGACACCGGCACGTTTATCAGGGAATGTTGAGCTGTACTCTTCGAAACGATTGAACAGTTCGGGGAACCACATCATAAGACCATAATAACCAATGTGGAATGTGAAGTTGATTATAATAGAAATAAGCGTAAACTTAAGTATGGGCGATGAAAATAACTGTTTACTGTGATTTGCCATGCCGCTCATCATTTTACTATATTTGCTTTTCACGTTACTTTGATTTTCTTTAATTTCAGCCAATAATTTCTCGTCAATGTCCAATTCTGATACAGGATATAATTCGGGTGCTTTTTTGGTATTTGTAACGAAAATGCCACGGAAAATAGCCATAGCTTTATCATGTTTACCTTTGGTTAATAAGAATTTTGGAGATTCAGGCAAATAAAAAAGTAGGAATGCTACAATGAAAGATGGTATGGAACAGACCATCAAGAAAATACGCCATGAGTTGTAGGTTAATAGAGGAGTGATGAAGCCAATTTTGGTAGGAATTATCAGCCAAGCCAACCCAGCAACAAAGAGATTACCAAATGTCCAGAAAGCAGCCATGAAACTTAACATGGAGCCACGTTTCGATTTCGGTTGGAACTCAGCAAAATATGACCAAATAACTGGACCACTACCGCCAAGCCTGTAAAGAAATTAAACAACATTAATTATATATATGGTTTCTAAAGTAAATGGAAAAATTTGAAATATATGTTAGTTTAATAAATGAAACTATACGAGTATGATTTATTTATGTCTAGATATAACTATAATTTTTTTTAATAAAGCTGCCTAGGTAAGTTTAATGATAAGTAAAGTGGTGGTGGTGGTGTTTAATATATATTTTGAAGTCTGATTAAATTACATACTTAGATTAAATATCGAAAAAATAAAAAAAAACCTAAAAAGAAAATAGCAAAATTATTTAATTACTCTGTGCAATAGACACAAACATATTTTTTGGTTTATAGATGTAGAAAATAATATGGTAGCGTTCTAAGTTTTTATCTGAGTCGTGCCCTGTGACTATAACAGACTTTTTTTGATATGGTTGACTTTAACTGAACAAAAGGCGTTTTTTTTTTTACAAAAGCTTATTTGTTAATAGCAGATGGGGCTATGAGCTTTATGCCCAGTATTTTCTATCTTGTCTTGATCAAAATCGGATAGCCGGATAGCCACAAGGAATTGTGATTAGAACAGATAGACTCACATTCTAAGGATGGTAATGCACCT
The DNA here is from genome assembly GCF_002237135.1 of Teleopsis dalmanni. Classification (NCBI taxonomy): domain Eukaryota; kingdom Metazoa; phylum Arthropoda; class Insecta; order Diptera; family Diopsidae; genus Teleopsis; species Teleopsis dalmanni. Next base: position 156,938,009 of record NC_051846.1, on the reverse strand, counting down.
ATGACTCCTCAAAAAAAAGTGTAGAATCATATCGAGAAATCACCTCCAGCGAAGCAAAGACTAAAAATATAATAGAGCTCTCTCGACTTCTAGGCGTAGAATTATTTGATGTTCTCTTGCATTTGTTTTTAAAATAAAGCTAAAAAACATGTGTCATTTCTAAAAGTAAAAGTAAAAAAGAGTTCAATTTCCCTAACTGAATTGTCTTAATTTGTGAAATGAGTTTTAATAGGCGTCATCTCTTACTTTCTCCTCACGACCTACGAATAATATATATATAATCGAGATCACAGGAATTTAATGTATATACATATTATTTAAAACAAGCTTTCGCCACTTTGTATTTAAATTTTAATTTAAAAATTTTAAGAGCAGTTGCAAAGATAATTATTCTTTCTATGAAAGGCCTTATAGATTTTTCTTATATTTATTTTGTAAATACTAATTGTAAATATTTATGGCTTATAAATAGTATATCATTGCGAAAATAATTAAATTTTCTTACTTAATCGTACAATAATGTTTGTAAACAAATGAGTTAATAAGAATTTGTTATTTACTATGCAATCGAGTCTTACAATTGAGGTGCTAAATAGGTTATAATAAGTTCATTCTGGTAGCTACAACTCGAATATGGAATTTAAGAATAAATTTAGTAATGTGAAAAAAGAATGCTAAGTAAAAATGGAAACTCAGAGGATTACCTGACGGTTAGAGCCATATTTATTTTGTAGCTGTAAAAAAATTGTTATTTTTTATATCGGATATTGTCTTTAATATACAAATTGGGAATGTCAATCCATTAAGAAAGTGGATACCTATAAGGATGTAGATATTAATCACTAATATGCTTTTTGGCGAGTATCCGAGAAAATGAAAAACTCTCTTCTGTGATTCAAAATTTTGTCGAAGAGATGAATATCAATCATTTTATGATTTTTCGGAAAGAAAGCTATTTGTGTCACCACAAATAAAGTGTGTAGGAAATAGGTTCTTATAAAAACTTAGAGATCGGTTATATACTGAACCTATATTAATAGGTTTTTTAAACCTAAATAAAGAAGATGAAAAATACCAGACAATAACCTACCTTCACTAAAAAGAAAACTAAAGTCACCTTTAATTGAGTGCCTTACATTTTTTATGAACCATTAGGTATATTTATTGTTTTTACCAAATAAAAACTTTGTTGAAACTAGCCTACTTCATTGTCTATGTAGGAAACAAAGAAAAGACTTTCGGGATCTCTTATTGGAATAGTAAAGCAGGTCAAGTGAATGCCCCATTTTAGTTTAGACTTATGTATATTTGGACTTATATATATTTTCTAAATTAGTTATATATTATGCTCTATGAATAATTAATACAGGACTAGAAAATTATTTCTTGTCTATTAGATAATAGAAGACTTTTATATTAAATGAATAAATATAATAATGATCATAATATGATAATAATGAACCTAATAATTAACAATATATATATTTTCTAAAATCTCCTGATTTCTAATCGCAACCTTGAAAGATATACTAAATGAGTATCATCAACTCTTAACATTTTACAGTGTAGGGTATAAGAATTCGTTTAAGAGAATACCTTAACTATTTGTCATATTTAAGAGCAAATTTCGTAAATATTTTATGTTTATTCTGTGCTTGGGTGTTAAACTTTAAATAAAGTTAATTAGCGAACTCGTGTTGATAAAAAAATTCACAAATTTTACTCATATTTTGCGAGTAGTAACTACGTCTGTACGTGTGGATCACCCATTAAAACATACCAAAACACAATTTCAGAGACGAAAAAAAAATGAAAAATCTTCCAAAAATACGGACTCTGAAGCTGTTGTCATTAAGTCAGTTTGATTGTTTGCGAAATAGCAACGATTATTGGCAACGTGCTGGCCCTCTCCTTGTAGTATTTTCGTACTTCTCTCAACCACTTTGTATTTAAAATATTAATTAGCATCCTCGCCACTATGTATTCAAGTATATTATTTTTACTTAAGTTAATTAAATTAGCGTTAAAGAGTTCACGTCTTTTTTTTTTGTGATTTTCATTGTGTTTTGTATGAATCATGGCTACATTTTGAAATTTTTTTAAAGTCATCTTTCATGATTGTTATGAAAGTTTTGTTTATATTAAACAAATGATTTTTGATTTTTTTTTGTTTAATAAAAAATTATTGTTATACTTACGCCGCTCCATTTAGAAATCGAAACAACATAAACCATTCGTAGGTTTGCGAAAATGACGATGCAACAATACAGAAACCATTCATGAAGGATATGACAATCAACACTTTTTTACGGCCAACAGAATCAGCAATACTACCCCAGAAATATGCACCAACCATCATACCAATAAAGATAATCGAGTTGAGCCAACCTTTTGAAGATGTATTCAAGTTCAAATCACATTGTGCTGAGGGTAGGATGAAAGACATGGATATAACATCCATTTCCTCGCTGGTGCTCACTAAACCGCAGATACCGAGTAAAATGTAGTGAAATTTGCCATAGCCACACATTTCAATGGCTTGCTCGAAACCAGCACGTATGCCGGTTGTGGAGCGACCTCCACCATTACCACCGCCATTGCCTCCTCCACCATTTGAGGCAACAACAGCGTTACTACCTTTTTCTACGTCATGCTTGCCATTGTTGGTGGTGTTGTCACCTTCATAGGCTTCGTTGACTGCTGCAAAACGATATTCAGGATCTTTCTCACTAGTATTTAGTGAGTATGGCTGTAAGATGGCGCGATTATCAATTGAGTTGTTGGCACTGACGTTGTAGTTTGGTTGTAGACCCGCTTCTACATTAACAGCTGCAATGATAGGAAATTACAAAATTTGTTATTTGCTATTTGTTATTAAATAATTTAATGCAAAATTTCTAACAAATTTTTAATAAATTTATTTATTTCTAATAATAACTGCCGGATATCTATATTTTTTTTTGTTACCACATTTAAGTGTTTTTTGTTCATCTGGAAATCTGTTATTCGTAATTATTAATTACAGTAAAAAATTAAAATTTTTCATTCATAAAAACAGATTTTTAACTTTGTAAGACTTATTTACATACGTTATATAAATATTTGAAAAACAATTTGTTTTATTAAAAGTTTTTAGTGTTATTATTATTATTGTTATTAAAACCCTTATTACAAGAGTGGTAATAATCCTCCGCTCTGAAGAAAAAGTTAAATAAACTTCGAAACGTCGGCGATATTTATATAGACTCCTATATAATAATTTAAATAAAAAATAAATTCTTTTCTAAAATAGTAATAAATTAAACTGTCGTATAAACAAACAATTTTAAATAGTGGTTCAAAATTCTCAAAACTAAATGAAATTTTGTCTTTGCCTTGTAGTCTCTCTAGCATTCGTTTATATAAACGATTAGAACTAAACCTATTATTATAATAGAAGGTATTAATTAAAAATATATTGTATTGATAATATATTGTATAGTTTACTAATATTAATCGTTTATGGAAAAAGTATACTTAAAATGGAATTGCATCTAATATCTACAATAGATTATGTGTTTAATTTTAGAGAAATTATATTATATCTTGAAATACTGAATATCTGAATATGGTATATATGAATCTTCTCTCTCTCTCTCCCTCGATATCACTTAAATTCAGTAGTGTAGCTAAGATCAAAATAATTTAAAAAAAGTCTTATTATCTCATCGTATTATAATATATACATATTAATCTTCATTGCTGTTGTGAGAATTACCAGCGCACTAAGCTATTATTTAAAAAAATCCTTTTCCTTATAAATTATTAAATATTATTTAAAATGTATATACACAATCTGAACTCTTGCTTTTTTTAACAAAATACATAAAATTGAATATGTTTTATTAAATAGATATAGTTATACTTTTATAATCAATACTTACTATCACTCTTGTTCTTATGCAGATCACTTTCTACCATTCTATGAGTTCGGTTTTGGATTTTAAACTGTGCTCGTTGAAATCGAGTCGATAAAAAATGTAAAAAAATTTCCCGTAAAAAAAATACAGAAAAATGTCCTTAAATTAGTTTAAACTATTTTTTAATAATATTAAAAAAATAGTTTTGCTATATAGAAGCTTTGTTGTAAGTTTTATCGATCTGCAAATAGAAAAAATATAAACAAATTTATTATAATCATTTATCATTATTAAAAAATTAAATATATTTAAATATATATAAATTTAAAAAATATACACATATTTATTATAATTATTTACAATTATTAAAAAAATTAAATATATTTTAAATCTTATAAATGAAATATATCCGTTGCTATCAGATTTAAAATGTATATACATATATGTGAATGAAGGATCTTAAGAGAAGAATCAAAAGTAAAATAAATAATATAAATAATTATGTATATATAAATGATATAAATATATACATAAATAATAAATATATATAATTATATATAAATAATTATATATAATATAAATATATAAAATAATAAAAATAACTATAAAATAATAAATATATTTATATATAATATATAAAATAAAATTTAGTTTGTTACAGATTTTTTATGTCTTATATATATATATATATATATGTCTCATATATATATGCATTAATATTTTAATTCTTATTTTTAGTTTTTTATTAAATCAATATTCAATAGCCATTCTTTGAGTACCAGTAAGAAACTGTTAGTTCCTCGGTAGTCCATAAAAATTAAGTAATAATTAAAGTCGATAATCTATAAAAACAATCAAATTATAAATATTTATTATAATAATAATTATGATTGTATAGTAAGATTTGTGTTAAAACAATAATATTATTCTTTTACATATTGAAATTTTAGCCAAATAAAAATTTTGACTGTTCCGAATAATTAATTTTTAAGATAGGAAGTACCAAGAGTTGTACTAGTACTCTGTTAAATTTGTAGCTCAAAGTCATATTCATTAACCATTTATTATAAAAGTTATTATTAAATAATTATTAATAATTAATTAATATATTAATAATTATTAATTAAGAAAATAATTATTAAATATTTTTTGAAATGTATATATCTGAATTTTGGCTCTTTTATAATAATTATTAGAAGATAATTACAATAAATTCTGCAATTTAGAATCATACACATAATATATTTTATCAAATTGATATATTTTATGAACATTGTTTAATTTCGGGACTGATCGTATTTTATCCACAGAGTTTTAACTAGTCTATGAACAATAATAGAGGAACTCTATTATTCCCAGTGTTCTCGGAAGCAGTAATACTTGCAGTAACAATCAATTAAATTTTTGAGATGCACTTAGACTGATAGTATTTTATCCATGGATTTTTTACTACTCTATAAACAATAATAAAGGAACTCCATTAATCCCAGTGTTCTTGGAAACAGTAATACTTGCAGTAACAATCAATCAAATTTTTAAGATGCACTTGAAGTGATAGTATTTTACCCACAGAGTTGTAACTAGTCTATGAACAATAATAGAGGAACTCTATTATTCCCAGTGTTCTTGGAAACAGTAATACATGCAGTAACAATTAATTAAATTTTTAAGATGCACTTAGTAATCTGAACTAAATAATAAATGGGTTTTGAAAGGTTTTATGAAGTACTTTAAAATTAATACATGCGTCAGAGGTTATATTTTTCTTTTAGCAACATTTAATTTAAGTTCCATACATTGATTCTATTGACGCATATATGTATGTATATCATTAATTAGACAGACAGCATTAATTAATTAGATTTACTTTGGGTAAATCACATATTCTATATTGAAAGTTACATATTAAAGATTATGAATATTCTAAAATAAGTATGAATAATGATTTTTAATTAACAGGTCTCATTCAGTTCACACTTTGTCAGCGATCAATATTTTGTAAGCGTGAAAATAATATAGTCATAAAAAAAATCTCCATTAAAAAATTTAAAAAAAATTTCACTACACCATTTAATGTTATAACTAATTTTACTTTGTAATTATGGCGATTAAATAATTTTAAAATTTATTTATAAAATATGGTACAATAAAATTACATATATAATTCAACCCTGAAGTTGCTCGAATCAATCCAACTGCAATTTCGTACGCGTATTATCGCAGTATTCTGTTTTCGCACGTGAGAAAAAGTAGAAATTTACAAATTCTTGCATTTCGCTGATAAATATTTCTTAAAAACATTTTTTAAACTATTTTACATGTTTAAGGGAAGTTGAAATAATATTCGTAATAATGTGATATTAATCTAAAGATATGCTTTATTTAATTTTATTTTAATTTTGAAATGTCCAAACGGAATATCTGCGTGTCGCTGTATATGCCAGCGTCATAAAATCGCAACGCGTTTTGAAGTGCCGGCAAAAATCGCTCAAAAAATTAATTTACTAAATTTTAAAAAATAAAAAAAATAATAAATAAATGAAAATAAATTGTTATTAAGCAATTAAGAGCGGAACTTGTTCGATTTGTAGCTTAAGATAAATTCAGATACAGATTCTACTGTAATTGCCCGCTTTAAGTGGGTTCATTTCATCTTATTGATATGTGCATATTTAGACAATAATTTTTTTATATTTTTATATTTTTTATTTTAAAAAATTATTTATTTAATGCCAAGTTGAATTGTTAACATATATGCAAAAAAGTGCTAACAATTTAATATAGGTTAAATATTATAAAAAGAGGTTTTTTAGTTTTTTTTTCTTTGCAGTAATTACTATCCAATAATTTTCAATGCAGTGCTACTATTAAAAGTAAAATTTATTCCAATATTTTACATTTATGCAAATATCGTGCATACACTATAGTATATTATAATTTTTTTAATTATAGACTACCAAAATATTGCGTTATATTTTTTAAAGTGGAATTTTAAACTGTTAGAAAAAAATGACATACTGCAATTTATATTTAGAAAAATTATATAATATTTAGTATTTCACTTTACTTTAATTAATTTAAATTAATTAGTTTCCAAAATTTGATTTTTTTCTAATTAGAGTGATTAATTAGAAATAACTGAGTTGCAGTAGTAATTAGTTAATATTCCGACTATTACATTATTTATATATTTATTTATTCGTCATAATATAAATGTGATATGATATCAATATATTATACAATTATTTATTAATTCGTATATATTATATTAGGAATAATTGAATTATATATTGGAGTTTAATTAATAATAAAAATTTATATCAGATTTTATTATTATGTTATATTGTTGTTATGTTTACTTTCTATTATTATTGTTTATCACTTTTGTCTGGATTATTGTTTATCACTTTATCAGACTAAGCAATAATTAACCGCAGAACTGTATACCTCCCCGAGGAGCCTGTAACCATTCTGAGATTCGATAACGCGGTGTTGGTAAGCCTGTCAGTTTTGACAGGTAAAAATAAAGTTGTGTTTCAAACTACATATTTACTATAAGCAATTATATATGATAATTATATAGCATTTCTAGCATATATAGGTGCTATAAGCCCTATATAGAACGTATCTAACAAGAATATAAACCTAAAGCCAAAAACCTGGTTTGATTGATTATGTATTATAAATGAATCAGGAAAATATAATTATAAAGAAAAACATATAATTCTTTTTTAAAACTATAAAAGAAAGAGGTTTTTTCGAACATGGTGAACTACAACAAAAAAAAATTTATTTTTTATATTATTTTAATTAATTGAATTTTTGGCTGACCATACAACTGTTTCGAGTATTGCCAAATACTCATCATCAGTGGTCTTGGAAAATATAAAATTTTTTTTTTATTTTCTTTTGTCTTTAAAAATATAATTTTTTTTTTCTTAAAAATATATAATTTTTTTCTTAAAAAACAGTAAACAGTATGACACTATGAAACAGTAAAGTAAATAAGCGATATGTATTATTATCAGGATGAATAATGTTAGCTGTTATTCTTCCTAATAAGGATATAAGGTATTCATGTTAAGGATGTAAAATGAAAAAAGGTTACTATAAGTATAATTGATTCATTTTGAAAGAAAGAATCTATGGAAAGTATATAGTGAATTCATTTGAAACAACAATATATGGTAAGTCCGTTAAAATAATCTCTATAATTATTAAAAAAACGCTTTCAGAAGAAAGTATCTGCTTAAAATTGTTAATAGTTAAGTACAGTTTATTTGCACTAATATATAGCTTTTAAATTATTTATTAATTTATTAATTATTTAATTAATTTTATTCCGCATTTCGTGTGAAATTTTTGTTAATAATCTGTGGGGAGAAAGTTCAAAGCATTATATAGTTTCCACGGCCAATGTAAATTTAAAATAATCATTTCTAATAATGAATTTTATGGTATGTTTAACAGTTATTATATAAAAGTGTTATAATATTACTATTAAATGCCATTATACTTCCTATTGGCTGTCATTTTTCATACATTTTCCTGAAATTTATTAAAGAAAATAATAATAAATTTAATAAAATCATCCTTGGTGCTTACATCACTTCTACAAAATATATCCAAATCAATTAATTTATCGACTTGTCAGTTGTCGACAGTTGTCGGAAATAGACGGACATATTATATTTAGGTCAAAATAACAGTTTTATGATAGACCTTCAGAAACAAAACAAAAAAAAATGACTTATTTACAATATACAATAAATGAATATATCGTATGTATTGTATATATATATACAATATATAAAGAATTCAGAGAGATGGCGCAACGTAGAATAAATCTTAATAAAATCACGTTTACTCGAACGAAAATATTTTCTTTTTTATGCAAAACCATTCATATGCATATATGGATATGGTTTTAATACGAAAATATAAATAAATATTTAGTTTAATAATAAAGTTGTTTACATTATGAAAATGTAAAGAAAACATGAGAAAATAAAAAACCAGTTAGTGTTGTTATAATTTTGCATATTTTACGGGTAAATGCTCTTTTATTTGTTTTAATTTTTTTTTTTTTGCGATTTTTTTTCTTCTCTTGACTTCAATGAGCTGCAAATTTACATCATTTTTAATGTGAAATTAACATAAAATTACTTTAGATTTATGCACATTTTAATTAGTAAATTTTTCTAAACAACTTTTTTTTTGTTTTTATTTCATTCAAACTTCATCGCATAGACGACGCTTTTATCGCAAACTGCCAAGTTGCGATAAAAACGTTAGAATAACGCGCATAAGTCGCAACCTAATGAGGCTAATTCATTTTATGGTTTATGTAAAAATTGTTAAATTAATGTAAATAAAATTTATTTAAAGTTATTTAAAGAAAAACATTAAAATAAACAGAAAACAATTAAATGTAATTTTAAAATGAAAAATTGAGTTCCTGTTTTCCTTCATTTTACGGCATTTTAAGTAAAGTCTATTTGTTTTAATATACATAATTATTTTTTTTTTGTTTACTACTATGTTGACTGTCTACTAAAAAATAGTTTTATATATTTTTAAATAATTTATTTTTTATACATAGTTAAGAAAAAAATTATGTTTACACAAAAAATTAATTAACTAAATTATTTACGGAATAATAATTCCAACTACAAAGAAGTTTTTATTATATATACATATATAGTAACATATATATAGTGTATGTAAGCCACATATGAATCTAATTGTATGATAAATTATATCATATAAAAAATTTAGACTAAATTACAAAAAAATTGATTAAACAATTATAGTTTATTTTATTTATTTTTCTTAATTTTCACACAATTAAATACTAACAATAATGATAGATTTTAAAATTATTAAACTTTTTATTAAAGAGATTTAATATCATAAATTAAATCGTGAGAGAAATAATAATTATATGTATTATTAAAAATAAGAGCAATGTAATATAACTTTAAGATAAAATTGCCTACTAATATAATATTATTAAAACAAGAGGAATATACTATATTATTGTATTGTGGGACGTTGGACTGAAGTGAAGGATTTAGCTGAAGTAGACCACGAAACGACATGGGAATATACTATAACTCTAAGATGAAATTGGTTACGATAATTGGCTATGACAATAATTTAAGAAACCTTACAGAAATTCTGACAGCTCACTGCAGGGCTGAAATGGTCTATTTGTGTGTCCAAACCTCCAGTTATCTACTAACTGCAGTTTTGTCACTGTTATGGTTCCATTACCACATACATGGTTATGGCCCCATGCCCATGGTGTACTACCTAATCACAATAGACAAATTCAGATTTATGAATAATGTAATCGAACTATTAAGTCACAAAACTAGGAAATCACTCTAATGAAACATGTAGGTTTTTTAGGGAAGATAATGAGACTTCAAAACTCGTGCTAAGAATTTGTCAGGCACTGATTTAAAACCGAAAGTGAGCATTTCTCGTTATAACAAGAAATTGAACTTTGTAGTGTAGTTTCAATACTATAATTTTTAGAGGAAATTAGAATCGGAGAAATTCACTATAACCATAAAATGAGCAAAATAGATCTCTATGTCGCAGTGTAAATTTGCTAAGCAGAAAGATAATAATTGTCCGTTACTGTTTTCTTGAGATCAGAGTTACTAACCTATGAGAATAATGATTCTAAAAGACTCTGATTGATAATAATTGTCCGTTACTGTTTATATGTGGTGAGAGTTATTAACCTATGAGAATAATGTGAAAGATAATGACTCTGAAAAACTCTGAAAACTAAGTATTTAACTTCAGGATAAGGTTGACTATGATAGACTGAGATAACCAAGTTTTGGTGACAATAATTTGATTTGTCGGGTATTACAGACTGAGATACTGAAGTTTTGGTGACCATAATTTGATTTATTGGGCATGACAGACTGAGTTACTGAAGCTTTGGTGACATTTATTTGTCGGGTATGACAAACTGAGATACTGAAGTTTTGGTAACAATAATTTTATTAATTTTATATACACAATGTAAATCAATATATATATATATTGGAGGATAGACCATTGTATAAGTTCGTTGCTAAAATGTTTTGTTTTTTAAATATATAATGATTTATATATTTGCGTTTTATACTCTGCCTAGAAACTCAAAAAAGATGTTAATAATTTTGTATTTTTAAACAAATTGACAAAGAAGTAGTAATAACATATATTTGTATAAATGTAATGGCAACTTAGAAGTGGATTTGAGTTGCTTCTCTGTCAAATTGAAATAAATCTTTAGATGGCTCTGGTAAGTACGAAAACAATATAATATAATGCTTAAAATAACAAAATAGAGAAATTCCAGTAATAGTGGTTGAACCGTAGGAGAAATTATATGACGTTTCTAAACTGAATACTGTTTCAAAAATAAAAAATAATCGCTAAAATTTGATTTTTATTGGATTAACTCTATTTAGCATTCATTTGAATAAATTATTGATGAACAAAAATATTAAAAATTAATAAATTATGAGAAAAACAACATCAACTTCTTCGTCTTTAGTCTAGACAACTTTTTTGTATTATAATTTCATATATTGGAATTGATTTGAATTAATTTAATTTGAACAATTTAATACTACTAAATATATGAATTTAATGTAGTTTATGTATTGTAAATTGATATTAGATAGAACGTATGAGCATATGACTAATAATATTTAATTTTAAACACTTTGTTTACAAAATAAGATATTAGCATATTTCTCAGATAATAAGAAATTGAAATTTAAAAAATAAATTTCAAATTTTGTAGTAAATAGAAATTTGAAGGAAAAAGAAAAATTGTTGTATACTCTTCCGGTAATTTCGAATATTAGAACTCATATAGAAGTTATATATATAAATAATACATTATAATCTAAATTTTGATTATAATGATTTTGAAATAATGAAATTTTCAAAAAATCATTCTATAATCTATCATATCTTTCTATTTCTTGAAGTAGTAGCATATCCTGATTATATGTCATTTGGGGAGGAAATAAATTGATTATCGAATTTATGTATAACATACCATATATACCAAATACATACATATATGGTATGTATACATATATTATATATATCTGGCTAAAATCTTGAACACCTGGAATGGGTTTAAAAAATTTTTTCGAAACTACGAGAAATATATAGGTTTTTGAAAATTTTTAAAATATTTTTCTGATTATGAATTTATTATTTATTTATATAAAGCAAATGTCTTCTTATGGTTTTTTAATATCTCATAATATATGAATAATATAAAAATATTTGTGAATATTTTTATTTATAATATATGATATATCATATAATTATATATAATATCATTTATTAATTTTAATACGATTTGTTTGCATGAAATACATTATATAAAAATACAAGCAGATTATATCAACTAAACAATTTTAAAAATTTATGAATTTATTGTTTATTTAAGTTTAAAAAGTATAGCTTTGTTATTAAGTAAAGATTTTATTCAAAATATTTTATTATTTTATTTGTGATCAGGGAAACTGTTTCCCTGAAGATGACCATTGAAGATAGTCGAAATATCGGAAAAATATTTTAATAAAATATAAATTGTTTTTAAATAAAAATAATAAATTATAGGTTTTTTATTTCTTTTTAATGATCAATTAGCAATAATAATAATAAATTATTATGTAAAGATTTCTTAATTATTTAATATAAATGAAGGAAAGCCAAGATTCAACTAGGATTGTTGCGCCATTAATGATGATGAATGAAATATCAAATATTAATTTATTTATTTCAATATCATTTGTTGGTATGAAATGTACTATATTAAAAATATATGAAAATTATATTAATTAAACGGACTCTAGTTCTGTTTAGTAACTTTATACTGTTTTTTAAATAAATTTTAAAAATAAATTTTTTTTCCAATAATATATATAAAAATGTTAAAACATTTAAATATTTATTTATATAAATATTTTTTATTATATTTATTTTTATTACGCCTAAAAAAGGCAGTTTAAATAAAGTAAGTAAAAATTTATTTTTATTTTTGTTTATATGTATTTATATGCCTACATTATATATATTTATTTCGTATTTATAACATTAACGGTTTCTATAAATTACATAAAAATATGTATTTCGAAAAATATGTATATAAGACCCTAAATTCCTTAGTATTATTTAAAAATTTGTTAAAAAATTAAAAAAAAAATTATTTTAATATATTTAAGTATTTAAGCAACATTTTTTAAAAAATGATTTTGCTCAAAAAAAAATGTACCGCACCAGTTTAGCATAATAAATTTTTTTAACACAAACAAATATAAATAAAGCAATAATAATAATAAAAAATTAAACAATAAAAATATTATTTAAGCTCGTTAACAAAACAGAAATTTAAAATTTCTATAACGAAATAAAAAAAAACACAGTGCGAATAAAAAATAAATTATAACAATGAAAGCCATAAACAAATTATTTACCTTTCTTAAGAGAATCGTTAAATATTAAAATTTATATTTTATCACAATATTATTTTAATGTAAAATATTTTGCACTTTTTTTCGATTTAATCACAAATTTCTGTTTTTCGATTTTATTTAAAAAACTTTTATAAATTTTTTTTTAAATTATAAAAATTATAAATATTTTGCAACTTATTTTTATATAGTAAAAGCTATATAATTAATTTAGTTTATGTTATTTTAATGTAAAATTATTTTTTGTAGTTCTACTTGTTTTATTTTTGGCAAAATAAAATATTTGTTGTTTTATATTTTTTATATAAATTTTTGACGGAAACATTAACTTTGTAGTTTTGTTTCTTGTAAATATATTAAATTATTTTAAATTCGAAAATAAACGTAATATTTAAAATCACACATAAATTTCGTACATATTAGTATAGTTTATTATTATTTATTAAATTTAAAAATATATTAAAGTAAATAGGAGAAAAAGTTCAAAAAAAAACAAAATCACAAGAATTATTCGATTTGAATAGAAATACGTTTTCGCACGTCGAACGCTCAAATGTGTCTGAATCCAGCGATGCTGACTTAAATACGCAAAACTTTAACATAAAATTGAAAAAAAAAGCATTAACAAGAATAACAACAACAACAATCAAATAACAACAAATATAATAATAAAAATACAGAAGCGAATTGAATTGTGTTTATTTTGTTTTATTTTTTTATATTTATTTTTGTATAAAGCACTCAAGAAACAAACCAAATAAATAAATGTAACGGAACGAAATGAAACGAAACATACGACATGAAAGCCAAGCAACGGCATTAACAACAATTAACGAGAGCACGAAGAGAGTACAACGAATAAAAAGCTACGACAAATGGTTCACATGTTCGTATTGTACTTCGTGTTTGTATTCAAATTCAACCAAAAGAAACGAAATTCAAATACAGTAACAATTTCAAATGTACGTGTGTGTTATTTTGCAGGATTCCGGTAGGAAAAACGTTTTGAATACAAAAAGTGTACAAAAAAAAAAAACAGAAAAAACAAAAGTAAATAATTTACGTTGCAAATTAATTGATATAATAAATCGCTTTTTAATTTCATTCACAAGTAATGCGATTAGCTATTAAGTAGTAAATTGAAATTTGCACATTTCTGTAATTGCATCACTCATACGTAAATCAAAGATTGCGTCTTAGAAATTATTAACATAGAAACCAAGTTCAGAATTATGCACGACGCAAACGCAAACGCCAATGACAACAATGACGGACGGATTCTGTTATCGATTCGTCGCCGTTGTCGCCCGCTATTGTGTCTGCGGTCTGCTTTAATAGTCAATAATAGTTCAAACACGCTTGTCTATTTGCGCATAGATGAACATTTTTACTACTCTGAAGACTGTAAACATGCAACACTAAATGGTTCAGGTAGATAGAATACATTACTGCGTCGTTAATTGTAATGCTAATTTATTGATAATAAGGCTTTTATTATATGTTATGTGTATTGTTGATATCTTTATAGACCGATGATCTAATGATGTTAGATACATATTTGAAAATATCTGTAAAAAAAATATTAACAACTAGTGATTGATGAAGAAAAGACAGTAAAGTGAATGTTAACTTGAAAGTAGACTTTTTAATTAGCTTAGTTTGATAAGATAAAATCAATATTAGTTAATAATTAATTAAATTTATTTATAATTTTTATTAAATTGTTATTTATTATAATAATTAAATTATATATTAGGAATTATGATATTTATAATAATATATAAATAACTTATATATATGAATATTATAATTTAATATATATATATAGGAGAAAATTAATTATCTATTAAAAATTATATAATAAATAAGAAAATATTTATTGAAAAATAAATATTTTTTTAAATAATTATATTTACTTAAAAAATAGTAATTTACATAAAATTTTAAAATTCAAATTCATTATATATCATATTACAATAATTTTCAATACGTATAGAAATATACAAAAAATTAACACTCGAAAAAAAGTTAATATTTCTAAAAAAAAAATTTAAAAACAAAACAAAACCGACTTTATTAGATTATAGTATAAATTATAAAATTTTGAATTCTATATTTTGGATATAGTTTATCCAGACTGCAAATTTCAAATTAATCAAGCTGAAGTGATAGTGTTTCCTACTTAATTAATATAAAATAAACTAAGTCATACTGCAGTATGATATTTTGAATACACGATTTGTAATATTTCACTAAATATTGTTTATTTTTAATGTATTGTTTTATAATATTTTAGTTCATTTCATGATATTTTTAGATTTTTTTTTCATAATATTTTAAGTAAAATATTTTTTTAAATCATATTTTTTTAAATTATTTATTAGAAATTGAAAGTGTTTACCTTTTTCTATATGGTAACAACATTTCTAAATAATATTTTAAAAATTTTAAAATATTTTATTAAAAATAAACAACGCCAATATAGTACTTATTATTTGCACAGCTTTTTTTTATTTAATAAAAACAATTTTTTTAGAAGTTATGTATTTTGCGTTTTTATTTTTCATTAAAAATAATTAATTTTTCTTAAATACTTTTTAAATTTTATAGAAAATATTATTTTTGTATATAGTGGTTATATTTTTTATATAAAATTAGAGATATGATATATGTTTATGCAATATATAAATAATTTTTATAATTGTTTATATATATATAATATTTTATATAAAAACAAACTCAATTATTAGTTATTGACTCAAAATGCGAAAAAAATTATATGAGAGAAAGCCCATTTTTAAAAACTTAACCCGATAGAGAGTGACGACATGCCTTTCTACAGCGCTTATAAAGATTTAGAGTACAGTTTTTATTGTGTTATACTGGTCTATTGGTCTAAAATATAATACAATAATAATACATTTGAACATAAAATAATTAAATTTTTTACTATGTGAAGTGCATTTTTTATATATTATTTTAAACTTATAATATAAAATAATAAATCCGTTTTCAAAAAACTCAGATACAAATATATATACAGAAACTTATTTTTTGAGAATTTTGTTATAAGTTTTAGTATATAATAATTTAGCCACATTTTATATTTCGGTAGACGACTACACCACTCATTTCTTTAAGTTCATAACCAAAAAAAAAAATTAAATTTATAACTGAATTAATATATAATAAAATAAAAAAAATAAAGTAAATATGAAAGTGAAATATTTGATTTATTTTGAATTGGTTTTAGTCAGTAAAGATTTGGTATAGTTAAACTAATTGCATATATAACCATTTTATTTGATAAGTAACAATTATAAAATTATAATAACACCATTAAAAAATTCGAGAATTGTATAAGAAATAAAGATTAATGTTAAATAATCTGTAATTCTAAATAAAATTATTTTTGCTAAAGTTTTGTATAATAATAATTTCCTTATCCATTTGTTTTCATTATTCAATTGAAACTTACGTTATTATTAACAATATACACTTTATACAAATATACAATATACAAATATTAATTATACTAATTACTATTTTTAATATTAAGTAATTTAGATGATGTAAGTCTCTGTAAGATGTAATGACATTAAAAAGTTGTTAAATGTTTTACAAAGTCACAAACGGAACAAAATTGTACTTAATTTACATGTGTAATATTTTATATTATATATGTAATATGTGCAGAGTTAAGCAGAAAGCGTGTCTTAGATATATAATCTTCTTTTCTAATATATGTTTAGCAATTAACTTTCATTATCATTGGTGCCATAAAAAATCAAAAACGGTGAAATAAATTAATATCTTATTAAATGATTATTTTATTATTAGTTATTTTTTTTATTAATCCCTTTAGTAATTGCAATGGACTAGCAACTTTTTATTTTATATTTTATTATTCCGTTTTTTTAGTGATTTTAGCTAGCGCTTTAGTTGTTTATTTTATTATCTTAATTATTTTTAGTGCTGTTGGCGAGCATTTTGCTATTTACAATTGGTCTGTTTGCATGTATGAGTAAAGTAAAGAGAATTACTTTGTGAATGATTTTTTTTATATTTTATTTCTTTCTAATGAAAACATTTTCATTACTTTTCATTCTTTCGTAGTGTTACTAGCAGGTATTTAAGTACATATATTTAAACTAATGGGAGCACTGAATTCATGCATAAGATAAGTGAAAAAGTTTACTTTGTTAAATGATTTATTTTACTTATTATTTACTTATTTGTGAGTTAACACTAAAATGAATTTTAAAGTTAACTAAGAATAAGGAACTGGACTACTTTGTCCTTGATTTATTTTGAATTTTATTCCATTTTCTGATAAAGATATTTCCATGTAGATAATACAGTGCTCATTTTTTAGTGGAGCAGTGATTTAATGCATGACTGAAGTGAAGGGGTTCACTTCGTAACTATTTTTTTTAACGTTAGTTCCTTGTTTACTTTTTCATAAACACATTTTAATTTATCAATCTTTCTCTTTTTTAGAGATATTAGCAGACATTTTGGTGTATACATTTGAACTAAGTGGAGAACTGATTTTTACTGCATGACTGTTAAGTAAAGAGGTTCATTTCTTAACTGCACTTTTAAGTACTTTGTTTCGTACTTTTTAATAAGGACATTTTTATTTATCATCATCCTTTTTTAGTGTGCTTTGCATATATTTTGGTACATAGATTTGAAACAAGTGGTGCACTGATTTAATGCATGAGTGAAGTAAAGAGGTTTACTTTGTGACTGTTTAAGTTTAATTTTATTGTTTATTTTTTAACAAGGACATTTTTATTGGTTGACTTGATATTTTCTATTTATTTATTTTTTCTTGCCATGTTTTATTTCATATTATTATTATTATTTATTTAATTTTAATTTCTATTTATTTAAATTTTACCATAGTTTTTAATTTTTTAAACAATAATTTTTCACAATGAAACCATTAATAATGTTGTGGTGCTACAATTAAATTAATATATAAACTAATGTATATATATTTTTTTAAATTATTAACATAGTTTCTTAAACAAGATAAAGTAAGACAATATACAAATAATGATTTGGAAAATTTTGCTCGACTTACTTTTTCTATTTATGTTTCGCAAAATATATTTTTTTTGTTGATAATGTAATGAGAATGATATGTTATCTGCAACTCAGTACCTCCATATATGAGAAGAACAATAAAAGCAAATACATCTGAAATAGTTTTTACCAGAAGCTGTTTGCACTGTAAATATTGTTGTCTATATTATCTGGCTTTTCTCTAACGTACCAGTATGAGTTAGTACAATATTTGATAGATTTGCATTACCTATTCAATGTTAGACAATCTATTTTTGTATTTTGTTTATTTCTATTGTTAATTTGATAATTATTTTAATAATTCTTTTATTCTAATTAAGTTGAAATTAATTTTAAAAATCAAAACAAAATAAATATTTTCCCAATACAAAACTGAACTGTTGTACTGTTTGTTGTATCTGAGCTCGAAATCCATTGTTTGCAAATGAGGGCTCAAGCCATGTTTTAATATACAAAACCATTGCCATCATGAGATCAGAAAAATGGAAAACGCAACTAAATTAGAAAAAATTATTAAAACTTTTGTTTACTGTACTAGTTAGACATATACATATATATATATATATCATTTTTTTTTTGTATTTATGTATCTAAATGAACGTTTTTGTTTATATTTTTTTAATTGAAAAATTAGTTAACAAAATGTACTGCAATATATTAGTTTAAACTTTGAGGTGTAATTATTTTGTCAAATATTCAATTTGCTCTAATAAAATTCAAAATTAATTTGAAAATTATGAGAAATGACAGGTTTTTTGTTATTTTTACTAATGTATTTTAAATCAAATTAAAAAAAAAATAAAAACAAAATAATTTTTTTATAAAACTGAATGAACTTCCTTTTTTTGTTATTTTATGGAATGCGTCAGTTTTTGTTAGTAGATTTTCATAGTTTTATATCTAAGTCTAAGTCTAAGTAATTTTCTATCATTTATAATATATTCTTAAGACTATAATATTTTAATGTTATTTTTTTTGTCGAATCTTTCGTATCTTATAACGAAAAGAAACTGGAACACTTCGAACAGTAATGAAGAAGCAACAACAAAAATTTAATTAACTTATTGAAATTTGTTTGACCATACAAAGCTGTTTCGAGTATTCAAATATTTTATTTCACAATTTTTTGAGTTTCAGACAAACCATATCATTAGAAATGGGATTTTTTTTAAAAAAAGCCCTTTAGGGCAATAGTACAGAGTCTCTTTTAGTTGCATGCCAAATATTATATAACTTTATATAATATAATATAATATAACTTATAATACACTGACTTTCGGTGCTTTTAAATAATTTCCTGAATTTAAAAAAATACTCATTCTCTTAATGTATTTATAATGAATATATATTACATATATATAATGTGAGTTTTTCGGTTTATTTTGTGCGAAATTTAGTACCTTAAGCCTCAACCTTTTTATATGACAAAACTTATTTACTGTTGACAGAATTTGTATTGTATATAAATGATATATAAATGAATTATAAATGTATAAATGAATTATTTTAAAATGTGAAATATCATTTTCTTGAAATGTCATTTTCGAAAAACAGGCTCGCTGCACTATTTTAATGCGGATATACTATGTGAAACAATATAATGTCGGGCTAATAATGTTATCTATATACCACTTGGTATAAGTCAACGCAACGAACCCTTCGGCAGTCTATGTGGTGTCCGTCACAGAGTTATAGTCACTGTTTTTCGAAAAACTTGCTCACTGCGCTATTTTAATGTGGAAATACTATATGAAACACGTTATGGGTGCTACGAAATTTTTTCTATATACCACATGTTTCAATCTTCCTATAGATTTGCTATTTGGTCGAAGTCAAAGCAACGAACTCTTCAACCTAACCTAAATTTTGAATTATTTTTATATCTTTAATAATCTTTTAAACTGCATAACACCCTTTTGAGATACGACTGGATTGTAAATATCGATATCAGATTTATCTGGTATTTTATTAGTTTTTATAGTAATGGTATTTTTTGGTGATGGTAGAGGTGAGAATGGTTCCTATTTATAGCTTTTCAACTAATAAATATTTAGATAAACGTTTGTTTTTGAAAGAAATTTCATCAAAAATATTTTTAAATTTTGTGTTTAAAATGTTTGAACAAAAAAAATATATAGAGAACAATTATTTTGAATCAAAATGTAGATTTTTAGTTTCTGCAGTTCTTGAAAAAAATATTTCTGATATTTTCCAGTTTTTTCTATGAAAATTAAAAATTAAAAATATAAAGATTTTGGTAAACAATTTAGGCACATAATTCTTGATCTCTTTAAATAAAATTAATATTCATATTAAGACTTTTGTCATATTTAATTGAAAACTATTTTTTAATTTAAATGAAAAATCATAACATTTTTGCTATGATTTATTTTACATATAACCTTTATATATATATTTTTAACATTTTATATTTATATTTTATATTCTACATTTTCTTTTGTATATTTTACATTTTTTTAATTTTTAAATATTTTATATGTATATTAATTATAGTGCTTTAGGTATATATATTATGATATTCTATGTTTTAAAAAAATTGTTTACATGTTTTGATTAAATTTTAGTTTAGAATTATTTTTATTTTTTTTTAAATATTTTTTTAAAAAATATTTTATATATTTTTAACATTTTATATTTATATTTTCTTTTTTTATTTCCCATTTTTTTTAATTTTTAAACATTTAATATGTATATGAATTATAGTGCTGTATGTATATATATTATAATATATTATATATAAAAAAAATTGTTTACGAGTTTTAATTAAAATGTGCGGTATATTCTTTTTATTTTTTTTTAAATATTTTTTTAAAAAATATTTTATATATTTTTAACATTTTATATTTATATTTTATAGTTCACATTTTCTTTTATTTATTTTCCATTTTTTTGATTTTCAAATATTTAATATGTATATGAATTATAGTGCGTTATGTATATATATTATAATATTTTATATTTAAAAAAAAATTGTTTACGAGTTTTGATTAAAATGTGGTTTATATTATTTTTTTTTTTTTCAAATATTTTTTTAAAAAACATTGTAAAAAATATTTTTCTAAACTTGTAATATGCGTATTAAACCTATGGACGTACCCATTATTTGTGACTACAAATTGTTTACTCAACTAACAGAAGTCATAACAAAACTAAACAAATAATTTTTAAACAAATTTGCGTAAAAATTGTATATATTAAATAAATTTAAATAGAAAGTAAAACAAAAATTAAACAAACTTGTCTGTTATTATTTTTTTAAGCTGTTTAAAGTTGAGCCTTTTTTTATCTTTTGTTTACGAAAGTGTTTTAAAAAATCTTTGATTATTTAAGTTAAAAACGTATATTCTTATATTTTTTTTTTATTTGCTAATATTATTGTTCCACATTCAAACTGTGT
Source organism: Teleopsis dalmanni (assembly GCF_002237135.1). Lineage (NCBI taxonomy): Eukaryota > Metazoa > Arthropoda > Insecta > Diptera > Diopsidae > Teleopsis > Teleopsis dalmanni. Next base: position 156,916,092 of record NC_051846.1, on the reverse strand, counting down.
ATATAAAACTCATAAGTTTTTAGCATTAACAATATGCCAACATATTTTTCCTAAAACCAATATTTATATTAACTATAGTAGATCCTTTTTGTTTACAAAAAACAACTTAACGAATATAGAAAAGATCTATTTTCGTTAATCGCACACGCTTTTAAATAATCCTATTGTTTTAAAAATAAAAAATATAAATGTAAACATTCAATTTTAAATTCAAATGAATTATGAAAAAAATATGTCACTTTTAATTTTAAAATATTGCAAATTATTTTGAATTTTTTTTGAAGTCTTATAAACTTTTTTCGAAGTCACCCTAAACAACTTATAATAAGTGTAAATAGCAATTTTTTTTATATACAAAATACATCAATTTGTATATAAATATGTATGTAATACATATTCTGATTTATATTATTTTCTAGAATTTTATTTAAGTGAACCCTTTCCGAAAATCTAATACTGACACCTCTATTCTTTTTTATTGTCATAGTTATTTTTAAAAGTTTATAGATTGCAAGCGTTCCATCATTAAAATTTTAGGTTAATTTTAATATGGAATAATAAAAACAAATATATATCAGAGTTATATAGTTATTATCTTCAGATTATATTGTCAGCGGACGATCTATCTTATTGGTTACCAACCGGTGGTCCGCGAGATGGTTAAAAATGGTCCGTGAATCATATTTAACAGGTATGGATACATAGCTTGTAGTTTGTCCATTGAGATCTCACTTATTAGAAAATAAGCAGTTTTACAATTTATTATACATTATACCAGAGATGCATAAAGCATATTAAAATAATCAGACAGTTTATTATTCTTAAATTTTGTAGTCCCTTATAAAAACAATAACGTCCACAACCCAATCCGTAGAGACTGCCGATGTCTTTACTTTAATGGATGATACCTTCAAAAAGAATTGACATAGTCATGGATATACAGACATTGATTTATTAAAGAAGAATTTCAAAATGTAAGTATTTAAGAGTTAAACAAAAGATATTAAGCTTTTGATAATTAAACTATTTTGTTATATGTACATTTCTTTAACGGAAGGCCTGATGTCAACACGTTTTCGAAGTTTTTAAACATTTTTTTGCAATTATGTATAAAGTAATATTTTTTAAATATCTTTTATAGTTTTCTAAAGTAAAAAACAATAACTAACTCATTAATTATAATATTGTAATATATGTGATAATGATTGTTGTAATTTTGTAATTTAAAGCCAGAGTCGGTAAGAGTCTGGAACACCGGTATCATGACGATGGTATTAACGGCCCATGATGGTTTCACTCGTTTCACCACAAAAAAAAAGTCAGAGTAAATTAATTGAACTTATATGTGAATGAATTCTAATGTTAACAAGCAAAGTATCCCAAGCTCATTAGAAATACAGGACTGCCATTAACCATGTTATAATAATATATGCTAAATGAATATGTAAATCAACTTAATAGTTTTTAAAATTTCCAATACCGATAATGTTAGTAATGAATTTATATTTGAAATTACTGATAATGGTAATAATGAATTACTATTTGAATTCCTATTCCTATTGAAATATATCAATATCTTTTTGAATACCTTTAAGGAATTATTTTATTTTCGTATGAATTTTATTTAATTAATTTTTATTATTATACAAATTGAAAAAATATTCATTAAATAGTAAATACATTCAACACTGCGTATGAGTAATTATCGTAAAGATTTAAATATAAGATATGATGTTTATGATGTTTGTAAGTTAATTGTGTCCCATAAATATGTTAAATGAGAAATAATTGTATGCAAAAAGTATTATATATGTTAATTAGGTACCAAAAGTGATAATGTCATGAACATTGATTAATTATTTAATATATTCTATTGATCTTTATTATATAAATGTTTGTTGTTTTTAACCTACTTAAAATTTAATACATTTATTATTTGCTTAATATCATATATGCATAAAGTGAAGTACGTTTTATACGCGTATGTTGTGATGTTTTGTAAATTTACTTGTTAAAATGCATTTAAGAGATTGTTAAGTGCTAAATTATTCAGAAATAAGTATAATGCAAATGCAAAATTTAAAAATTGATAATTAACATAAGGTCTTATTAAGATTTGGATACTTGAATAAAACGATAAAATACTTTTAGAGAACTTGTTCATTTTACAATTCTCTAATTAAATTTAAAAAGTGTTATAAAGTACATTACAATTTTATATACGATTTTTTTATTATATATAGTACATTATCTTGAAGTAATATGATGAAATGAAAAAATTTAAAAAAATAATAAAATGATTTTGTTACCAATTATGTTGTGTTTTATTACATGCAATTATGACCCATCACTAGTTAGTTAGAATATTGATTTCGGAAGTTTTACAAAGTTCTTATATATAATTGATTGCTTAAAGTGCTACAGATTGCGCTTAGATTAGAAAGACACGTATTATAGAATCTCTCTAGAAAATTATGAGTGTAGACATCTTAGTATGGCTAAGGCAAAAGCCAGTCTACGATAGGTGTTTCATTGCTTCACTCTTCAATCTAACTCTATCTATTAGAAGTGACATATCTATAAGTACACCATGACTTATAACATACATTATGCTATGAACTTAAACTAATGTTTGAAATTTTATGTTTTATATTTTATGTTAATAAATACAAATACAAATTATTAAAATAATAATATTGACAAGAAACAATAATATAAACATTTTTTTTGATTTTCAATTTTAAGTTAATTAATTTAAATGATCACATTTGAATTATTAGACATTTTAATTAGAAGACTATTGATATATTATACAAATTTAAAAAAAATAAAAAGAATTATTTATATTGAAATTACTTCTCTATTTTATATAAAAAATAGTAACAACGAAATAATTAAAATTATTTAGCTATATTTAAAATTATATCTAGAATAAAATATACATTGAGTTTCTCTGTAATATTATTTCCGGTATTTAATCATAAGTTTATTTGATGACTTTAGATGGTTTAATTGATTTAAATATAACTTTAAATGAAAAAATAAATGTTTTATCATATTAAACTTTCTTAATTTATGTTTAAAAAAATTCATAAACAATCATTAAAATATTTTTATATGTGATTTTAAAATATAATTTCATTCAAATAAAATATATGTAAGCTTGTCAGCTTGAAAATTTGATAAAAATACATATATCCTTAATGTTATTATATCATATATCCTACAGCTGACTTACATTACACTACATACATAATCGTATTAAATTTGTTTTTAAAATATTTTTTAATTAAAATATAATTGTAATGATATTTTGTTTATAAATAAAATTTTTTATGCAAATTTAATGCAAAATATACGTACACATTTTATTCATAAAAAATATATTGGTTAAGCATTTTTTGTATAAACAAAAAACAAGTTTATACAAAATGCATTTTTAATGTTCTTAATATTTAGCATAAACAAAATCTTGGTTTTATTTTTAAATTTAATATTAATTAATAAAGTGACGCAATATTCTTAAAATTAGCTCATAAATATTTGCATATAAAATTTGTATTTCACTTGCAGTTTATAGCACTTAACGGTGTATTTAAATCTGAATATATAATTTATTTTAAATTTCACTGATGCAAATCAGATGCACTCAACGCAGATTATATTACTTTATATTTATTTAATAAAATTTTTTCTTTATTTTTCTCTTTAAGCACTTTAAAACACATTATTATTAATTTTTATTTATTTATTTTTTTTTTTTGCTATAAAACAGATTTTTTTTTTTAATAGTTTTTATTTATACGGGTCCTTTTTGAGCTTATTATTTTTAAATATAATAAGAGTAATAATTGTCCTTGTTTCATTTTTTTTTTTTACTAACCTCTTAGCACTTTTGTATTGTTGCACTGTTTGTCACTTTGGCAAACCTACGAATGTTCTGGACTTGTTGTTTTGAAGGAAAATTAACGCACAGACTGTTCAGTAATAAAATATATTCTTAGAAAGAAGAAAGGTTTATGAGCTCTTTCGGCTCCAAAAACCGATTGACAATGAGTCTGAACCAAATTTTCTTTTAGCTTTATATACGATTTTTTCCCAAAAGTGTTTTTGTTTTATATTATTTTAGTTGAATGTGTATTATCAGTAACAATTAACAGAGGCTGCGAATGATCCTTATCTAGAATTTAAATCTTTTTTAATATCTTGCGATTAAAAAATCTACGTAATCGTCGTAATCAATGCTAAAAGTTTTATGACACAACTTGACGTACTGATGTACTGTATAATAATACGACTTTATATATATATATATATATTTATATATGTAAACATATCTTTATACCAAACAAAGAAGGAGAAAAAATTGTTAATCTTGAAAAAGATTGTCACTTTATTTTCTCAGAAATATCTGATAAGTTTATTTCTTCAGCCTTTGTTGAAATTTGCCTTAACTTGTGTTACTTTCAAAATGAGTTAAAAAAAATTAAAATTAAGTAAATAATTTTGTTTGAAGCTCCATTTTGTGTTGTTTTTATTTACTTTAATTAAATGTCTACTGATATCTTTTATTATCAGTTTGACTTTTTAGCCCCTCGCTGATAATACAGGATAAATAATTCGCCCCTTGTGAGAATTATTTGCTTGCTTTGGACTTATTTACTTGAAGACCTTAACAATATACTTTACAGTATATTTTTTGATATTTAAAATTTAAACATTAAATTAAAAAAATATGTAAATAAATTTAATTTAAGTATATTTTTATATATAATTTTTAGGCATTAATTTATTTTTTTTAAATTATATGAAAATGTTTTAAACATAAATTTTTATATACATATATTTTGTTATTTCCTGAATATATAATTATACAGTATAGAAACGTTTTTTAAAGAAATATGGTTAAAAAACAATCAAAAAATCTTATCTTACAAACATTTTCGAATGATTTTTGTAAAAAAAAAAAATCAAAAGTTATATGATTCGTCTCCAATAAAATGATTTGCATTTATCTAAATACGATCATTTCCCTTTGACTAGCAGAGTTAAAAGGTATTCCCGCGAAAAGAAGAAAATAGTAAATTTTCATATACTATTATTATAACATATTTGAAGAAGGAATCATAAATATGTATTTATGACTTGACTCTACTCACTAGATGACAGAGTAGGCAGTGGATGATGTTCAGAAAAATAAAGTCTTTGCAACTCCCTTTGAGTACTAAACCATTGCAGAGTCCTTCAGACAGAGGTACTGGCAATTAAATAGTTAATAAAATGAATCCTGAGCAACAAAATTCTCGAAGTAAATACTGTAATCATTTTGGTAGGCAAAATTTACAGTCCGAGTATACCAGGCATCTCTCAATGAGTTGGCTTGGTTTGTCAGTTTCCAACTCATGCGGGTACCTGAATATTGAATAGTTTTAAAAGAACTGTTAGCTTGACGAGTTTGCAAAAAAGTAGGCATACTATTCTCTGAAATTAACTATCCGGATATTGGCATAATTTGATAATTTGGTCATCAAACAAACATAACTAGCCATGGGTAAAAAAACTTGTGTTTCATTTACAGATTATATGTCTTACTTTGTACAATTTAGACTGGCAACATACCAGTCAGTTATTTTAATTAAAACGAAACCTATTTAACACTAAATCATCAGTGTCAACTGGTTAAGATACATGCAATGAGATGCGAGACTCGTGACTACGGCTCTGCAGAAGAGGAAGAACTGTCTTTGTCGCAAATATAGCCCTACAAGGCAATCCGTAAGGCAGTACGCGCAGAGGACGAACTAAAACCACATGGAAATCGCTTTGCAAACAGACGATGGAAATTACTGGTAGATAGCTTGTGCCCAGTATAGGGCTTAAATAACAATAAATAATCGTAACGGACTATTGTTTGTGACCATAGGTATTCATGCCGCTAGTAGTACGTATGAAAATTTCTATGGCTCAAACAGTGTGACAGTGATGGGACGTGTGATCAAATATATAAAGACCCTTTTCTATTTTTTTGGAATAAGATACTGATTATAAAAATTTTCGGCATTTTTATTTTAAATTAATTATTTAAACATATTTATAAAGTTACAATATCAATGGGCCTGTTTACACTATCATGAACATGAACTTGAAAACCGGTTATTTATAGATGAGAGAGGGAAGAGAGTGTGATGTAAGTTGGGACGTGTGATCAAATATATAAAGACCCTTTTCTACTTTTTGGAATAAGATATTGATTATAAAAATGTTCGGCATTGTTATTTTAAAGTAATTAATTAAACATATTTATAAAATTACAATATCAATTGGACCTTTTTATTTTTTCGTTCTGTGTTTTTCATAGTGTTATAAATGAACAAAATATAAAATAGTGTAAAGTTGCATTTATAAAAAAAATTAATTGGAAATATCCACAATAAAGTTGGGTCGTCAAAAATGTACCATTTTTTTAACATGAGTACCAAACGAAAAAAAAAGTACCAATTTAGGTACTAAAATACCATAAGTGGCAACCGTGGCTGAATACTCTCTATTTCTCTCAATTTCTGTACTCTGCACTACTACACACAACCATTTTATACATTTACACAAAACAAAACAAATTTCACGCTCATGAGACTGTATGATAGTGTAAACTGAACTGATAATTCATGTTGTCGTCAAGTTCATCTTACGTTCATGATAGTGTAAATAGGCCCAAAAGTTTAGTTTTAATAATAACTAAAATACTTTTTTAGCTATAATATAATTATCCACAAAAAGCTGGAAAGTATTATAAAGATTTTAAAAATTCATTTTGTGTAAAGTAAAGTAATAACAAAATCAGTTATATTCCAACTACACGAAGAAGTCAAATATACATTAAAAAAAAACATTTTTTGTAACTAAATATTGAAACAAATTGGAAGTATTTACATAATATTTACATAGTATCTACATAATAAATTTATATCCTTATTTATGATTTTGTTTTAGAAAATAAACATCAATTAGATATTTATATTTTAATCAAGCCTGACGAAAAATTCCAACTAGTATCTACGAACTACACCATGTACAAGTATTAAAATAACATTCAGTAATTTAAATTTGTGAGTGTTTATTTATATATTTCAAATAATAAACAGAATGAGAATTATAATTTTTTATATTGGATTTATATTGGATTTATTCCGATTACATTGTCACATCTTCTAAACATAGAGAAAATTATAATTTTTTTTGGAATAAATGCATTGCAGAAGCTGGTTACTACAATTATTCCTTATAATGCACTACAGTATAATTGTGTAAGTTAAAAAAAATTAAGTTAGCTAATTTACAGTTTAATAATTAATTTTTTTTTTAATAATAAGTGATGATATATACTCGTGTCTTGCATTAAAAAAATACATTTTACGCATTTAACATATTTTACCATGTATACAGTTGTTTCGGTCTTATGTAAATATTATATAAAGAATTTTTAAATAAATATTTTATTTATTTTGTTTAGTCTTTCTGCATTAAAATACATTTATTATATAAATTTGTTTTTGTATGTATATATAACTTAAGTTCAAGTTTTGGCAAATAATATCTTTTATTGAAGCTTCATGCGCAATTGTGTTAATATTAAACTAAATGTGTATATAAAAATAATAACAAAATAAAAAATATTTATTTTATTTTAGCAATGTGTGAGGTGAAAATCTCAGAAGGTTTTAACCATTTAAATATAGACATAAGACAGATATTATTATTGTGCAGAGATCTTAGATATCTTATTTAAGTCGAAATATTATTATTTATTTTATAAGTCCTGAAATTTTAGATAAGATTGTTGTTTTATATTCACGTGATTATATGCAATGTAGTATATATAGTATTTATAACTTATAAGTGTATTATATTTATACAACTTTATGCTGTTTTCTTTTTCATATAAATTTAAATTTCTATTTTTACCTATTGATAAAAAAAGAATTAAATCCAATGCAACAATTATTATTTATTAATAAATAATATAAAAAATAAAAATCAATAAATAAATAAAATTTGTATATAGCATATTAGATATACGTTGTTTGTGAACACGCGAGTCCACGTTTTAAATTTGGCAGGACTTTTTTTTTCTAATATTTGAATTCAAAAAACTATGGATGGACAGATAAACCAATATGTTTTCGAAGACTACTTACGATGGATATTTGACTTTAATTAAAACAGCTGTAGGGCCAACCTAAGAGCTAAATTTATCCCCATTACACCCTATTCTATTGGAACTAGAATTGGATATAAAAATTTGTAATTATATATATAGTATATTATATTATATATAGGTATTATACTATATTAATTTTATTGCGACTTTATAACAACATCCATTATTATATTGTTTTTATAATGTTCTCTTCCATTTCATATTTGTAAGTTCCTTAAATAAATTGGACGTTTCTTCAGGAACTGCGCTTTTTCAAGCATACTTGGAAAGTCCTCTGCTGCTCTTGTGGGCTTCAAGAATATGCAGTGTATATCATTTTTGACACTAATTTGATAAATGGTCGTCAAACTCTTTACACTTTCAAAATAAGATATCTCTTACAATATCAGTTTGTTGAGTTATTTGGCATAAACTAACATTTGAAATAGTCCATGACAATGAGGTTTTCAAAAAGTGTTTTGGGCATCATGTGTTAACATGACACATAGGTTAAAGTGACGGTCTTGTGGATCAAAGCTCTTTTAAGCACAAATATTGGTCAGTTATGATACAAAGGACGAGTCATCAGTTGTAATACTAAGGTCAAGTCATCATTTGTACGCTAAACTTGAAGAATCAACATGAAGGTAGAAGTCCAAAGAATTACTAACGAAAGATGACACAGCAATTTTAAGAAGCCGCGACTAACGCAATCAAGTGTAAGGAAACTAAGCTGACAGGGTTATAAACTTGACTATATTTTGTAAAAATTAATTCCAAGTTGTAATGAACATGAGACGAGTTGCGCACCTGAACTTGTTTTTAGATTAAAGTATCATAGCGTTCCAAATTTTTTTAATGCGGCTAATGCTGACGAAGCGGCTAATGTATTATCGATTCTTCACATCGGCTCGTGTGTCTCATTCGGTGAAAAATATACTACTGTGCTGTTTAAATTCATTAACGACGGTAAGATGTTGCCATTTGAAACGAGTTGTGTTTGATGGGGAGATGTGCGTAGTTTTTGTATTACAGACCTTAATCTTTATATAGATTTAAGAAGTACGTCATTCACACGTCATTGATTTTGATTTGCATCTGTGAAAGTGTATGCGATAGAATGGAGATATCATGTGAGTAATGTAGTTCTGTTATATTCTATATTATTTTTTTTATAAATATATAATAATATAACTACAATAAATAAACATTGTTTATACTACTAAACATATACTACACGTCTAATAAATTCATGACCATGAAATAATGTTATAGTGAACTTTATTTAACTAATTTGCAAACAAAATTATATTCTATTGTTTTCTCATATTTTATCTTATCAAATCAATATTTTAATAAGTATAATTAAATAATAAAGAAGCTATTTTTAAAAGTTAAACTTTGCATTATTCGAATTTTTTAAGATGAAAACGTCAACTTCTTTTGAGTTTCTTCTAATCGCCTTAAAAATATTTGTTGCAATAAAAAGCTGTTGACGTATTTGCTAAAATAAATAAGATAATTTGTTCATTTTATATATGTACATCACAGTACTAATGATTGCCTCAAAAGAGTGAAAAAAATTAGTTTTTATATATGAAAAAAAGTGTGACGCACTTAGGAACCATTAACAATTGTGGTTTTTACAAAACTTTAATTTACTTAACGTAATCATTTACGTCTCCAAAAATATTCTTATAAAATTTCTATAAAATTATATTTCATAATTTCTTCATTTTAATAAATCAAAATGATAATTTTTTAGTTTATACATATAAATAAATTTTCTGCTATATATTATGCTAAATTTTTATAAATTGTACAAATATAATTTTTCTAGTCAAATAAACAAAAAAAAATTTTTTTTTAATTTAAAAAAAAAATATATAAATAAATAACATATTGTATACAATATATATTTGCTTTTGAAATTTAATTTTATTATAACATTTCTCAGTATTACGTTCCTAGATTAGGTTCTATACATAAGAAAAAACAAATCATGCAACAAATAATGCCTCTACGAACAGAATAGTGTTGAAATTTGACAATAAAAATAAAAATAAAAGTATAATTAATTAATTAATTCAATTAATTTACAGCTGGTTTATGATTTCGTTCTAATATAAACACAGCAAGTAAAATTGTTATTAAAAACCTTTATAGCAAAAGTAACAAAAACTCTAGAAAAATATGCGAACACAAAGTCAAGTACGGCTTTCGATCAGTTGGTTAAGGTGCGCTGATTCTGAACTTCACATTTGGCAGGACCCAAGTTCGAATCTTGGTACTTGCATTCTCAAAAATAATTATTTACAAATAATTAAGTACCAGAATTACTTCCCAGACCACAGATGATGGGTATTTGGCAATACTCGAAACAACTGTATGGTCAGCCAAAAATTCAATTAATTAAAATAATATAAAAAAAAATAAAATTTTTGTTGTTGTAGTTCACTACTGTTCGAGAAAACCTCTTCATTATAATATTATTAAATTCAAAATTTGTAGAAAAAATTTTTTTACTGTAAATGTTTTTTAATGATAAGGAGATAAATAAAATACGAGTAATTATAGAGATTATATTCAATAAAATTACTTATTCCTATACAGTAAACTAGAAAACTATTAATGTTTGCTATAATTGTATTTCTAACAAAATCACAGGCTCATAGTCCTCGTTTCCATGCCATGATATTGTGAATAGCTCTCCCCGTAAGGTTGTATTTAGGTTTGCAAACCATGTCACTAATCCGAGACTAGCTACAGTGACCAATAGTCATTCCAATTGGTTTTTACTTAGCTTTGAACTATAATGGATTATTATTAATGTAGATTGGGTAGTATATATGAATTGGATCGCATTTGGTTTAATATTCCACATTCCACATTTTAGAACAATATCGCAAATATCGTAAATTTCATATACCTATTAGTTAAATACCTTATATCTGAAGATACGCGATATAGACTTCGATCTGGATATGTTATTTAGAGTTTCAAAGGATATTTTTCGTTCACACCAAAATATTCTTTTTCAAGTCACTCATTGATAATATTAGGTGCATTACTCAAGAGAGTAAAAGAGGTTCTGTTTTCGATCAATTTGGTATCAATATAACTGTAGTGTTCTATACACTATTAGTTTGGTATTGGATTAAAGCAGTTTTTTAATTTTTATACTAAACTGGACCTCATATTCAAATGTTAGAATGCAGACGTAATGAACTTAATCTATATAACAGACTTCATGTCATTCCTCGCAAGATTTCAACAGATTTAATTAATGTTTAAACGACTATAATGTTGAATGAAGGAGACATAAGGCTAGTTTCATTAGAGTATACGTATTGAGTATACATAGAGTATACGTTAGAGTGATGTAACGTTTCCTAGCGAGAGCTCACACAAAATCAATAACGATCAAGTAGAGCAGCGAAAACTATTCCACCGAATGCTCAGCACAATTATTATTAATTATTATCTATTCATAATTTATGTGGTCTAAATCGGTTTTGTATTTTGAGAACATTTAACTCAGGTGATGTTTGCATAGTTTAAAGAATATGTTCAGCGAAATCTAATAATGTTAATAGTTTTAGATCGTTTTTAGGATCCATAATATTTATAAAACCGCGACTTAATTAGTTTTCAAAGCAGCACATATTTAGAAACATTCATATGAAATATCAAATCATACATGATAATATTTACTTTAAGGAACTCTGGCTTTATGTTGTCTAGATCCGGTGACTTATTTTCATCAAGATGTTTTAATGCCATTTTAGTCTCGGTTACTGTGAATATTCTATTTTTTTTAGAACATTAGTAGTAACTATTCATATACAGATATATACAGTAAAAAATCATTAGTATTTTATTTTATATTATATATTTGTATATTTTACAAATATGATATATTTTTAACTATTATATGTAAATAACATTGCTGTATTATGTTATGCTTTATTTTTATAATTTTAATTTATAATTCTTTCCTATTTCATCATTTAGAGAAACTCAATTGTCTTGATGTGCATCTTTAAGTATTTTAGTTTTTTTTTTTTAAAAGTGCCTATTGGAAATTAATACTTCGTCTGAGTGTAGAAAATACATTTTTAAAGAAAGTTCACTAGCAATGATGTTTGAAAAATAAAATAATTTTTCAAATGAATTAAATGACTACTTTGAACACTAAGGAAACTCAATCCGTTCACACAAACAATGTTTGTGTTGGCACCGCGAAAGGCAATTGATCAATTTTTAAAATTAAAATTTGTTTTCAGATGACAATGACTCACAATAAACTCAATAATTTTTAAAGCTGAAGAGAAAAATGAATTAAAAATAAATTTTTTATTTAACTGATCAGAACTGGAGTTAACAAGTTTCAATTGCAATTTCATTTTATTATTATTTTTATTTAACTTTTTTCATCATTCATACATATAACAATAGAACATCATACGCACTAGCTGCCAGGGCTTCGGCCTCAATTTAATTTGTATTCAAATAATTAGAATTTAAATTATCACAACAAAATGAATAAATTTTAAAATAAATTCAAATTTCATAAAATTATTGTAATATTAATTTTCTTGTTGTTTTTATCAAATTTAAATTTAATAATAAAAATATTAAATTTCTTTTTATAGTTTTATCATCATTTTTCAATTATGTAAATTAATATAAACTATAAAATATATAAAAAATAATATATATATAAATATAATATATAAAATAAATATAATATATCTTTATGTAGTTTTATCATCATTTTTCAATTATGTGAATTAATATAAACTATAAAATATATAAAAAATAATATATATATAAATATAATATATAAAATATATATAAAATTATTAATGCAATATTAATGCAACGAATAATCGTTTATTAATAATAACACTTATGCTTTCATTTAATTTTATTTGCGATGACAATGCTTTGGAAATGGTTTAAATTTTTAGATTTTAGATTATGAGATTTAAAATTATAATTAAAAAAACAAAACTATTTATTTTGTTTATTATTTTTATCAAAAGTATTAATTCCAGATTTATTATTTAAAATTTAGTATATAAAATTTTAAAATATTGATTTAATTTATTATTAAAAATGTTAATTGCCAATGTAATTGTGAATATGGAAAAATAATAAAATATTACTAAAATTAATAATAATAGAAATATTATTAATAATTAATAAAATAATTATTTTATTTATAATAACAATTAGAAAGAATATATTTGTAAATTATTCACTTTAATTAATGCTTAATAACTTAATAATAATAATAATAATTTAAATTAGGATAATTTAATATATTAAAGGATTAATGAAATATTTATGCAGGAAACACGTTATAATATATAAACGAATAATTAATACTCAATTCAAAGATATTAATCGAAATTGTAATTTTAATTAATTTTTAAATTAATTACTTCCTTTCATATTAGAAATTACTTTATGTAACTATCAATTTCAGTTGTAAAATAATGATTATTCACTTAAAATCATATCTCAGATATATTTTTAAAACAATAAATTACGTTATAATAATAATTAAAATTATTTTTATAATTTTTAAAATAATAAATTACATTAAAAAAACATTTGAATATTTTAATACATATATTAACAATTTCAGATGAAATATGATTAATAATATAAGAAATTCATACTTGAAATACATTTTTAGAACGATTAATTATTTTATAATATACATATACATTAAAAATATTAGTATTCATTTATTGATAGTGTTTATAATAATTTTGAATTCTATTTTTTATTATTTTATAATTGTTTTATAAAATTATTATTAAAATATTGAACTATTACTTTAGAGTTTAATATATTTATATATATAATATAATCGAAAAATTGTTGAATAAATACTAATTTATATAATATAAAAAATCTTGGTTAGACATGTAAGATGAAGAAGTTATTATTTAATACTAAAAGAAATACTACATAGTATATAATATAATCGAAAAACGCTTAAATAAATATTTTTTTAAAAAACTGACTAAGAAATTATTTTAAAAGTATTTCAATATCACAAAAATTGCCCAAATAAGAATAATATAATAATATATCCATATATATTATTTTTTAAAAGTAATTGTAACTAAAAAAATTTAATTAAAATTATCACTTTAAATTTTTGTGTTAAATTGTTTATAAAAAAATCGTTTCTATTTAATTTTGAAATGCATATAAAATTTACTGAAATCCATATGTCGAGCATTCGTAATTTTCAAGCGAATTTTTAAGATAAAAATTAATCTATTAAGTAAATATTTTTTATGAAACAATGTTTAAGTTCATAAAATAAACACTAAACAATTTATCAGATTGATTTAATGTTGTTCATAAATTTTGATTAAATTATATCTCATGAATTTTTTAGTTATATACTACCTACATACATCACTACTATATGAAACTTTATTAGATAAATTATCTTATTTTCAAATCACAATTGTTATATTTTTAAAAAACTAAATATTTATTTATATATATTTTATATATATTTTATTCTATAACAAATTGTTTTGCTTTTCATTTAAAATTTAATAATTTAAGAATAATTATACGACTTTTGAGACAACGCTGAACGTTAGGTTGAATTATCAACCAATAGAACTCAGAATTTATTGTAATCAAAAAATGTTTTCTGAGGAAAAAGGATGATACCGTGTAACGCAGACTGAGAACACATCCTGTACTGACGTAGAAACCAAAGAAGCGTTTAGGTGATTATCTAAAATTGGATTAATAAATAAAATTCGGCAAAATAAGCTCGATGCAATATTAAAAGTATTGAACTAAAAAGAAACATTATTTGAAGGTCATGATAAATCCATATTAATAAAAAAATAATAATAAAGTTAAATAATTTCATTTATTAATGATCGTCTCTATGCCTATAGTATAAAGTACTTTTGTATAACAGCATTATAAAACCAATGTAGACTTAACCAACTATTTGGCATTGCTACTGCTTAAAATATTGAAATTAACCAAAGAGCTCAGCAAACATACTGAGAACTATCACTGGTGCGCCATGGTATATTAAGAATGAAAGTATCTATCGAGATCTACAAATTCCGCTAGTTAAAGCTGAATTTGCCAATATAAAAAAAATACAATAAAAGCTTGACGGAACATGTTAACCCCTTAGCTAAGAGTCTGGCGCTTCTATCCACTACTTCCTTCTAAAAAGAACGGACCGTCCACATATTAATTAAAATTTAATCGCTTCAAGAATGTGATATTATTAATTTTTAATTTTTATGTTTATTAGAACATGATCCTGATGATGACTCTCAAAGAGAGTCGAAATATAGAATAATTTAAAAAACATCAATTAAAGTATTTTTTAATTTTTATTGGAAAAAACAAGTGACCTATAGCCAACTAAAAAATAAACAAAAAATCATTGTTAAAATCCTATTCTTATCTTGGTGATCTGATAAAGATCAATTGTCTTCTTAATAAACCAACTAACATTCATTCCAATGAAATTTAACCCTTTGATTTAAGTGGGATCCTTAATATAGGGTTTGCTTACTTTATTTTATTATTATATATTTATTATTTTATTTTATAAAATTTTTAAACTTATTGTTAGTCTCCTTGTAAGAGAAAAAACAATAAATAAATGTAAGTGTATTTAAAAAAAAAATAAATTAATTAATAATAACTTTCTATAAAAATATCTTAAAACCAGGAATTTAAAAATTATCCAAGAGAAGCTACTAGTAATTTTTAAACATTTATATTTTGTTATGTAAACATAATAGTTATAATAAAGATTTTGTATAAAATGGTACTTATATTTATTTTAATTCACACTTTTTAGTATTTTGCTATTCAGATACTTCTTATTATTAATAATTAGATACTTTTATGTACTTGTGAAATCGTACATTTTGAGTCATTGTTTATTATTCAATAATATTTATGATAGCGGTAAAATTCCAAGAAAAAACATTCCTCTAATAATCTCTTAAGATCGTTTAAAAGCTCTTTAGCTATTGTTTACATTTCCCAAAAAAATATATATCATAAATTAAATCAAGATATTGGAACTACGAAAATATCTTTCTTTATACTGAAGTATAAAGAAGTATTATCTTCAGACAACATTTGGTGATGTTGAAATATAAAGATTAATTATTTATGTTATGTAGGTCATCTATTGTGGATGCAAAACGGCTTTCTTAGCTAATTGAGAAGGAATCGTTGCTCCCTCTACTTACACGAACTAACTAACTAAGTTAACTATTTTATTTATTTTAAAAAATTATTTTGTAACAGTTTAAAAATTTATTGAAAACAGTCTCTCACCTACTGACATATAATTTATATATACTTTATATCGAAGTTTATTTATTTATAATATTTTAACGATATAATCATTATAATAATTTAATATAATTTATTATTTAATATCACCTTTTTTCTACATTTAAAACGTGACAAGTCTTAACCTTTACTCTTACTTGTCTCGGTTTTTGGTTGTGAACAATATATGATACACACTTTATAAATATATATAATAAATATTGAAAAATCAGGTCAACGACAGTAAATATTATACATATATATACAAATATATATATACTATTTTTAACAGTTATTTAATGTTTTAACAAATTACAAACCTTACGTATTTGCATTTATTGTTAACATTTCAGACTATTTGATATTATTTAACATTTTAATTGTTTAAATATTTACTATTTATGCACGTGGCAAAAGTTTCCTTTATTTTTCATATACCTAATTATTCCGTATTTTTTATGAAACAAAAAACTTCAAGATTATTTTTTGAGAATTCCATATAATCTCTCCAAGCCCCAATGATTTACTAACAGAAGTTATTTTGTGTGTGTAGATGGAGTGACAACCTTACGAATTTACAATGTGTACTTGCGCTGGAATTACTGCGACACAAAGAAAAATCCTTCACTTCATTAAAAAATAATTTAATTCATATATAAATAATTAATTTTGTTTAATAACAATGAGGTATTTTATATAATATTTAAAGTAAAAAATGAGTTTACATAGATTATCTTATATAAAACTTTATTTTAAGATTACAATGTAATACATTGTAATATTCAAATAAAAAACAACCCCTAATTATTTAATTAATTTAAATTTAATTAAATGTATTATACAAATAAATTTAGTGGAATATGTTTAAAACAAATTCACTATTAAAAATTAATTTAATGGAATTAATATTTTTTGCTACGTCATTATTATTGCACCATATTTAAAACAAATATAATATTAAAAATGAATTTAAAGGAATTAATATATTTTACTATGTTTTACTAGAAATAAATATGCTTAAAGTTTTGATACTATCATTACATTATAACTTTACAACTTGGGCTACACTTCGGCCTACAAAATGCTGTCTCAGAAAACCTTTTTTTCACAGATTGGCGACCGAACGTTAACTGCATTGTTTTACTATATAGGACCACATTCCTATATGTTTGTGAAAATACGTGGCATATCTGTTAAAACACTTTTATAACGAATTTTTTGCTCCAAAATTAATGCCCACTTGTCACTACACTTTCCTGACAAACAAACGCTTTAACCTCGGTGAACTCTTAGACACATTATTTCCACACTGTCTCACAGAAGTTAGTTTGTCAGTTGATTTTTATATAGCGATCCATATAGGTATCTGTTTCTAGGTTAATCACATAACACAGAGCGCACGATGAGGTTGATTACCGTATCTCTTTCTAGGTTGCTTAGATGGCACAAGATGCACAATGAGAACTTACTTGTAAGAATTGAATGTGATGGGCAGAACTATATCTAAATATACATCCATGGTTATCATAGCTTGTGTATATATTGTAAGTAAACGCTTGATATATATGTGAAATACTTTGATAGTTGTTCATGAGTTCAGTACTCTTTTAACTTTATTCTATTCAAAGCCTTAACCATGCATTCCCTATTGAAAAAAAAATTCTAGGTTCCACATCAATCAAATAACGATTTTTATTGATATTGGATTTGATAAAATTATATGCTCGTGTTATTATAACTGAGAGAATTCTACAGTTATAGTGTACTCTGTAATAAGTGTCAATATCTTAAAAAAATTATAGCGTACTTTTCTACTTTTTTAAAGAAACGAAAATCTAAAAATATAACTCATTAAACCAGGAAGTTTTACAAATATTTTGTTTGTCTTTTGAAGGCAAACACAAATTTTCAATAAAATGTGATTCACATTTACAATATAAGACATAAGTATTACCTCAAACCGAAAATATAAAAACAATAAATTAATTTAAAAATAAAAGTTTCAATTGACGAAAATGCCCAAGAATGTCCAGAAATAACTTGTTTGGCTTGGATTCAACTCAATAAATGCTCATTAATTGTTTAATATTATCAATGCAAGCCGACAAAACTTATTTTAGATACTTTAGACATTGGGTAAAATGGAAACTATTAGTTTTGTTTTTTGATTAATCCCAAAAGTTTTTAGCTTTGGTGTCTAATAAGACCAAAGTAATGTTATTTTAATTCCATTAGGGTCATGTTATATAGGCAGTCATGGTCACATCAAATGTTCTATTGTTGTTGTTTTCATGTAATTTAAAATACTGAGAATGAGAGAGAGAGAGAAAAATTTATATACGAATTGAATCACGGTGACTAGGCTTCCTGTGCTCAGTTACGTTGGTCAAAGCAGAGTTACTCAGTAATAAATGTCAGAATTTATCACTATTTAGAGTAATTATAAGTATTTTTATATGGATAGATGAGCATGTCTACACAATCAATACTTTTTTAACTTTTTTATATAAAATAGTAATAAATAGTAATAATAGTGCCAAAATATTAATAAGGTTGGTAGGTAGAGTGTTATTTTCAATGTAAATTATAAAATTGAGAGAGAGAAAAAACAATATGTCGGTACAAATTTGGTCATGAGAGCTGAGGCTATATGTGCGTCGTCACTTAGGCAAAGCAGTGTTATTAAGTAATAAATGTCAACATATGTCAACATTTGACAATTGATAATTGTGGTATGGCTCTCTGTATAACATCCTTAACATCTATAACAAAATTATTACTACCATTCGTCATATAACTGTTTGCATAACATGGCCCTTAAACTGTTCATGTTTTTGAGTGATTTTTAAACGCAGTGTTTTATGGACCACTTTTCCTGATAAAATTGTAAAAAGCTGGTTAAATAAAATAAAATTTTAAAAGGTCGCAAAATTATTTCAGTAACTCACTCCATGATGAGACACTTGTATGACTATTTGTATAACATGTCCTTTAAATTTAATTACAATTTAATATGTATTTTTTTTATTTCATTAATTCATCTTAAATAATATTGTTTCAATTCATTATTAGTTACATACGTACGAGTTAAAATTAATTCTTCTGTGAGTCTGTGCAATTTTCTGGAGAATTGAATCACAAAAGACTTATGTATGAATTCTTCTTGAATAGCTTACATTTTATTCGATCTTTCGCTGTATAAATGCCTTCACTTGTCCTTTTTTGTATAAAGTTTGTAATTAATCCACTCATCGACTCTCTACTACCACTTTTTCCGAAATAAACAATTGATATCTCTACATCATCTCTAATTCGGATTTAAGAGATTTTTTTAGGTATAGCTTTTAGGCTTAGTTCCACAAGCATATAGATGTTGTTACTGTTAACAACCTATTATATACATATGTAACATATATTCACTATTTAATAAATAAATTTAGCAAAGATAACATCCTTATATCAAATTGATTAGTTTGCGTAGATTTTAATAATATATAATAATAATATAATTATAATATATATATATATAATAATATATGAATATTTAATAATCTATTTAAAGTTAAAAATCGAAGATTTTATATTAAAAACATTTGCAACAAATTTCGATTACGAAAGTTAAAAACAACAGACTATATAAAAATTTATTTTTATATATCGAAAACATATAAATGTATACATAAGCCAACATACCACCAAGAGAGCTATAGCAGCCACTAAACATTGTCTACTAATCAGTTCAAACAGTTTTAGTCAAAAAACGTTTTGGTCTAAAAGAGCTGAATCTCTTACAAAATCTGTAGCTGGAGAGATGCTACTTAAGTTCTTAGTACATTTATTGACGCAACTTATCATAACTGGTCATGACTTATGGCTATTATACGTTATCCAAAAAACCCACAGTCCAAACCCAAAGCCAGAGTCATTTGAATATATCATTACAATAAACCGAAGCCTGAAAACAATCTCAAAACTCAGGATTTTGTTGACTGTTTCCTTTGACTTCCGTGATGTGAATTATTATGAGTAGCTATCTAAAGATAAAAAAAAAATTCTACACCCACTCAACAATACTATGGTATATAAGCACTATGAAATGTTTCCGCTAGAATATTTTAAAATATTTATTTCAAAAATACTTATTAATGTTTTTCAATGTTAATATATATTTATTAATGTTTATATTAATAAATAATTATCAATGTTTAAAAAAATAAATAATTATTTATGTTTATAAAATTTAATAATAATTAATATGTATATTAATAGATAATTATTATTAATTATAAATATTTAATAAAATTTACAATTTACAATAGTTTTCATAATGTACATAATTTATTTTTTCTAGTTAAATATCTTATGCTTATGATTAAGTTGTAAACAAAGACCCATTAGAATTGTATCTTTTTTGTAAACAAGACTGTGTTATGTTTTAAATAATTAACTCCTATTAAATATGTTTTTAAATAAAAAAAATCAAACTATCGACTTGTATTACCAACGCTTTCATCAACCTGACTACATTATTTGCATAATTTCCTATATAATTAATGAATGAAATATGAATATTAATGCATATACACGTGTTTTATATTAAATATTTTAAACAAAATAAAGCGAGACTAAGTGTAATATAGTAAAATTAAAATGTAATTAAGACGTTATTAATTGCAATTTTACACTTGAAAATTTTCATTCATTACTATTTTTCTAATTACGTTTATATAAATATATTATTATACAATAAAAAAATAAATATGTTATTAAATTATCCAATGAATAGCATTTCATTGCTTAGTACATTAATATTGATAGGCGACTAAGCGATGAATATAAACAAATCATTACTGTTAATGATTGCAACTGCGTCAGTTTTAATTTGGATATTTCCCATATATTATACAATAGATATTTAGATACTAAGGTATTAATACTACGACGTAGGTCAAAAACAAATGGTTGTCATAATAAAAAAAAGTAGTCAAGTTGGCGTATATGCATATATGCATGGGGTAATAAGAATCAGGATTTAATTATTAATTAATAATATTTTAATTATTATATTATTGCATAGATATGCCTTTAAAAAATTGTAAGAGTTTAGAATTACATCCTCTTCAACTTAAATGGATTTAAAAGAACATTTTTAAAACCTCAATGAAAAAATTATGTATGGTTAAACTGAAACAAACTACGTATATGAAATGGTATTCATCAAGGAATAATGAAGTTATCAAACTATTGAAATTTTAGTACTGAGTTCTTGATTTAAATGATTGAAAATTAGCTTTATATGAATTTCTGTTACTATTATCAAGAATTAGGTATACTTTTTTATCTAATTATTGATCGATCTGACAAAACTTCAGTCATAGCGAAATACACAATATTTAGGTGCCAGCATGACAACGTTACTTTGTTGTAAATTAATTTATCTGTAAAGTAAAATTTTAAACAAAAGATGAAAAAGGTAACAATATACAGATTATAGTATATATAGATCAACAAGTCAAGTGCGGCTTTGGATCAGTTGGCTAATGAACACTGACTTTGAGCTTCAAATTTGGCACGGCACGAATTCAACCCTTAGTATGTGCAGACTAAAAAAATGATTTACAATAAATTAAATTAAATATTTAAATAAATCTTAGAATTATGGTCTTGGTCTATCTAAGAATGGGTCTTAGAATTAAATATAATAAATAATTCCAAGATTATTGATGGTGGGTATTTGGGAATACTCGAAACAGCTGTGTGGATAATCAAAAATTAAATTAATTAAAAATAATATAAAAAATAACTTTTTTTTGGTTTAGTCCACTAATTTTTGAAACCTCTCTATTAGATACAATATACAAATTTACTACCGGTTTATTATATTCTTCATTATTGGGTTAAAGGAAAAATTTTTGCTATTTGAAACTTAAGCCACACCATATCAATTTTTTTAGTATGCTTAATTGAACTCTATGCTATAATGGACACCGTGGAAAATTTTTGCAAAAGACGACTTAAAAGAGTTAAAATCAAAATACTCTATGACAATCAATTAGTTCTCAACAGTTCTGTTCTCTAAACAGTTACACATTCACATTTAAAGTCCATATAGAGTGTAACAATGCACTCAATGAAATGGTCACCTATAACCAGGTGTCTCTGAATGCCATGAAAAGGCGGAGCTTTATGTTAAAAAAGGAGCAAAACATATAAAATATGAGACCAAAAAATGGATACATCAAAAAATCAAAAAATATTGGTCACTGACCGCCTAAATCACTTTAAAAAATTCTTGAATTTTGAAGATAAAAGAGCAAACATCGTTCTCAATCTAAATATGAAGATTCTAAAATCACTCTCTAGTGCACTAACAGTCCACGCCGCCTGCAATAAACACCTACATAAAATAAGTATATCCGGCATAAATATTTGCAGATTCTGCTGTAATGAAGAAGAGTGTATGAAACATCTGATCACCAACTGTGATGCACTAAGCCACAGAAGGCATAAAATTCGATGTGCATACTAACTAGAGGATAAAGACGTCCAAAAGGTCCTTCCGAACGAGCTGGTTCGTTTCCTCGAGACACTAAATTTCTGAATACAAAGGGGTGCACAATAGATCAAGCTGGTCGCAGTGCATAATGGCCTAAGCCTAACCCACAAACCATTACCATTGCCATCCGTGCTGTACTTCAACTACGAGTTGAAACACCTGATATATAATTAATTTAGTTTCTATTATAACTTTACATAACTTAATACACAAGTAATAATTCATTGCATATCATATGCGCTAATATATATAATATTATATATATGATATATAACACACGATATATATTTACCAATTTATTTTATATAAATATTTAACTATATAAAAACATTTTATATCTTTACTTAATCTTTCCCATTTGTCTCATTTGAATATTTGACAAATTTAAGCTTTGAACTTGAACTTAGAGTTTAAGTTACACGCGCAGTTGTGCTAATATTCAACTGGAGATGAATTTTAAGTAAATATATTAATGAAATAAAATGTATTTATTTTATTTAAGTAAACATTGTCTTTTATTTACAAAATATTCAAAAGCATTTTTGAATGCAACGAAGACTTGTAGCTCAATCGGTATAAAAGGTGCGCTGCACTCAATTTAAATCAACTGTAGATTGTATATTAGTCAAGATCTGATACGGATTAACTGTGATCTTATAGATAAAAATGAAATACATTATTCTATTGTTGTTTTTAGTAAGCTTTGCGGCTGCGATCGACCTGAGGGAACGGCAAAAAGAATTGTTCGAAATTATTTTCCGTTCGGAGATTCCATTGGAGATGGAGGATTTAATCAAGAACCGTAATTAGATAAAATTGACACGATAAAATTTGATATTAAAACTAGTATTTTAAATTATATAATCGGTATGTATTGTATAAAAAACTTTATGAAGAAACGATGTCATAAGGATTAATACAATAATTTAGTGGATATATATATCTTATAAAAACTGTATAAAGAAGCGATGTTATAAGGACTGATACTATAACATAGTGGACATACATATTATTCTAATTAAAACTTTATGATTATAAGGATTAATACTATAGTTTAGTGGATATATAAATAATTCTAATTAAAACTTTATAAAGAAGTGATGTTATAAGGAATAATACTATAATTTAGTAGATATATAAATCTAAATAAAACTACAGTAAATAAAACACACATAACTTAAATGTTTTGTGTCAGATGGAATTTAAACTAACAGTAGTAGTCAGTTAATGTTAAGAGTATTCAGATGTGATCAATAACTTAGTTAAGTGATAAGATTTTATATATATTTGTTTTTCGGAATTACATTTTTATCGCAGAACCGAGTTATTAAAACATCTATTACATAACTTTTTCAATAGTTTATAAAACATTAGCTGATTCCTATTATTTTATAAAAAAATTAAAAGAAATTTTGCGGAGAAATTCATAATATGAATATAATTTATAATTATTATAGTTTATAATTTATATAATGTAATTATAGTTTACTTCATTACTTTTATCAATTACTTTACCGATTACCAGGTAATTAAACTACATTTATATACTTTTATGATCTTGTATACTGTACCTTTTATAACGAAAATTTTAAATTAATTAATTCCAATTTTCATTTCTCCATATATAGTCGAGAAGATATTGACAATTACTCAAACAGTAACCACAGACTGTCCTACTGCATAGAGCGCTACTTTACCAAACTAAGGCTAAAAAGGACTGGACATGCAACAGTTAATAAATAAATAAACCTTCAAAAAATTCAATTTATTTTCTTGAAAAAGCATATTTTAAAGCCTTATTTTCTTTTCTTTATCTTACCATATATTGAAACTCTAAAAAAATATATTTTAATAAATTGTTAGAAAAATATTCAAATATTTTATTGCCAACTAAAGTCTTTTTCAATTAAATTTTTAAATCAAAAATAAAATTAAAAATACAGAAATAAAGTTTTAAACAGAAAACTGGATCAGAAATGTTCCCAAATATTATAGTTAGATATATGGAAATATTTATTATATTCTAGAATTGGTGAATATTATCCCTGTTACATTTTTGTGTAGCTTAAAACCAAAGAGTTCTGTTATTGTATAAATACATAAATATATAGATTAGAATAGAATATATATAAGATAATAAAAATAAAAAAAAAATTAAAAAAAAAATAAAATAATATTGATTAGATTTTATAAATAAAAATTTGACTATAAAATCACTCATACGCACTGTTGTGTTTTGTTTTCGTTGCGTGAAAATATTAAATAAAACAAAATAAAATTAAAAATGAGAATTAAATATATCTATTTATATAATTGATTTATAAATAATAATCAAGATAAAAAGATAATTTTTATGCAGTTAAAAAATTTTTAATATTAATTGATTTATAAAATTATAGTTCTCATTTAGTTTAATATTTATCATCTAAGCAAAATAGTCCAGTATAATTTATGCAAAAAGCAAGCAAGTTTCATTTACCAGGAATACATGGCAAATTCCATTTATCAAAATCAATATAAAAATCTTAAAAATCAACAGTAAAATCTTTAAGTTTGACAATGAAGCTGAAATTTTGGGTCAATGTCAACACTGTCAACAAAGAATCAATACATTTTTTTGTGTGCCAAAGGCGTGAGGTATATTCTCTGATTTATTAGCTTTTTATAGGCAGTAATTATTTACAAAAATAATCAGTATAATCAGCATAATGTTTGACAGTCAAGCGAACTTATTGAGTTTAAATTTTACTAAAATTCATTCAAGTATTCATGGACAAGTCATAAAAGTTACAAGGTAAAGTATCTCACTAAGAAACGAACCCAATGTCAATTAATTGTATCGGAGCCATTATGTTCTATGATGAGGGAGCAAGTTGTAAAAAAGCTAAGATACTGTAAATACTATCAATATAAAAACTTCGAAATAAAGTGTGAACGCCAAAGACAAGCTATGGGACTTTACAAGCTATCTAAGTCAGTTTCAAATAAATTAATTACACTGAGCAAAGAGAATATCAAAATTGTCAACGTGTTTCTGATAGAGTAGTGGAATAGTGATGTACCATCTTAACAAAATGGGCTTTTCAGAATCCGGTATCTGTAAGTCTCTTTTGTGAACTGTATCATATTCTCCATAAATACTCTAAACTGAACATTACTACAAGACGTGGCCATTTAAAGAACATACTAGGGATAGACATATAGAACAATACAAAACCGTCAAAGGCACCCAAGTTCATTAAAAGCTTAATAATAGGTTGAAACAACTGGGGATAGTACAATAAACCAACTTAGTTGCAGTGTATAGTATTTTGCTTTCAAATCGTAAAAATATTCTGTCTATACTCAATATCATAGACCTAGTTATGATTCCATCCTTAGCTCATACTGATTAGTATTAGAATAATGGGTCAGAAATATAAGTAAATTGATCATATTGTATTAATGTCTGAGGAATACGTTAAGAAAAAATTTTAAACTGTGATTATCAAGCCACCAAAATATCTAAATAACGAAGTGATCCATAGAAGTCGAGAAAATAAAACAATGCAGGTAAAGTAACTTAGTGGGTAACGACTTAGTGGGTAAAGTTACAGTAAAGTTGAGTTATTGGATTTTGAAGGAATTTGAATATTATTTGTCACGTTCCTTACGTTTTTATGTTGTTACATTTTTATATTCCTTGTAGAAATATGAAGGATTTAATGCATATTTTAAATTTATTAATTTTTATAAAATATTATCAAAGTTGATTTAAAATATAAGAAAAATGTATTTACTTCTTACATGTATGTAATTTTTTTTTGTGTGTTTAATATACATATTA
Organism: Teleopsis dalmanni; assembly: GCF_002237135.1. NCBI lineage: Eukaryota > Metazoa > Arthropoda > Insecta > Diptera > Diopsidae > Teleopsis > Teleopsis dalmanni. The sequence continues at coordinate 156,889,149 of NC_051846.1, read as the reverse complement.
TATAATATTTGTAAAAATTATAGATTTTTGTTTTTAAATTCTTTAAATTTTATTATTTAATAACAATTAAATTTAATTTATTAAATTTGTTATAATTTTATCTTACTGTTATGTTTAGTATTTGATAAGTCTTAGCCTTTTGCATTTCTTCTCTCAATTTCTGGTTATGAACAATTTATATACTCGTTAAAAATAATAAAAACTCAGTTCAATGACAGTTAATTGCATATATATATATATAATATTATCAGCGATATTATGCATTAACAAATTATGCATTAAATGTTAAGTATTATCATTTGTCGTTAACATTTCAGACTATTTGATATTGTTTAACAATTTAATTATTTAAATATTTACTTCATATACACGTGGCAACAGTCCTCTTTTTAAATATATATTTAACTATTACGTTTTTTTATAAAGAAAAAATATCAAGATTGTATTTCGATCATTTTCTATATAATCTCTCCAAACCCCAATGATTTACTAACAGAAGTTATTTTGTGTGTGTAGATGGAGTGACAACCTTACGAATTTACGATGTGTACTTGCGCTGGAATTACTGCGACACAAAGAAAAATCCTTCACTTGGTTAAAAATAATTTAATTCATATATAAATAATTAATTTTGTATAATAACAATGGGACAGTATATATAATATTTGATACAATGAATTTACATGCACTATTCCATGTAATTTTATATTAAGATTACAATGCAGCACATAATATTTAAATTAGAAACTATAAACGAAAAAAATTATTTCATAAAAAAATTAAATTTAATGATAAACAATAATAATAATTATATAATAATAATTTAATAATAATATGGTATTTCTTATATAACATAATTTTTGTCTTACTAATATGCAGTGGACAATGTATACCAATAGCTTTAGTTAAAGTTCACTAACACGAATTTTGAATAATTTGGACCAAATTAATCTACACACACATTTTCATTACCAATCCTAGGTTAGGTTAGGTAAAGTAGAGGGAGGAACAAGTCGTGCTCAATTAGCTCAAAATTCCTCGTAAAAATTCATCGTAATAGTGGGTAGAAAAATGTCTTGTTAGATCTAGACGGAAGCATTTATAAATGAGAGAATCTGGCCAACACTAATGCTGGAAATATCACCGAGTATGTTGAAAAATGGAATATCTAAAAGCTTAAGCTTGGTTCTGGACAAGCCAGGACTTGACAAAACTGGTGTTCTGGTGTCTTTTCTACGAGCGTCGGTACACATGTACTACAGGGTAGGCCGAGTTCACCCTCATGTCATCCTATTAACGCTAAGTACTAACGTTTAATTTCTACTTTAGCCATTATTTACTAGTTTATTTTATTTATTTAAAATTTTTCTAGCTGTTTCGAAAAGTATCACTAACTCTTTATCAGTAATTTTTGTAAATATTTATTGGTTTTATATGTCCGTACACAGTTGTTGGACTACAAGTACCAGGCTTAGAGCTTTGACTGTTACTTGCTGTATAACAACTATATACGAACTTATAAAACTAACGTATATTTCTATACACTATTGAATTTGAATATTTGGGAGTACTTAAAAAAATTTAAATTTATTAAATATAAAATTATTGTTGTGCCAATATATTATTGTGTGAAATGTTCGGTATTTATAATTAATAGGACGCATAAGGTACGTCTCTACTTAAGTCAACAGTTTTAATTAGTTTTTTTCGGATTCTTATACATTCATAAGCTTTCAAATCTCTTTCGAATTTTATAGCTTATGTGTGGGAAGATACACAAATAAAAATAGATGTTTCAAATTCATGGATAATAGTTCTAGAACAGTGATACACTATTGTATATATTATCATAATTAATTAATTGTTAGTTCTGATTAACATGTCATCAATTATTAGTTTTAAATAATTCAGTACTTAATTAAGTACTTAATAAGAATAACTTTTGCAATTTTGGACTAACTATACGTATTGTATTTATTTCGGTATTTGACTTTATAATTAACCGGTGTTATTTTTTAATGCTCATCTAATTTTTAGTTTTAATATATAAAGTATAGAAAAATTTGAACCTATATTGATTATATTTATTAAATAATATTATTACAATCAGAAGATTAAAATGTGTGATGTTCTTGATCTTCATTTTTAAAAATAAAACTTGAGATTGAAGGACCTAGTAATCTAGTTCCTTATTCTTAGTTAACTTAAAAATTAATTTTAGTGGTAACTCACAAATAAATAATATAAAAACCAGAATTTCAAATGCATCATTAACACATCATTTTTTTTTATTGTAAGCATTCAGATGTAGAATTATAGATAAAATAATTTGTTATAAGCATTAATCAATTTACTTTTATAGATTTGTTGATCTCATCAACGAAAACAAATTGTTACAAAAATATATATTAAATATAAAGAAAAATATAATATCTAAAATTAAAAATAAAAAACGGAAATAATTTTATAAATGAACTTTTTAATTGGCAAAATCATGACCAATATTGTCCGGTGCTATCTCGTTTAACGTAGATTCAACTTAATAAATGCACAATATTTGGTAAAAAGTATCTCTGTCTGCCAATAAAAATCAATAAACAAAACACACGCATGAATTTTGTTTGACTTAAACTTTTTATTTTAGCATTCAATAAATAAAAAAAGACTTTTAGTTTAAAATAAATAATTTTAAAATAAATATTTTAAATATTTTATATATAAGATACATAATTTTACTTAGTACATACTATATTATTTTAACCAGGTTGTTATTATTACAGTCCATTAAAATTTTTTTTAAATTACCACTTTAGGGGCTTTCTTTTTTGGGAATCTTGGTCAGCTGTAAGACCTCCCCTTGAACAGCATTATACGCTTTGGCAAAGGTTGTAAGTGGTTCTAACCTCTGAGATTTCCAATATACGGTAACACAATTAGCCTATAGGCCTAAATGGATCTCTTGGGATTGCCAATATAATCTACCTACCTTTCTTTTTAAAAAATCGACAGTATTAATCAGATTTCTTATTATTATCATTATTATGATCACATTTCTTATTGTTATTATTATATTATTATATAATTGTTATTATTACATTTTTGTATTTTGTGTTGTTTATATAACACAAAAGAAGCATGATCGCGACATTGACACAATTTAGTGAATTAACATCCAGCGGCTTCGCCGGCTTGATCATGTCGTGAGAATAGACAGACATATATAGCTTAACAGAGATTCTAGATACTTTGAAAAATAAATTATTTAGTAAAAGCCAACTACTATTATTTATATTTTGATATTTTGAAAACTAAACTGTATTGACGAATAGCGAGTGGAAAGAGTGGCTCAAAATAGTTATCTATATTAAAAATATATGTTTGAAGGAAGTGTAGAAGAAAGCAGATTATTGTAGGTAAAACAAAACGGATCTTTAAATATAATCAATGGTCCTAAAAATCAAAGGAATCTAAATCAAAATATGTATATTGTCGACAGCCATGAGTTTCGTAGTAAGATGACAGCAGGAAGAAAACTATATATCTCTATGACAATTTTAAAATTTTATAAACTGTGCAACAAACTGTTGGCTATTCCTTCTTCTTTACGCCTTAAAGGAGATTTTTGCAAAATTCATCATGGAATCTAAACGGTTTTCAAAACAGAAAAATTAAATATAATAAAAAGGAAGACAAAAAGAATTCTCCCAAATTTTAAAATATATATAAATGTTTTTAATATATTTATTTACCTTCTCAAATTTAATTTCCACTCTACGATTGTGACGTTGACAGCAGTTAGAGCAGCGGCAGCAGCAGTAGCAACAACAATGGAGGAGCTCATCAAAACCAAAAATCAGTTGTTCCATTCAAAAGAATTATTTTGCTATTATTTTTCTTTGTTTGTACTTTTATTTGGGCTTTATACGTTGTAAGTGTGAAAGTGTGAGAAAGAGAAAAATGATGCTACAAACGAATGCTTTTTTTCGAAACGCTTTTAAATGCGGAAGTGTAAGGAGAGTAACAGAGTTTAAAATTTTTATTTCATTATATTATATATTTATGTATTTAAATCTAAATTTTAATTTTAATTTATAGTTTTTCTCTTACATGAATTAATATTAATTAGGAAATGATGTGATGAATGAATAATGATTTGATTTTAAATTTATTTTTTAATATTTATGTGAATATAATTGCTCCGTTTTAAGTTATAGTAATTTATATTAATAAGAGAATAAATTAGCGATGCAACAATCAAAGTTAAGTACTTCGCACGTTGTATTCGGATATTTCGGTGAGAACAGATTAATTTATTTTCAAAATATGTTTAAAACTTTATATACTTATAAATCACTATAAATCTATTTATTAATTTTTAGAGAATTTATTATTTAATAATTTAAATTAATAAAAAAAATTAACTAAGCTATAATTAAGAACTTATATACTATATTTGCTTCCACTTATTTTATCTATCCAAATGTTTTCTTATGGAGCAGCAAAAATGAAGTCCGGAAAAGAACAGAAACACTAGATGTTAAGTCCAACTTTCACTCAAGTACCCAAGAATATTGTAATTTATATGATATAAATAATAATTGTTACAATAAAAATATTTATAATAATTTATGAGTGGGCTAATTCGTCATTTAAGTAAAAATAAAAAAAACTATAATTTATTTATATTTAAAACAAACTATTTTATTAAAACATTTTTCAATATTTCGACTATCTTTGATAGTCATTTTCAGGAAAATTTCTTTTATTTAAATAATCAATTAGCCCGCTCATAAATTATTATAAATATTTTTGGTTACAAAAAAGAAAGAAAATATTTTAATAAAAATATTTATATATATTTAAGTGAAGAAATTTTCGAGGCTCTTTCTTATAATATCTGCAGCAATAAATTTTCTAATGAACAATTTCAGAAATGTCAGAAAAATAACATAAAATGCAGAAAAAAAAATTTGCAAAGATAATTTTCTAGCCACATGTTTTAAAAAATATTAATAATTATATATCTTAGTAAGAAACAAAATATATTCATTCGTTTACGACATTTCATTGTACTAAACAATAAAAATCAAACAGAGATAGACAACTCTTTGAAACCCGGTTATTCAATAAGTATTGAAAGAATCAAAAGAAAACCAGTGAAAAATATATAGAATTATTTATTTTGTGATTTCTAAAATAAACGTAAATAAAACATACTTATGATTGAGACTTCGATTAAATTTTTATTTTAATATATTGCTTGAACCTCTCCATTAAGTGTGAAATACAACATCATTGAAGTTTCATCCACAGAACCACTTACAGAATTCAGTTTTTCTAAATAATTTTTGATTACTAGTCGGCACATATCTTTTAATAACTCAGCCATAACTTGACGAGAGTTTGAAAATTTTCCGTATAAACGGATAATGAACAATTTTCAAGTCCCCAAAAATTAACCTTTTTACCAAAACATAAAATTACACCTCCGGGAACTTTCTTGAACAACAAAACCAAAACAAAACGTGTTGTGTAGTTTGTGGTTTCATTTCTGGTAAATGCAGATATCCTTCGCATCCATTTTAGGTCTTAATATAGTTAATATGTGTATACGTGTTTTTATGTAAGTACTATTGTAATGAGTATAAATGATAATAAAATAAAGAGGATGTAGGAATATAAATTTCAATTTAATTCATCTTAAGAGTATATAAATAGATTTGAGACTAGTAATAATAAGACATTTCCTGCTCAGAAAATGTGAGCAGTCAGTAATAAAAAATACTTGAACTGAAGAATTCATAGTTTATTTATTGCTTAGTCTCCCTACATATATAATAGTTTTTATACCAAAAAAAAATTATAGTAATGAGACTTTTTTTAATTGGAGTCCAATTTTCGTAATTTTCAAGAAATATGGTCCCATCCCACATCTGCACCAACTGTTACTGCATACAGTGACTATAGTGTGGATGTCTTTCACCAGTTGTGGATTTTAACTGACTTAGTTGCAACAGTTTTATTTATTCACAATTCCAGCAAACAAATAATTATCCTCGTCACTCAAGAAATGAGGATGAAGCGATGGAACAAAGCATCTCCATTCTTGTAATAAGTTTTAACAACTTCAATATATTTAGTGGTTGTTAAATGATTCAATTTGTAAAATAGCTTAATACAAATTGCCAGATTTGTTTTAAGTAAAAAAAAAAACTAAAAAATATTGTGTTCTTTTACCAACATCTTAAAGAGAAGTAAGAAAACTTACTAACTTACTTAGAAAACTTTAAAAATGTTTAATTTTATAATTTAAATGCGCTGATTCTGAGCTTCACATTTGGCAGGACCCGAGTTCGATTCCTGGTACTTGCAGTCTCAAAAATAATTATTTACGAATAATTAAATACAAGAATTATTTCCAAGACCACTGATGATGGGTATTTGGCAATACTCGAAACAGCTGTATGGTCAGCCAAAAATTCAATTAATTGAAATAATATAAAAAATAAATTTTTGTTGTTGTATTTCACTACTGTTCGAAAAAAGCTCTTTATATAATTTATTAAATAAAATATAAAAATAGACTTGTTATGAATGAGAATTATTGACATGAAATCCCATTTTGTTTAAACTAATTAACGTATTGTTATAAATCAGTTAACAGTCAGGCATTAAACGGAAATTGTGATGATAATGATTTCACTGATGAATCTAATTAAGCATATAATTTCTAGTATATAGTATATATTATATAATATGCAGCTTTACTGCATTATTATATCGAGGAAAATTTGAGTTAATTTGTCCTCACAAATAGTGTATGTACTTATAATAAAGGGTATAATTACGTATATATGTAACAGCAGTAGGTAATTGTTAGCGTTTCCAGTAATTAATAAGTATAAATTATTATTAAAATTTCAATAAACAATATTTTGCATATATTAAATTTTTTATATTTCTCTGGTTTTATTACATTTAATATTGTTAAAATCTATATATATATATATATATATATATATATGTGAGAAACAAGTTCTGTTCATGGGGTAAACAATTACATTATTTTAAATATATTTTATATGAAAATCAAAATGGACTCCTTTCAACAGGTCTACATATTAGTCATAGTTAATTATATTTTTAATAAGTGATTTACAAGTATAGAAATATAAAACGTGTAGTTTTATATTAAATTAAAATTAGTCTAAGTGTGATTTATTGAATCAAAATTAAAATACAATTAAGTTGTTATTTGTTGTAATCCGACAGTTTTGATTGTTCCTATTCATTATTTTTTTTTTAATTATTTTATTAATAACGAAATTAAAAACCGAATATTATATTTAAATATCCCCATCGACTTGATTCACTCAATCACTCTGTATCTAGTACGATACTAATGATAGGCGATTAATTGATGAATATTAAAACAACACGGATGTGTAAGTTTAGTAATTTCTAAACATTTTCACATCTACAGCTGTTGATTATAATCCAATTAAATATAATTTTAATCGCTATGAATTCTCACTAATATTATGATCATTAATAATTCTACAGTTTTATGTTATATATTATTACAGTTGTGTTAATCTCTTTTAAATAAATTATGTTGAATTATTATTTCACATAACCTCACTTTTGTTGAAAATAAGGTTATGGGAGACGTACAATAAATTTATACTATACAATATCGAATTTATCATAAATACTTATAATAGGGTACAGCAAACTAGGAGAAGAATGGAAGGATGGGGATAAATTATCTATTTATACTGGGGATAACCGGAAACTATATAACATCAATATCATTCATATCACATCATTGTAATTATTAAATTATTTTTTTAATTTTATTGTATTGAAATTGCATCTAGGCTACTTAAACTAATTAACAATATTGATATGGCTTTATTGATATGAATCCACCAAAAATTATGGAAACTATTAAATACATAATTATTTTAATTTGTATATAAATAAATATATATAGAAATAATTAAATATCTAATTACTTGTCTTTAAAAGGACCTTATATTTAGATTTTAATCTTTTTCTATACTTGCCAATTACAAACGTTATTTCTATAGAATATCCGAATTAAGCTATAACATGTCTAAACCCAATTTTTTTAAATACATTTGTTTATTGTACCTTCTCTTACAATGAGACTAACAATAAGTTTAAAAATTTTATCACTAATCACATAATGTTACAATTTTTATTTCAAGTATACATTGTATAATTTTAAAAAAAATAAATAAACCTTATATTAAGGACCTCACTTAAACCATTGGGTTGAATTTCATGGGAATGAATGTTAGTTGGTTTATTAAGAAGACAATTGAGCTTTATCAGATCACTAAGAAGAGAGTGGAATAGCTATTATTTGAAGCTATTGAATTTTATTAATGGCTGGACGGTCGGCTCTTTTTAGACGGGAAGTGGTGGATAGCACTGCGAGTTTCCTTGCTAAGAGGTTAACATATTCATTCAGCCTTTTATTGTATTTTTTTCTTATATTGTTAAGTTCAGCTTTAAGTAACGGAGTTTGTAGATCTCGGTGGATGCTTTTATTCCTAATAAATCATGAGGCACCAGGGTTTGTCTTAGTATTTTTGACTCAACTCTTTGGATAATTTCAATATTTGAAGGGTTAGCATTACCAAATAGCTGGATACCATAAGTCCATATTGCTTTTATAATTCTGTTATAGGCACTATAGGTACAGGGAGAATCTGGGAGAAGCCCATTCAACTTAGAGGCTTGGAACTGCACTTGTAGTCAATAAGTTCGCGCCTGTATGTTATATTATCTGTTTGTCGTATGAAAATGTTATTCAGTAAAATTGTTGGAAATAGGTATACTCCGATTTGAGGTAAAAATAACGTCTAAACACTCTGTTTTCTTTTGAAATAGAATTTAAATTTCAATCAATTTATATAATAGAACATATTAGAAAATAACTGATTTCTAGAATTTTTGAAAATCCACCTTCAACACAGACTTTGGTTTAAAGTCATTTGAAAAACGATTACGAAATTTTGGAATCATCATCCATTTTCGAATGACTTTTCTGAGTACAATCCGGTGTTTAATTTGATGACCAACTACAGTTCTCGAAAATGTCCCACATCGGGAAGTGGAGCGTGTTTGTATCTGATAATCGACGAGAGTATTCTTCAATTGAAAGAAAGTTTTGAATATTTTCTCGCAGTTATTGTTGATGGGCCATGCAAAGCATAACGATGTAAAATATTATTGAAACGTCCACTACCTGTCATCGTTGTTCGATTGCCGAAGCCTTCCAACACTGATTGGCGTTTCGAATTAACCTTGATGGTTGCTCTCCATCCATCAACTTTCAGATAATAATCGGTAATTAGTAAAATATTTTCATCTAACGGGTCTAGTATTTATTGCGTAGTTGTCATCGAGAAATACAGCTGGACAATTTTTTGTATTCTAATGTGACATTCGTTGAATACATGTCAGAACTTCTTTCTTCCATATATCACTTTATTTGGAAGCATTATCATAGAGTTATGTTATACTACTAGTGTTTTTATAGATTGAATAGGCAAACTTGTTAACTAAAACCTACTTGAGCTTAAATAATAACCCGATATAATGGATATTAAATAGTATAGATAATTAGTATAGAATTGCAATCTTTATTGTTAAAGCAGTTTGGAAAACAATATTATTTTTAGTCGTAGTCATTATTTTTTATTCGTTAATATGATAACCAAACGGGATTACTAGCCGGTCAATGAAAATTGAATAATTACCTAATACAGTTAGAAATTCAATAAAACTTAGACTACCGATACTGTGAAAAAGAGAGAAGAACCGTATACCATGTGCTAAAGAAGTGCCCGCCACTGATGAAAAACCGAAAGAAACACCTTGGAGTGTATTTCATGGAAAATAAGGATTTAAGACTAGGAAAGATAGACTATACTGTCTTTGATTAAAGAAATCGGACTTGAAGAAACACTCTAATTCGACTAAGGCCATAACAAATATTTTAGGTGGCAGTATATTATACCCTTTCCATAATAATAATAATAAACTCGTAGCTAAAAATGTATTTCGGGATAGCTTTATATAATTTCAGAAATTCAGTAAAAAGTTTTAATTTATTAAACAGTGATGACACACTATGTAATAATTAATATACATATATGTATATGTATGATTAGACTCATTTTATTAAATTTTGAGGGGCCAGGTTATGGTGATATTTGGGAAGTTGAAGCTTGGTTATGCGCTTCTTGTTGGGTACACACCAATGTTGTTGAAAGAGTTGAGTTCATAAACAGATTCTGATATGAAACATCAACTGTTTAAATGAATAAATAAAAACATTATAGTTCAGTAACATATCGCACACCCTCTTCAAAAGAGCCACAAATCGAAATTTGTAAATTTTCAGAAAACGCAAAAAATGTTTTGAAGAGGGTGTGCGATATATACGGTCTTAATACCTTCAAGACCACTTTCACAATCCTAACTTAATTCCCAATACTCCCGTAAGTCCTGGCATAGTCATTAGTTTTACCGATGTCAGTTTTAAGACTTCAGTTACGATTGTGAAATCTGTCTTTACTTATTTACAGATTATTAATATTATATACAGTTAAACTTCTATAACTCAAAGTACCATTTAACAAAGAAAAGACTTATGGAAACTTCGAGTCAGAGAATTTTTTTTTTATATTTGATATTTTATATTTGATTATTTAAAATATTTAATATTTTTTTTTACTAATTTTCAGTAAAAAGAGATTCCAATTTATATTAAGTCTTATAGTGAACATAAGTTGTAGTACCATTTGTTTGCAAATAAAAAATCAAAATTTTAAATGAGTCTTCTACTTCATTCTTGGAAGACTAGTGAACAATTTCATTGAGTTGGAAAAAGGGACTTCCCTAACACCAAAATAGATTCATACTTAAAACAAAAATTCGACTTATAGAATGGAATTTCACTTATTCCAATTGGCATGTGACAGTATTTTTATTCGAGTTATGGCAAAATTTGAGTTATAGAAGTTCGAGTTATGGAAACAGAATTGTGTGGTATGTAATTTGTTCTTTAAAACCCTGTTGTACTCTTTTTAGTTCAAGTTATAGAAAATTCGAATTATAGAAGTTCGATTTATGGAAGTTTGACTGGTTCTATATGTAATTATGCACCTCTGCGATAACACACAGTTTAAATAAAATATAAAAAAAATTTTATTTATCTATTGTAATAATAATATATTGTGTACCATTTTCAAGTATTCTTAAGTACTTGTAGAGTGGGTTTTCTAAGAACTTGCTCGTTATTTTGGAAATTCTTGTGTTGTATAAAAAAGGGATTCCCCTCGAATTATGAACCAATTTTTACAATCAACAGCAAAATTGAAAACAAACAACTTAAGCCATTGTTTTGTCTGATATTTAGATAATAAAGAAGAAGTATAATAATAAAATATTGGTCATATGATTATAGTATATAAATTCAAAAATTATTCAAAGAATTAAACAAAGGTGAGCCACTTTTTGCCCATTTGTTGTAAAATGAAGTGTGCGCGTGATTTTTTCGACTGCGACATCGCTGATCTTAAACGATCAATGCAAAATGAATGGATGAGTGAATGAGTGAATGAAGTAAAATATTTCAATATTTTTATTATGCGTAAAAGATATTATTTCTTTTATAAATTTTAATCTGCTCATTAAATTTGTTTATTCGAACATTTTAAAGATCATTTGCCATAAGTCAAGTTTATTTTCAATCACTTCCAAATTCAAAAAAAAAATTAAATTCTATTAATTTTTTATTAATTTAATTTGTATAAAATAATAATAGTTTGACAAAAAAAATATATATTGATTGTACATTGATATATTGATAATGGATTTATCCATTGTTAATAACTTATGTAGAAAAGATTTAATTATGTAAACAATTGATATTTGAAATAAATTGTGTATTTAAAGTTTATTTGTAATAATTTTATTTCATATATAATATTTTACAAAAATAATTTTTTTAAGTATTCACATAAATTTACTTAAGTTTTGCACATAAAGAATTTGTTTGAATTTTTCAAATGAAAATTTAAAATTTAATTTTTTTTATTTGAATTTTTTTATTATTTATTTTTTTATATTAAATTTATAATTTTTTATTTTCTTAATTAAAATGTAAGTATTTAATTACACGTTCAGCGTACGATTTTGGGTCGGACTAAGTATTGAATTAAAGTTAAACGTTGTTTAGAACGCGGTTAATTTAAAACTGTGCTCGCAAAATCTGAGTTTGATGGTGGAACCCGCAGCAGCACAAGCGTCTACCCTCCGGACGGCATTGTTGTCCACATACATCCCGCCATCCTAGAACATACGATAATGCACGATAATTCAAACGATCGTGTAAATTAAATCTTTTCAAATCGCATTTAAGCTTAATTCGCGCTTTGGCGCTCTTTTCATTTATTCAAATTTTTTTTTTTTTTTCATTTGATGTGAAATTTTTTTGAATTGAATTCTTTTTTTTAATTTATGCATTAATACAATTAAATTTATTTGATTTGATTTGATTTCACTTGATGACACAGCTCAGATATCAAAGTTTCAAAGCAAAAATGAAATCTTTTCTGTTTCTTTACATTTATTATTCATAATTTGTCGGTGATCTCTATGAGTTTACCTTTGACCTTTCCACAACACTATCATTATCATCTTTACTATTTTAATTAAAGTCAATATTGTGTTCTTTTATAAAAAGGAATATCAGAGACAGCAATAATGAGATAGCGATAACAATAACAAATAGGTTAAGTTAGGTTATCATGATGATTTTAGGGATTTATTTAGATGACCCATCGTGTTGCCATAAGTCTTGCAGGTATGTAGATTTAGAAAGGGTTAGGAACTTTGTCACCACGTCACTGCAGCCTTTCAAGATAATTGTGATATCCATATTGTGATGTGATGTAGGTATGCAGTTATTCTATATATCTACCCATCATAATGAAAAAGCAGATAAACTCGTTTATATTTTTCCCCGTTTTCTACGACCAACTCAAATTTCTTCGAGCAGCACAAATATCTTCGAACATCTCAAATATCTTCCAGCAGCTGAAATATCTTTCCTTATTTGTTAATTCAAATTTAATATATCTTAAATCATGTTTAAATGTTATACTCTGAGCAAAAAATCAGATGTTGAATCGGATTTGGAATTCCTCGATGGTAATTGAGTTAGAACTAGATGATTTGCTAGGTGGAATTGCTAGGTGATTGAGATGAAACTGCTAGAAGCCATTTTTACATATGTAAACAATTGTTCAGTAGCCAAAATTAACCTATATACATTATTATATATTACATTTCATCAATTTTTTTTAAAGCAAGTTGGGTTCTGAACAATAAAAGCTGTATACATAAAGAAATTGGAAAGCTCCGATATTAGAATTACAAAGAACTTGAAGATATTTTAGTTCGACTACATTTCTAATGAATAGGTCCTTAGAATACCAAAAAAATGGTTGTAAACCAGTCTTAGTCAAGTTACCATTACGTTACCATTTATTTCTGTATTTCTCGCGTTTAAGCCAGCTAAATTAAATAAATTCTACCAGGTTACATAATATTAGTTTTTTTGACTAAATCGTTATCGTACATTTTCACAGCATGACCGCTGGATCTTCACTATGTCTCTATTGCTTTAAAATTCATTGCGATAATCGTTCAATCTAAAACGATATTTATCATGCCGACGGGTCATAGTTTTACGCGTCACATGCATATAAGATAAGGATTACCAATCGTGCGAATGCAGGAAATAAGAGAAAAGAGATGTATGAATATCTCTTATGTTTTTGTCTATATTAAATATGCTTTGGGGATTAACTATTTGGACAATTTGCAAAGACGGATTTTATCGGAGTTGTGGCTCCGCAGGATGAAAAGAAAACTGTAGTTCACCTTATGTCTCAGTCTTCATCATTGGCTATAAAATTTAATATCTTTAGGGTCATTTTTCTCACCGACCTGACAGTGCTGTCATCCCGCCAAGTTTTTAGATTTGTTAAGTTGGTTAACATTCGCTTGGAGTTGTGACATTCGAAGTTGTTCGTACGGTGATTTCCAGTCTGCGTATAAACAACATTAATCCGTGGTATCACAACGTGACATTATTTGAGTTCAAGCTAAATTTCGTCACAAGACCGTCACTCCAACTTAATCTAACGTATGTTTATATATTATTATAACTGTTTAATAAGATAAAAGTTTGTTTTTTAATTAATATTTTATAGTGTTTTTTAATCACTTTTTTCTTTTCTTTTGTTGAGTACAAAAAAATTTGGCAGCTTTGCATGTTAGACAGGAGGAAGGATACCAAAGCCTTAATGCTTACTCTTTTAACATAACCAAGCACTACTTCAACTGGTTTAAACTTTAATTACGATTCCATTCATATTTAAACCACAGTTGTTCCCAAACAATCCCCTCCTCTTGGACACTTCCTTTAGCTAATCATATCTAAACCCATGTATAAGTATTTATAATTCTTTTCATGTCATATCTATCGACTCTATAGATTTCTAGCATGTCTTTGTTATTAGTATATGAACCCATGTATACTATGAGAATTTATAATTCTTTTAATGCCATGTCTATCCGCTCTATGGATCTCCAGGCGTTATATTAGTATGCCTCTGTTATTAGTATCTGAACCCATGTATACTATGAGAATTTATAATTCTTTTAATGTCATGTCTATCCGCTTTATGGATCTCCAGGCGTTATATTAGTATGCCTCTGTTATTAGTATCTGAACCCATGTATACTATGAGAATTTATAATTCTTTCAATGTCATGTCTATCCGCTCTAAAGATCTCCACGTATTATATTATTATATCTTTGTTTTCGTTATATTAAACCTATCCTGACTTACCTTCGATATGAACAGGTGTTTCTTAATACATAAAATACTTTCTTGACCTAAATAATACGGAAGCAGGAAACATCATCAAGAGCATTCTTATCTATGACCTTTCCATAAATCTCAAGAAATAAACATATTAATAACTAAGTAAAATAGATTTGTACAATTATCTTTGAATATATGTCTTTGAGTACATTAATAATTTCAAAAAAAAAAAAATAATAATAATATAAAAAGAAAAAAATTAAAATCCAATTTATAACAACGAAAAAATTGTTGCGTACAAATTGAATTAATTTAATGAATTTGCATTGCAAGAAAAATTGTCACACAGCTTGAAATGAAGAAAAAATCCAAAAGTCGATGATAATTTATGTTAGTAAGAGCAACAATACCGACGCTGGCAGGCAGGCGGGCACAATCAAATGTAAAAAACTAACTAAGTAACTAAGTACTTCAATTAATGAGACAAATTGTCGAAAATATAATATATAAACGCGATGAGCGATATGCATAAAAGGAACAAAACTAAAATTATTACAATAAATGTATATAGTTTGTTTACATTATTGAATAAAAAATTATTTATAAAAAGTCTAAATATGCGCTAATATGTGTGCTGAAGCAGTAAAATTTAAAATATCTTAAGCCTTAAGCATCTTAAATGGTTGAAGGGTCATTATCTCACAAGCATGTGTACTTGTAAATTTACTAAATCAACAATTTAAAAATTAATAAACAAATTTTTATTTCATTTTCATAATACAAAAGAAAGTAAGTGTTTAAGACACAAAAAAAGAAAATAAACAATTTTTTGTTGGATTTCATTAGGAGAAAATCGATTTAAAAAAAGGCATTATTGCAACAAAAAAATGGAATAATAAATAAATTGTGATTCAGAGCAGGGTCAAGAGAAGTCATAGTTGTTAATTTTAGTTGCATTTATACAATTTTGTTTGTTTTGTTGTACAATTGTGCTTGGAACAATTAAAAAAAACAAGGTGTGCAATTTTCTAAAACGCGACAATATGAAACGGAAACAATAAATTCTGTCCGCAATCAACAAAAACTGGAAAACTGCATGGAAGCCACAAGCTCAAATGCACATTAATCACATAGCGAAAAAAAAATAACTATTTGTCACAACCCTAAAAGTAGGCAATATAAAATTACGACTTAAAAAAAACGTTTTAAACAATTTAAAATTCTTATAAAAACATTTGTTCAATGATTTTTATTGAACAAAAAAAAATTTATATAAATTTTAACTTAAGCTTCCGAACGCATCATTTTTTCTTTTTGTCTTTGCATCTTCTTTTTGGACAGCTTCTTCTTTGCTGGTTCATCTTCGGGAGCCTTGGAGACAACTTCTTCCTTTTCGGTAAGAATGACCTCAACATGACAGGGTGATGACATGTATGGATTGATACGACCATGTGCACGATATGTACGACGGCGTAAACACTGTGCACGATTGACTTGTATGTGATCAACGACCAAGCGATCTACATCGAGACCTTTGTAGTCAGCGTTGGCTTCAGCATTGCGCAAAAGTTGCAATAAGAATTCAGCTGATTTCTTTGGCCAGCGACCTTGTGTCGTTTTCCATTGCTTGGCTTGTGCACAACGACCAATGCCACCGTTGAAACGACGGAATGGTACGCACTCTTTCTTTTCAATCACAGCCTTCAAGAAACGTTGAGCACGACGAAGTGGCATACGTTTGATAGCTTGAGCAGCTTCATGAGTGTTCTGTAAGAGAAATAAGAAATACATTTAATTAATAATAGTTTATATGTAATTATACAGTAGGATTGGTTACACATATATATTCACTATATATTAAAGTAAATTTTTGTTTTATACTTCAGGTAATGTCCAAACACATATTAAAGTGGTTAGTCACTGTTTTTATATAAATTTTTATTTAGCATTTTTATATTAAATTAAAACCAATTAAATTGTGTTTTAATTATTTAAAGTAAAAAATGCAAATTAGTTTATGATGAAAAGAACTATGAGCTCAAGCAATTTAATGCAGTATTTGCATTAACAAAATAATATAGAGGCACTAAATTAATATAGGAATATACATGAAATTAGTATAATATATACACTTAATCTAGAAATATGCACTAAATTAGTACAAAAATATACTATAATATATATATAATATAATATATAAAAATATACTATTTATGATATATAATTCATATAGAAATATATAATTAATATAGCAATATATATATACACCAAATGTAGAAATAGATTTCACGAGAGCACTTTGGAAATATAAGAGATGCTTCTGTGAATATATAGTATTATTAATCATTATATATATAAGAAATACATTATAATATTGAAATACTTGTTTTATACATCAGGTAGTGTCCAAACGCATAGTAACGTTAGTTAGCCACTGTTTATATATAAATATTTATTTAGCATTTTTTTATTAACTAAAACCAAATAAATTTCAATCTTAGTATTATACAGCAAAAAATGCCATCAGTTTATGATGAAATAAAAATAGGCTTATTGGAACAAATAATATAAAGAAAGGTTTAAAGTTAACATTTTAAAACCGGGTACTTGAATTTTATAACACTAAGCATTTGGTGACTATTAGGATTGGTTATTGATCAGTATACTTTAATAGACACTTATAATAAAAAACTAAATTGTTTTAATCCATTTATAAATAGACAATGTAGCTAAAGTTCTAGATGTAAATCTCTAATTAAGATAAGATATACAGCTGATGCTTTGCCAAAAATTCTTCTTGCATCTTTGCAAAAATATTAAAAAAGAAATATTATCTTTTATACATTGATTTAAGATGCAGATATATTATTCTCATGTCTTCAGTACTTTTATTATTATTAGAAAAAACAATTGTAACTAGAGTTCTAGAAGTAAATCTGTAGATAGCACATGATTTCCAGCTGATATACTCTGCTAAACGTTCCTCTAGCACCTTTGCAAAAATGTCAAAAAAGGAAGATTATCTTTTATACATTGATTTAAGATGCAGATAAATTATTCTCATGTCTTTAATACTATTATTATCAGATAAAACAAATGTAGCTAGAGTTCTAGAAGTAAATCTGCATATAGCACATGATTTCCAGCTGATCTACTCTGCCAAACGTTCCTCTAGCACCTTTGCAAAAATGTTAAAAAAGGAAGATTATCTTTTATACATTGATTTAAGATGCAGATAAATTATTCTAATGTCTTCAATACTATTATTATTAGCTAAAACAAATGTGGCTAGAGTTTTAGAAGTAAATCTGCATATAGCACATGATTTCCAGCTGATATACTCTGCCAAATATTGCTCTAGCACCTTTGCAAAAATGTTAAGAAAGTAATATAATCTTTCATACACTGATTTTAGATGCAGATACTCTATTATATTTTTTTTTCGTTATTATATAGAAAATTTAATATTAATTCACTCATTCAAAGTAGAGTGGTTCCAAGCGTACTCTGTAAACGGCCGCCACAGCTGTCTATTGTGCCCAATTGATATACATGGTTAATATATATAAAATATTATATAGCGGAGCATTAAAGTAAATCCAATAATTAAGATTTAGATTTGCAGCTAATGCCTGGCATACATTTATTTGGCATCATTTAAAAATGCAAGAACAACCAAAGATTCCCTCTCACACTGGTATTAGATGCATATAATGAAGCGTTTTTTTAACTAATTAACTGTAGCAAGAGCTTTAGATGCAAAACCGATTAAGTACTATATTTCCAGCTGATACTCTGTCAAACATTCCTCTAACATCTTTGCAAAAATGTTGAGAAAGCAAAAAAGATCTTTTAAACACTGATTTAAGATGCAATATAACAATTTTCACTTCAGTAACCAAATCCATATAATTTGCCAAAAGGTAAATAAATTGAATTAAATAATTAATATTGATTCCAAACTATATTTCATTGACCACATAGTTTATCATAAAGCATGCTCAGCGTTCGACTGCCGCTTAACAATTTGACAGCTACACTTTTTTGACGTGTTGTTTTTGTGATTAGTGTATAAATTTTTAACTAAAATATTATTCCATTATATATTAAATTTACCTTGAAATGCACGCGTAGATTTGGTCCACGGGCTTTGCAAGACTTTATAGCATTTTCAGGCTCCCTCGAATACATTGTTTAATTTCTGCCGAGAAAAGAAAAACATTACTGAAACATTCCAAATGTTAAAATACACAAATTTTGTTTTCATTTCTCGCAAACAATTTTCTTAATACAGCTAATATATATTAGGCACATTTATTTCTTTTTCTATTGTTGCGTCAATATTTAGCATTTAAAATTCGTTTAACACCCATTTTGTGTTGATGTTTTATAATATTTATTACAATTTTCACATAATCGTACCTTCTTGTTAGCGAATTAAACCGGAAAAGAACCAAAGTGACAGCTGTCGTTTGGTTGGTAAGGCAGTTCAAATGACATTCGCGTTAATATGGTGTTTCAAAAGTGTTGAAAAACGTAAATATTGTTCAATAGCAGCCTATGAAAAATTCATTTGTTTTACATATGCAATATTAAAACATCGCAACATAATTCATATATATTCTTATTTTAAAACATTAGTACTCTTAATAATTAATGCAATGAATTTATTATTTTAACCAAAATCAATACCCCATGCAATCTGACATTGATATATTGCATCAAATTCAAGCAGTGCAATTATGTATTAATTATTAAGCGAGCTAATCAGTCAATTAAACAACAAAATAAAAACAAGAATTTATTATTTATATATAAATAAATAAATCAAAATTACATTTTATTACAACATTATTACGATATTTCGACTATATACCATAGTCATCTTCAAAGAACATCTAATTTGGTTAATTGCAATACCAAAATAGGTGTTCAAGTTTTTGATCATTTTGATTAACAGTTTTTTACGAAAAATCATATTTTGTAATTTTGTTATCACATTGTATTTCATATTATGAACTTTCAATGTGCTACGCCAAAGTTTGGTAGCTGCAATTTTTTCATCAGAGTTAATTTTTTATTTCCATTCATTATTAATTTTCTTATAATTAAAGCAATGCAAAATGTAAACAAATATAGCAAGTGTCAAAAACAGTTTTTGACATTATTAAAGGTCTGTTTAATAAATTGATTATATTCAATGTTTACTTTTATGTAATTGAAATAGAGTTCTAGTATGTATCTGTTTTTCAAATAAAACAACATACTATAAAAATTTTAATTTCAAAAATATTAGGGCAAAATATGATCTTACTTTAACATGCTATATGTGTCAAACGTAATAAATTTTGTTCGCACGTTTAGCTTGCTGACATATATTATAATTTTTCAAATCGTATGTTATGTGTGTATTGTTATCATAAAATTGCCTTTAACACTTGATATTCGTTACTTTACTTTGAAATTAAAAATAAATGCTGACATTGAAGTTAGAATTTAATATATATATGTAGTTTATTTCAAAAAATAACAAAAAAAAAACCAAAAACATGGACAATTACTACCCCCAGTGAGCAATAACATATGATGAGATTTTTCTGAAAAATGCCAAATGATATGTTTTGAAAATAGTTTGAAAAATAAAGTCTTTGTTCAGTTTGAGTTTAAGTTGGTACTTCCATAAATATATGTTAAATTTAATATCGTTATTTTAATTAAGTGTTTTACAATTTTGTTATGTGATTTAGGCATTATTATTTATATACGTTTGTATTGTTAAGCACAAACAGCTAAATTTAAAAACAGAAAAAAAACATTCAACTAAATTTAAGTGATTTTTTCTTAAATCTTAGAACTACTCTGTATTTATTATAGATATATAAATAGTACTACTATGAATATATGTAGAATTAAAAAATGTTTTATGAAATAATCAAGTATTAGTACATAATAAAACAATTATCGTATTTTTATTTTCAATACATTACATTAAACAAAGCTTAACTGACGTTTGGAAAATATTCGATACCATAAATGGAAAATAATGCCTATATATTTATTTAATTTTATTTTATATTTCATGCTTAATACAACGTGTTCAACTTTAATACAACGTGTTCAACTTTAACGTTTGTGTGGAAAATTTAACATATTTAATATATAAAATCTGTTAAAAAAAAGATTGTGCAGTAATTTATTTATATTATGTTTAAATTTTTTTAGTGATTAAATTATATTTACACTCAAAATACTCTTTTACAACACTATTTTAAAAACTATGTTTCATAGACACAATTGGTCTGTAAATCAACATATTACTTTTGACATTACAGTACAAAACAACAATAAATTTACGCAAGAAAGATAGACATTCAATTGCTAATAAGAAGTGTTTTACGGAAACTTAGTTTTTATAGTAGTATATCCGAAAAGTTGTGTTCAAAAATTGCATTACATATGTTAAGAAACAATGTCAAATAAAAATTTTAAACATAGACGTTCAAAACTGCTCTCCATAACAGCTTCATATAATTGTGCTGCTCTCTTCCCAAGAGAGTTTTACGCCAAACACGAATTAAAAAAGGACGTTTAAGTGAGTTCAAGGAGTACTTGGGATTAGTTTGCTGTGTGACTTGTGTTGGAATTGAAGTTTGTTTGTGAGTTAACTGTGAAAAAAGAATAAAAAAAAGAACTGCGGATTAGTGCTAACTAAATGAATGAAAATAATTGAAAAAACAAAATCAATTTTAAAAGTAAATTATAAATAATACATTTTTTGCCGGTAAGTTACCAAGCAATGAAAAATCGTTACACATTAATCGCTGCATTTAATATTTGTCAGTTTGTTTAAATCTAATTATAATAATAAAAGCTCGACAAGCTGTATAAAGTTTATAAATGTTATTTTTAAATTATTTACTTATATTTTAAAATATTTATTTAAATAAAATGTTGAAATATTTGTTAGAAATCTTTCATTTAAAGCTAAAAATTACATTTTACTGTTGGAGTATTAGTAACGTGGCTTGAATTTTTTCTTATTGGAAAAACACAATTCTGCACTTTTGTGTTAGGATTTTATTATATTTGTCACTTAACTCTGACAAACTACCCTTATAATTTGGTTTCAAAATTTCGCTTGCGCCTAACTACGTGATTCTTAAGTCTGCCTTATGTGCAATGTTTGTTGCTTAAACCTTATTCCATGCTTCTTGCATGCCTAACACCTCTCCCCTTTAGGCTTGTCGTTATGTGAAACATCCTCCCCTTATTAATGCTCGTTGCGTTGCTAAGAAGAATCACTAAATGTTTCTAATCATTTTAGTTGAGATTTTTTTAAATAAAACATTTATGCTGCCTTATATTTCATTTTATTTCCTTTCCATTCATGTTTCTTTATTATGTTCATTTCAACGAAAAATTATGTGCATTTCTCTTCTTCTAGTCTATGACATACGTTAAACGGTGACTTACTCTATTATGACATCAACCTGTCTATTTTTGTATGTGTGCTTCGGTGTCCTTGTTTTGTATGTGTTTACGCTTGTGTCCTGTGTTGTTATTGTAGTTTCGTGCTGTGACTGACTGATTCGTAGGTTGGTTCAATTGTGAGCTTTGTCACATTATTGCTTTTTTTAGTTTTTTTTCGCGTCTCCTTCGTATTCCAATTTCTATTTAATTAGGTTTAGTTGTTTCTATCCATCGTCACCCTTCCGTTTCATTGTTTATGACACTCCCCACTTTTAAAAACGGCCCTTTCCTTGCCATGGCGCGCTCCATTTTCAGTCTTGGCGATGAATTAATTGATATCGATTAGTTTTGAAAAATGTTGCTGCACAGGCAGGCAGGACTCGATGTTTATTGAATGATAAATAATAAAATTTTTGATGATGCCAAAGTTATTGTCATCCACGTTTGTTTTCTATGGTTTTTTTATTTAAATTAAAAATTTTATTAGCGTATCTAGATACCATAAAAAGGTAAAAAAAAAACCAAGAAGATATATTATTGCATGCATAAGTTTGGTTTAAAAAACCAACTTAAGAAGAAGAAGCATAGTTCCACTTTTGGGTGGTTGAAACTGTGTTTATTTGATGTACAGTGAAGGGTCGTTTAACTGGTTTTACGCATTTTTAATTCTAAAGGGATTTCTAATTTAGGCTTATGAGTGCATTTCAAAAGCAGATTTAGCTATGATTTCACTATAGCCTTTTCTAATAAACTGGGAATTATTTTGTTTAGGGTGTGCCGGAAATGAATCTATGTAGCAATCAAGATATAAATATTTAGTTTACCTTCCCTCTCTCACTTGTAATAATTTAATATATATGAATTTGATTTAAAGTGTGTAAACAAAAAGTGTTTTGAAATACAACTGAGAAAGATAGGTTTTGCTGCAACGAAACTTACATACCGTTCACACACAGTTTTTGAATATTTACTTAGAGCCACGTTATGTAGAGAGAAACGCGAGAGAAAACACTGTAAAGTACAAGTAAATGACGTGAGTATAGAACAACGTGGTCATTCGCACGTCATGAGCAAAATTGTTGTTGTTTGTTGTTGCAAATTATAAAATACAGAGTGAGAGAAAAAAAATAATATGTGAGTTTAAATTTGGTCATGAGAATCGAGACTTCTGTGCTTCGTAACTTACGCAAAGCAGTGTTGTTCAGTAATGAATGTCAACAGTTGTGTCTTTTAGTAGCAAAATATTACATTTTACATAACACGCATTTTCGTCAAAGCCCGAAAGAAGCAATTTTGACGAGCCGATGACATGACTTTCGCAAAAATTTTTATGAACATTAACCCTCTAGTTCGTGAATTTTTTTTTTGTTTGAAAAAATTACTTCAGATGGTTTTACCTAAACTAAATAAACGATATTTGTTAAAAAAAAGTTTATAAATAAACATAATTAATTTCAGATTCATGTATTAAAAATTTGAAGGTTTCATTTATGCTGTAATTTTAGTGACTTTTGACTTTATACTATAACAGCAGTTTAATTCTGAATTTAACACAGCAGTTAAACTCCAAGGCATTCTTGGGAACTAGAGGGTTAATAAATGCTCCATTTAAAATCGAATCGATATGAAAAATTTTTTAAAAAGAATATTGATAAATCAATTTCAATAATTTCTTAAAAGAACGTGTATTGGAACTATTCGTTTTTGTGTTAACTATATTTACATCTGAAACCACCGGTTTTATGATGCATGGGAGAGATAAAATATCCGTTCTTTTTCTTATTATTATTATTATATATTTAAAATTGTGTGATTCTTACTAGAAATTAATTATTTTTTGAGAGTTGAGGAATAATCCGTGAGAATGTAGCAACTACGTGATTTGAGTAAAATGGAATATAAAGTGTGTAAATTAGGCTTCATAGTAATCTTTTAAAATAAAAGAATTCTATTTCATTTAAAATTTTCTAGTGGCTATATATGAAAAGAAGAGTTTGTCCGTATTTTCAGGCATCATATTTGACAATAGCACTTTTTCAAGAATTTTGTATGAGGCAAAAGATTAATAGATCTATATGATGATCTATATATGGACCAGATAGGTCCTTTCCTGGGTTTGCAGTCATGGGCTTGCAGTAATTACTAAATATTTAAAGATTAGTAGTAGTTTTAAGTAGTTATGTGTTATATAAGTTATAAAATCTAATATCAAATTTAGGACGTGTGCGAGTTAGGCTAAGTTGATGCTAAACCAAATGGGAGATTTTTTTGGATTTTTTGCACTGCACACATTTTGCCATTTATTAACACGTATCGACACATCACTACATTATCGGCACAACTTAGAATTTCCCTCATTTAGAACGCAACTTAGCCTAACTCGCACACGACCCTAATCTTGTAATGAATATATGTTCAATTTATTTTTAAAAAAAGTAACAAATTAGTGTGTAACACCTTTTTGAGGGCTTGAACATTGTCTGTCATCGTTGGCATTAGTGTATTGTATCGTTAATGGAGTACTTTGAAGGTGATAAAATAGATTAAATAGATATAAACTTATAAACAATTGTCCCTTATTTTCTGTTATTCAACGTATTCCAATCGTTCTCTTCAAAATGTGGAGGACATCATTTAATGTTTAAACACATTAAAAAAAATTTCTTAACTATAACTAGACAGTTTTTTTTTATAAAATTTTATCCATTATGCTATTTAAATATGCATTTACTCGTATTACGATTTATTTCATTTAAAACTACGCTAAAGATTTATATATTGAAATAGTAGTTATGCTTGAAATACTAACACTTTATTAATAGCTCTGAAATGTGTAATACAATAATTACTATAAATAATAAGAGTCGACTTTCGTACAGGAACCTACAAATTTTATAGTAGTACTTACTAAGTACGCAATTACAGACGTGAGTCCAACTTTGCCGTGTCTAATAGCCTCCGCCAGCCCGCCCGATCATTGACTTTCAGTTGGTATTACTGAGTGCTATACACAATACAATATACACATACATCTACTTTTTCACCAGCGTTTACCAACTCAAACACCTTTCTAGCATTATATATCTGTACTTCAGCACTAATTTTTCAGCATTATAATATTCAATTAGCTTGAGTATACTCAAATTCCGCATTTTTTATAAAATACTCCATAATATTCAAATTGAAAATATCATGTTGAAAATTTTCGAACAGCTCGAACTCAAGCATAATCGAACAACAAAAGCTCGAACGCTTCGAAGAGCTGGAATAATATCTGAAACTCTATTTTAATTATTTTTATTATAAATTTTTAAATGTTTAAATAAGATAACATTACATAATCACTACTTTAGGTGACAACACTCGAAATTCCGTCAAATAATTTACAATAACTTACACACAATACACATATTTGCAAAAGTTTTAAGTACAAAAACAAAATTTTTTTTGAAAGATATTTTATTAGTAATATTAGAAATTAACTTTAAACATAAAGTTGAAAAAAAAACAAAAATATTAACCAAAATTATAAGTTTAAACGTACATTAACAAAACATTATATAGACAAATTTATAGTTTTGGCAACCCTACCTTGTAAACTGCCATGTTATATGGACAGGTATTTGACAAGTTTTACGCTTTTATAGGTTCTGTCATGCAGACAGTCAAATAACAGTTCTCTGTTATATACTATTACTGCAGTCTGATAATTTTTGGTGGTGCCCAAATATAAAAGGTAATACTTTCTGTGTGAATATGTGAGATCAATTAATTTAGAGAATGCTATTGAGGATTTGGGTGTCTAAATTCATATCTTATTATTTTTTGTTGTGAAATAAAAGTCGTACTGTTTGCCAAAAATAAAACCTCACTATCTCCAGAAAAATCTCCAGAAAGCATACAAGTTCTGTATCGAGACAATTCTTCATCTTTAGAAGCAATTCAGTCCGATATACCTTCACCGACACACTTAAAATCTATGAACCCTTACTTGCTTAGTGCATTGAACATTGACCGGAGCAAATGGTCAGATGATGAAGCAATGCTTCCGAATACGGCAGACATGGTAGGATTTTTAATTTTTGTTATTTTCGGACAAAATTTATCTTATATTTTTAAGTTAAATTAGTTTTATTATGGCGATTTTTCCATTCCGATCTTTTTTTTTTATTAAAACTCGCTTTAAAATTGCACTCGGTATGGAATGTTAGTGAGAGTGATATGCTTTCCTAATCCGACTACATGTAAAACATTACCTAGGTGACATTAACGTTTCGTACTGATATCGATGAGTCTGCATTATACGTTGGTTTATGCTTTAGATTATTGTAATTGAAATATTCGTCGTGACCAGTAATTTATGAAATCTCTATTAATTGATATGGTGTTTAAATTCTGACATTATACAATATGTCCAGAGTTAGAAATAGATGTTCTATCAACATTAAATATTTCTGTAAGTGATTGCGTTTTGTTTAGAGCAATGAACCTTTTCCATATTATAATAAAATCAATAGAAATAATTTTCTCCGAATTTATTATTATTAAATAAATTCAAATGTAAAGATTTTGAGTTTTAATACAACTTACGTACCGTTGAGGTTAGGTAAGGTTGAAATGGCGTTTGCTAATATAACTGTCAGTACTTCCACTCTTAGATATTTATTGCCCATTGATGTCTTCAAAGTTATCTGAGAGAGATGAGATTCACTAACTATGGTTATCTCCATGTATTACTATTGTTAAAAATGGGGTCTGTCAGTTGAAATTATGGAAATTCGACAACACAACTTTTGTTATCTTTGCCAGGCCAGTAAAGAAATGGTCTCTAAGACATTGAAGTAGCTTGATCTATATTACTAGACAAAGTCAAGAAAAATATTTTATGGGATGTCTTTCTTCTTCATGGTGGCAACTTTTGCTTCGGTTGGTGAAAGCATTGATACAACGGCACAGAGCTTAGTTAGTATTCCAGTAATCCAAAAGGCTTTTCATTTTATTCATTTGTATCCTTGGCTATAATGTCTTAAATATTTGTCAATCTTCAGATTTATACCACAAGTCATTTATCTCTTTAAGGCGTTGAACTTTTACACTTTTTAAATCAATAATAAGATTTATTTCTGGAATATATAGTTTTTCAAATATTACAATATATAATTCCTATCAATAAAAACTGTTAGCTCCGAGTTGCAATTACATATATAGGTAACAATTATAAACTAAATACTTTAATTATGAAGACTTATAATTTTAACTGTCATATTCTTTGCAATTACAAATGTTTTTATTCTAATATATAATCATTAAGTTTCTTTTAAATTTCAGTTGCTCTAGTGTTTTAATTGATTGGATTGCATTATAGCTAAAAAATAAAGATTATATATATTATATTTTTTGAAAGAACAGTCCTAGTGTCAAAAAACAAACTATTTGAATAATAGTTCTTGAGTTTTAAAGTAACTTATATAGGTGTAGATATTAACAAATTAAAAACATCCTTAATTTCAAAAAAAGAAATGTGCATTATTAATTTATCTATTATTAATTTTAACTTACACTCAAAAGTATCTTTACAACTGTTACGTCAAAGTTGCAGTACATCTTGTCTTTAATATTTACATTTCATTGAAACCATTTTGATTTTTAATAATAATTTTTAAAATATAAAGTAAAAGTAATATTTTAACTTTTTGTAGGTTGATATGTTTGTCAGCTAATATCCGTTTTCTGAAATTACACTACAGTGCCACATCTCAAATTCAATAACAGATAAAGAATATAAATGTTTTAATTTTTTAAAACTGCTAATCTATTCTAGTCCTAGCATCTGGTTTAAATATGACTTTGAATATTGAGACTGGTACAGTATTGCATTCGACCTTGATAGAGGGCTGTAAACTAATTCCTAGTCCTGCAACTTCTCCAAGTGATTTTCTCGATAACGAAAACAGGTAAATATTAAATTATTAATTTTTTGGTATAAGGTTATTTTTCTAAAGTTTTTGCTTGGTAACTAAGCTAATTTTAAAATAATTTAAAATTTATTTAATTTGTAAAATAAAGTAAATCTAATTTAAATCCTTTTTTAATAACCTTTTGTAAATTAAACTCAAGTTCAAATTAAAATATCATTTACGTTGTAAAACTAAATGCCGACTAATGGTAGCTTCTTTAAATGACTACTGTCAAGTTCTGGAAAGAGGAAAATATTGCTCATCTACTTTATCAACGGTTGAAATTCGTCAGAAGTCATAAATCAACCAAACGTTTCTTCTTTTCGAAATGTCTTTCCGGCTTCCCTTATATATGCATTAAGGACATTATTCATTTTATTCGGAAATAGTCTCCCAACCCAAAATTCTATCATTAAGCCAGCATTCTAATAAATTTCTCTGTAGTATTATGACGAGAAAAGTACTTCTTATAGTCTAAATTATCTTCAATCAATAGACCAGTTATCATCATTGGTTGTCATTATCCAATAGAACGGTTGTTTTAGTTTTTGTTAGAATGAAGCTGTTTTGATCCCATTAATATTGCAGAAAATCGATCTTTAATCAAATTAGAGTCAAAAATTTGTCAATTAAATAAATAATTTGCTTATATTATTTAAGCTTATAAACTTTATATCTAAACATTATTGAAATCAATTAACTTATTGTTTCCGAAGTCAGATAGTCACCTACAGAGATGCATTTAGTAACCAGACAATGTATGTTTTTTACTTATTATTATGGTAGAATGCTATTAATCAATTTGATGCTTTATTAAATTATTCTTTCTTAAATTTTATTTTATCTTCCTATGATAGAGACTTAATGATAGCATTTCATTAATTTTTAGTTCAACTATTTTTACTTAATATAATGTAGTACCTATAGGTGAATATGACCTATGGGTTAAATAAAGTACGAATTTAAAACCTAATGGAACCTTGATATATGCACAAAATATAGCAGTAAAAATCCTAAATCCTTCTTATATTTAGAAACCCCTTAATGGTATTCTACGTCGTGCCTTTCAAGTAGGACGTAATAAACCTAATTTTAATAGTTTTTAATTTCAAGATTGTAAAAGCTTAACTGAACTGGATTGCTTGAAAACATGAGAAATTCTACCGATGTGACATTTATATGTTACATGAAGAAAATAAAAGTGATGAAAAAGTTGTGGTTTCTTATGAGCAGCTCCTTCAATTATAAAATATTTTATAACACTAAAGGATTTATGCAGAAATTTTTTGCGAAACTATTTTCATATTTTTCTTTTCTTTAGTGCAGTTAGCAGTTTTCTTAATAGAAACTATTGTATTTCATAGAGAAGTTTTCCGAACAGTAGTGAATTACAACAACATAATTTTATTATTTAATTATTTGACTCACCATTTCGAGTATTGCAAAAATGAACACTGACTCTTAGCTTCGAATTTGACAGGGTACGAGTTCAACCCTTGGTACTTGTAGAGTCAAAAAAAATTATTTACGAATAATTAAATATAAGAAATAATTCCAAAAAACTAAGATTGAATTTAGAAGAGTGGTTTTTCGAACAATAGTGTTCAACTTTGAATCAGTTTACTAATGAAAACCGATTCTGAGCTTCAAATTTGGCCGGGTATGAGTTTAACCGTTGGTCCTTGGTAGTGTCAAATAAATATTTACCTATAATTAAATATAAGAATTAATTACAAAAGACCACTGAGTTTGGATATTTGACAATAGTCGAAACAACTGTATGGTCAATCAGAAATACAATTAATTAAAAATAAAATTTTGTTGTTGCATTTCATTAACGTTCGAAAAACCTCCCTTAACATGTTTTATTACACAAAAAATATATATACTAAATACATATAGAGTATGAATCTTCTTTTACATTTGTAATTTTAAATTTTACAATGAAGTGATACTATTTATCAAGCCTTCTGATTTTTATTTATTATTAATAAAAATAGATAAGAGAAGGGTTTAAGCCGTTTGATTTTTATTTATTAATAATCTTTCGATAAGAAAAAGATTCTAATACTTTTTCGATACTATGAAGGGTTCAA
This sequence comes from Teleopsis dalmanni, assembly GCF_002237135.1. Classification (NCBI taxonomy): domain Eukaryota; kingdom Metazoa; phylum Arthropoda; class Insecta; order Diptera; family Diopsidae; genus Teleopsis; species Teleopsis dalmanni. Next base: position 156,858,687 of record NC_051846.1, on the reverse strand, counting down.
GCCTTCTGATTTTTATTTATTATTAATATTTCGATAAGAGAAGAGTTCTAGTACTTTATCGATACTATCTGTGTAAAGTGAAACATCCAGTCTTTCGATAAGAGAAGGGTACAAGCTTCTGGTACTTTTTCTATACTATCTGGGTAAAGTAAAACAACTACTTTTTAAATTGAAATCTAATTAAAAATTTAAATTGTAAGCCCCTGTTCTTTAATTTTAAGTTAAATATAAAATATAATCTGTAGATCATCGTTTTTATTTAAATATCTAAATAGAATTGTGCTTAAGATATGAAACTTTGAAACACAGAGTTTCCGAGATATTTTAAGAATGGGTTCAATTACCTTTAAATAGGATTTAAACCATTAAAATAAAATTAAACAAGCCAAAAAGAAAAAATGTTTACTAGTGAAGAAAAACAGGAAAATATGAGCACCGACATATCTAAAAATAAAGTTGAACTCAACTCGAATGAATTTGAAGCCAACGGATAGCAAACGTGGAATTGCTTCATAACGCACGGAATCGGATTCGTCGGTTGGAAAATTCAGAAACTTGGGCGCGCATTCAAGTGCGCAAAAGAAGAACTCAGATGTTTACATGATGAAAACGAATACCTTTTCTTTTTGTTCGATTTTATTATATATATTTTTTATTTTTGTTTATTAATTGCTTTTGTTGTTATTTTCCATCATAAAATGACGCATCTAGGCAACACATTTGCACCGCTGCTTACGAATTCTGTTTGGTTTCGTTTCAAAATTAAATTTGGGAATAAAAAAAGAATCGAAAGCAGAGCACAACCATAGCCACAGCCAAATGAAAATTCGGCATTTCTTAAAGCACAGCATCTCAAGAAAATCTAAGGAAATTCAACTTAAAAACACGATCAGTCACTCGCTTAGCAATGAAGGCAAGTGAAAATATGTGGCCAACGAGATTTTATTTTTAAAACATGAAATAAATACTTGAATACGTCGAGAGCACACAGGAGCGGGCATTCTATAATCACAATAATCACAATAATCACAAATTTCACAAGCACAAATCGGCATGCAACTACGGAAAATTTATGTTTAGATTCGAAACAGACGCTCGCTCTCGCAGTTCAAAATTATTTTTGCTAAAACTTTTAATTATCGACGTTGATGTCGACGTTTCGGTTCTGAGGATGGGAGAGCGCGGTTTGCACCTCGAAGTTTTCACTGTAAGACAACACAACTTATATATTGTACGAAGATACAACATTGAGTAGCAATGAAACATTGCAAACAGGAAGAGGGGAGAGCAGCGCATTAGGGGCTTAAAAGTTTAATTTACTCGATTTTGTGTATTTCACGTATAAAAAATATTTCATTTTAGTTCTGAAACACCTTGAAGAAAAGTCTTATTTTTGTTGGAAGAACAAATGGAAACAAATGCTTTGAATATTTCATTGCTTAAACTTTAGCCCCACAAATTCTGACCTAAATATAGTTCAAAGCTCGTTGACTAAAATAAATTTAACAAAAATTCTTTAAACATTTTTTCAATATACTACGAATAGATCACCTAACATTTTAGGTAAACTTTTTAATGCCTATTAACTTAAGATACTTCTATACTGAAGTATATTGAAAGAAATTATATTAAATATTAAGTATATATACATATATACATAGTAAATAAAATTATTTTATTATCAGAACCAATTACATTATTACTATTTTAGATAAAAATTGTATTGTAACTTTAATCAATCAAGCTTTGGCATATTATGATTATTATTAGAATTTCTCACAGTCGTTCGTCTGGTATTTCAGCTTCTTGGGTTTTAGAGAAATAGAACAAGGAAATAGGTTCTGTGTGAATATATTATAAGCTATAAATTCTTATCAGAGAGAGAGGTACTCTCTGAATAAGTTGGTTGATTTTATTAATACTGCTTTTGTGAATTTCTATACCTACATGTTTTGTAAGATTGATATCTATAATTCCTTTTATTGTTGGCATTGTTCTCGTTAACTATTTATTATTGGTATTATATTGATTATTGTGAGGTTTTGGCCCACAACAACTGTGCTAGTTGTTGATATTTATTATTTTTAATGTTGTATATTCCTCTTATATTGCTATCCAATGTGATTATATATATATGTATATCTATAGATATTTATACAGTATATATCTACAGATATATATATAGATATATTATATATATATATATATATAATATATATACTATAGTAGTCATATCTATAGGATAGGTATACTATCTATAGATAATATATAGTATATATCTATAGATATATATATATAGTATATATCTATAGATATATATATAGTATATATCTATAGATATATATATAGAATATATATAGTATATATCTATAGATATATATATAGTATATATCTATACTATATATCCAGTATGTATGTTATGTTTGTTACATACATATATCCAGTATTATATTATAGTTACTACTATTATCCAGTAGATAATTTAGTGTTATCTTTTGTTGTGTGTTCATGGTGATCATATATTCGGCCTGTAATATGTTTTTTCTGCGTTTGTTAATATTAAATTGTTTTAGTAGATTATGTACTAGCTTGTGCTGAATATGCGTTTTGGATCGTAATTATAATATTTTGTGTGATGTTCTCAGTGTTTTTCACTGTTTGATAATGTTAATATATAGAATTATGGATATGCAATCGTGCTTTTCCTTATATTTTGCGTTATTAGTCTTCAGATGCATATCAAGCATATTTCGTTTATTATAAGGGGGCTTGTTGGATATATCTTGTACATTTTCCAGTAATTACTATCTAATTTCGTATTGCTAAAAATATATAATAAATTTGTGTTGGGAACATTGAGTCTATCATAATCCATTTATAACCATTGGTTTTGTCTATGTTTTACTTGTCTATTTTATTTAAATATATTTTATGTAATATTTTACTCATACTCTTGTATCGTTCTAATGATGGTTGGTTGATGAGAGAACTGTTTTTTAGGTTTAGTGATGTGAGGTTATCATCTGGTTGTATGATAATGTTTATAAAATAGATGTCTAAGAACTATTATAGAAGAAAAAACTTGATTTATACATATGCCGTTGATGAAGCACCTATTAAGTTGTTATTTCTCTGCCTCCAAGTCCTCTGGGTATGTTGATATATTTTATTGCGGCATTAGGGTAGTAATATTTGTGCATATTGTTCTTATGTAACAGCCCATTTTTTGCGATCCATTTAATTATTCTAAATGAAATTGAGAAAAGAAGTATTAAGTAGTTATTAATTGCTTTCATCAGGTTTTATTATTAATATTTTATAAAGAGGTTTTTTCGAACAGTGGTGAAAATACAACAACAAAAATTTTATTTTTTATGTTATTTCCATTATTATTTTATGTATTAACAGTTTTGAAAACTATTAGAACCCAAATAATTGTAATAAATTGGGGCACTTATCTTACCTCTCCATATTTAGTTAATCATCTGGTTTTAATGTCATCTCTTACAAGTTTTATTAAGTCAATCGTAAAAATTCCATAATGTAAGAAATTTTAGATTGGATTCACTAATATTGTATGATTCGGATCTTAAATGTAAGACCTAAGATGCGTAATTTGTTCAGACTTCAAACAATAAATACTTTCATGTTAAGAGTTATATTTAATATTACTATCGTAAGAATTATAAAGATCTCATGTAATCTTATCTTATGTAAGATGTAAAGCATCTTATGTAACTAATGTCTAGATCTTGGAACTGGATGGCCTGTAAATTTCATTTAATCGTTTTGTATTAAAATCGATAAATTATCAAATTTTTACAGTATAGAAATTCTCTTTTTAACAGAGTATATAAAATTCAGATTTATATAAGCAAAAATAAAAATAATTGTTTGGATAGTAACTTTTTTCAACAACAATATTTCAGTTACATTTATTTCATGTCACTGAAATTTTAATGCTCTTGCCGCATAATTAACATGTCCTTTCTAAAGAGTATCTATTTATGTAAATATTTTTAGTTTAGACGTCAATATTTCTTGTGTTCAGGCTTGCAAATCGTTATGAAATTTTACATCCTTATCCATATTTATACTCTCAACAATTAAATTACAAATTACTGACAAAAATTACAAATTATTCTAAATCCAGTTCTGTGTTTTCCCTTTTAAGTTTTTATTCAGAATCTTCAGAATTACCTTTATTTAAATCAAATTTCGGCATTTTTTATATTCATAGATAATCATATGATTTTTTATATATTCAGTTAAAAACTTATTAATGACAATTTATTCCTGTTTATATTAAGGTCCTTACAAACGCTACCTTTTCCTGAACTTTTTATATACAATTTCGTACGTCTATTTCGGCTTCAACCTGGTATTGTTGGATGGTATAATTCAAGTAGATATCGTTTTAGTGATATTCATTTTTAGCCCTATTTTCGCCGACTCAGTAAACAGATTATATAGCTTGGGCTGCAACTGTTCACGTCTCTGAAATAGTAATACAATGTTATTACCCAATGCAAGATCTTCATCAGAACCGTTTAATCTTCAATTAATACCAACGACTCAATCCAAAGCTATGATGAAGAGTGTTAATAGGTAATCTAGTGTGAGGGATGACAGTAAAGTAAAGTTAAATGCAATACATTACTTAATTACAATTATTCATGCGTTGATGTTGTCTACCTACAAATGGGGTAATGGAATGTAGTTTGCTGCTTAAATAGATATTTGTTCTCGAAAAAAATGTCTACGATGTTTTTGCTTTCATTTGAACAAATTTGTTATAATTGTAACAATTCAACATTTCTTAATCATTCACATTATCATCCATAATTTGGATAGCTCAACTTCCGAATTATTTTTTTCGTGGCTTAATCCATAAATTCTTTATATTTTTTCTAATTGCTATTATAAAGTTTCCCCCTTATGGCTAGCTTTTCAATGGAATGTCTTCCTTCAATATAAATGATAATATTTAGAAATATGTTTTAAATAAAGATCAAGTCTAGAAAGGTGTTTCACGTTATTATACAATGGATGTAACTACCCCCAAAATAAATTTATCGGTGGTTTCAAAGAAATCTATAATTTCTCGATACAAATTTTCTAATAACTTTGTAATTTAAAACTATGAATTTAAGATTAAATTACTGTAATAAGTTTATAATTTTAATAATTTTTGAAATCAATTTGTATATTTGATTAATATTACATCAAAAATCCATACCGAACTAATATTAACAAATAAGTAACTATGATTTCTGTCTCCTGGTATTACTCCTTAAGTTAGTTAAGTTAGTACTACATACAAGTGTAGTATTAAGTAGTAGTCACTATTCTTAGATACTAATGTATTAAAAAATAATATTAAAAATTTTAATAAACCGATTTTAACAAATTTTTATCATCCATTTATTGGACATTAAAAAAGATTTACAAAATCAGTCTAAATAAATAATTTTAAAAATGTTCGAGTAATTATCCAAAAATAATTTAAAAATTTGCATGAATTATTTGTACCGCATATATATATATATATTTACTTTTGCGATTTAATTATTAAAAAACAAAAATTAATTTATATATTTATAGTATATATAAACGTTTTTTTTTTTGTCTACTGAGTATTCAAAGTTATTCTTGATACCAAAAATCTGTTTTCTTTTCTCAATTTAGCCTCTTTTATTTTTCACGAAAAAAATGATCTTACTCGCTCCTACTAAATTGTGTAAACCAAATCAAATAAAAATCTTTGTATATTTTTGTTGCACTTACGTTTTCATATAACGAATAAAATTTATATAAAATTTTAATTTTACATCATTGCCGCGCCGCGCTCACACACAACTTGAGTTGGCTTCTGTAATTCAGTATTCATTCGGTATCTTGTATCTGCGGGTTGTGTTTAGTTCCGTGTTTTCGAAAACGTTTTCCTTTGAATTTGCTTATTTTATGCTATGCAATAATTTTGCTTCTCCTAAGCTACTCGAATCTATATCGAACTGATAAAAATAGCACAAGTACGTCTCCAATATCTTTGTATCTGTCTTTGTGTCTTTGCTATGCAGCACTAATATCTTCAACATCAACATCAACATCATCATAATCATTATCTTGTTCATCATTTGCAGCATCATTATCGTAAACAGACACAACAAAAAAATTCGTAGCAACATTGAACCAAAAGCATATGACTTGATTCTTTATATTCTGAACCATTCAACAGGCAACGTCCAAGCAGTGTTTCACTGAGAATAAATACAATTTTAAAGATAAACAACGATTTATACAGCACACACAGATACACTCGTACACAAAGATACTATACACCCCATAATTTCGTACGGCACACATCACCATCTCTGAATATACGGCGTCGTTGCAATTGTCGAGAATCAGACTTTTGAAATTGATTTTTATCCATTCATACTCTGCGCTTCTGTTACCTTTAGTTCGGTGCTAGTACGGCTTCTCCTCCTGCTATTCTCGCGCACTCCGCATGCTACACAGATATTCTCTGAGACAAATCGCTTTGGCCATAGATTCTATTCTACTTTAGATCTCGTATTTTTGGCTACAGCTTCTTGGCGTGATTTCATTTTAATTTAATTTTAGTCCAAGGTTTAAAGCGTTAGCTTCTTCATATGTTCGATCGCTTGTTAAATGTGAAAAATTTTCCTCAGTTTTTTTCGGTTGTATCTTCAACTTTGATCTTTTTTAACGGAACGCGCGTACCAAAATAAGATTACTGTAGAACAAGAAAAATTGTATTATTAACAAAGTGGCTGATTTAAGTGATCCTTATAACAGTGCCATCAGCACTAACTCCCCACTAAGGTAAGTGTGGATAATGAAGAACCGATTTAAAGTTTTTTTTTTTTTACATATATATATGTATATATATATGTATACTTATGTGATTTTAGAAATAACAAATAAAAAAAAAAATATAAAAGAACAAAAATTGTGAATTTTCGAAATTCACATCGCGTTTTCTAAGTCTGTACAAAATTTTCTAATTTTCTAATTTTAAAAAAGGCCTGAGTCATTATTTTTGGAAAGTCTTTATTGGCTCTTTAAATACAAAAGTGCGCAATGCTGAATTTACATTTTAAGTTGCAAGTGCTTGAAATCGATCCGATTACGCAATATGTAAATAATTTCAAATAAACCAGTAAAGTATTAATATTATTTTATAATTTAAAATTAACAAAATTAAAATTTTACAAAAAAAAATTCTCTACTTTATAGCAAGTACACTTTATACTGGTACACTGAAACCGTTTATTTTAAAGGATCATAAAATATTTTCTTAAATAAAAATAAAAACAAATTTGAATAAAATTGGATTATATATTGGTCTAGTTGGATGTATTACCTACCGGTGGATCTCTTATAAGTTAATTTAATACTCGTATAGTAGCTTATAATTTTCTTGAAAAAAAAAATAATGTTTGCAGATATTTGAAAGTTTATAAAGAGATTCTAAAAAAGTATAAAATTATGTAAAATATCTTCTTAAATTAAAAGATTTGATGCTTTCAAAACCTTATATTAAATATTAAAATCTAGATGTATTCAAAAGAGTTCGTAAAATTGCTAATAACCGAAATAATGGTTGTTTCAAAAATTTTCAAAAAAAAAAAAGCAAGAAAAAATTAGTATTCAGACATTCTAAATTAAGTATATCCCTATCATTCAAACATCATTCATTCTTAATCTAATACATACTGTATGTATATTCGCTTTTCATGTCTTGAGTTAAAGACGTCCGATTGTAAGGACATCACATAAAATGTCAATTTTAAGGAAATCGAGTCTTAAATAATAAAATAATGACATTTTTTTTCAATTAGTTTAGTAGTTTAAATGTTGTGAGCTATTATATATATGAGAAACGTCATTATATATATATGATAAAAGTCCATTTTTTGCGTAAAAATAAAAATCGAAAATTATTCTATCGCTAAGTCAACCTAAAAAGTTTAGTTTCTTATTATTTAAATTAAAAATCTACGAACAATACCGAAGTTATAACCAAAAGAAAGAAAGTGTCTATATTTAAATTTTTTCAAATTGTTAGACAAAGTATATTACCTATCAGATATTTGAGATTAATTTTCTTAAGATAATTCTAAGAGATATTGTCCCCAGAAAAAAGAATTTAAAAAGTATTTCGAAAACCAATTCAAACAAAATTTTCTTAATCCGTATTCGAGTTTTATGGGTCATATGGGAAAAAAGTGATATAAAGTGCACATTTATGCTGCTAACTAGTATTATATTTGGTTAAAACAGTTTTTCAATATTTAAATTTAGAAAAAGTATGCTATCAAAGCAATTAATTTTTAAATATTAAAGGGACAAACTTTATTTTTTTTTATGATATATTTTCAGTATTATGTACATTATACATATTGCATATTAATATTAACAAATATTAGACTTTTATATATAACAATATGTTGCCGAATCATCTGCTAATGTCGTAGTTAAATTGAAGCAGTTTCATTAAGTATTCACTGCGAACTCACGAACAATCTACTATAAAGTAGAATTAAAGATATAGTCTTTGCACTCTGTATATGACAAATCGTTTAGGTAGATATACGATCGTTATTATTTTTTATAACGATAAAAAATAATTGAGAGGCCTTTGTTGAATCCCCAAACTCTAAAATGGACTCTAATTCTTTTAATATTAAATTGATAATAATATTAAAAATTGATAATAATACTAAATCTTGACATATGCAATAGCTTCCAATACAAGAACTTGTATCTAAACAATAAACTTATACGTCGGCTATATTGAAATGTTTATATTGAAATCAAAACGATCCAAATTTTAGTAGTGTTCATTTGTATATTATTTTGTACAACAACTAAATTTAAAAAATAAATAATTAAAATAAATATTTTCTCTTAAGAATTTATTTTAAAGCCATTGCTTAAAATAGTAACTGTATTCACCAATATAATTTCCTTTCTAAAAGAAATTTTGAAAGAAAGAAAGTTAAGAAATTATATAAATCTTATATTGTTTAAATCACGCACTTAATATATATGTATGTATGTATATTTATTTTCATTTTAAATTTCATTTTTACAGTATGATGTATCTTAAATTAATATATAAATAAATATAAAAATAAATATAATTAAAATAGCGACTGTGACACAATGTCGTCCGTCGACTTATAGTCTAATAGTAGTATTAAAAATAGTTGTATAATAGTGAGTATAAGAATAAACTAGTGTATACACATTATAAATGATAGATGAGCTATAAACTATATATTAATTATTATATTCTGATATTAAATAAGACCGATATGCTATACAATTTTTTACATATTCTGCTACTTTTACATATTCTACCTCAGAACCGTTTAAAATATTTATAATGTTTTCATAAGATAGAATAACATAGCTTTACTAAAGTAAACTAATCGAAACTCTTGTAGAATAGGACAACGGCCTAGAAAATGCACAATATCTTCAGTCTCATCTAAATTACACATACTACAGAGCGCAGATCTATTCGTATATATATCAAATCTGTTTCCATTTAGCTGTATCATGCTACTTCTTGCTTTGAGTATCCAGGTGATATTTTTAATATGTGTTATGTCAGCTATATATTCCTTTACTAGTGATGGTGTTAAGTCTTTATATATTCGGTTAATATATATATATAAACTGTATTTTAATAGTTCAGTGTATTTGTAAGATATAGTAGAATGATTCGGTCATTCTAACGAATGTGCTAAATCAGTTTCAAAGAATCTGTTCATGTGTTTGTTTACGTGAACTGTCTTAAATTACTTTTTATATATACTATATTATTAAATTTATAATTATTCTTAGATTTGCATACTAATAAATTTCTAATGAAAGATGTCTTGTGATCCAAAAAATATTTCTCTTTATACATAAAATGACATATTTTATTATTATTATAAACAAGACCGCTTAGAATTGCTTAGTTAGCTGATTGAGATTCGTTCATGGATTCGTAAATTGCAGTTTGTATTGTAAATTTAAATCTGTTTTTAAAGTTAAAAATCTTTAACACCAATTTCACTAGTGACTCTGTCGTTATTAATGATCGCGGCCATAATAATAAAACAGTAGTTGAAGCATTACCACATATTTTTGTCGAAAAAATCATTCCACAGAAGTAATCCATATAAAAATATAAGTATATAAATATAAGCATATGTAAAATATAATTAATCTCACATGAGTTATAACTATACAGCAATTCCATTAACAATTATCATTAACAGTGGTAGTGCTAATCTAAAGTTTTACATTTACAGTACAATACAACTGACATTGACTTTTGATAATATTCAATACTATAATCTGATCATTTCGATTCATAACAATCAGGGCGGTTGTCTCAGTAATAATTTAATCTTAAAACTGTTTAAGCTCACGTTTAAATCTATACTTAATACCTGTAACAGTTTTAGGACTTACGTTACTACTGTGAAATCAATCCTAAGTGAAACATACAATTTTATTTTTGTTCTGTTTAACTTCATTTTACACAACTTATTAGATCAGGCACAAACCAATTATGTCTGACACATACCAATTATATCTTTCTCAAACCAATTGTATCTATCATAAACCAATTAGTTCTGCAGAATTATCTCATTAAATACGCTATATACAACATTTAAATACAACTCTACGTTTTTTACAATAAATGCTATTTGTTTATTTCAATAAACATTATTACTATCACTTTATTAGGCATCTTCGATGAAATTCTGTATCATTTCATTATATGTTAATAATAATATAAGACGCATACTATATGGGCATATAATTCATAATAATATATACCTCACATTTTTCTATCTTGAAGTTGATTTACAGCTAAATAATCTATAGAAAATTAATAAAATTATATTTTTATAAAATAAAGCAAACTACAAATTGAATTGTTTCACAAATAGTAAAAGAAAATGGAAGTATATGTAGTCATTATATATACAGTATTCAGTATTATATTCATTATAGATGTATTAAAGAAAATAAATCACCTTTTTAATCAGTCATTGATAATATTTCTGTCACTTGTGACGCAATTTTTTCATAATACTTCTACCTTTCAACAATGACAAAATTGTGATTTTATGAATTTTAGACCTGAACTAAAATTTTTATGAAAAATGTCATTATTCAATGTAGTTTACTGTTTATTAATATAAATAAGTGTTCTCTGGAATACCAACGAAAATTGTGACTTTAAATAAGTGGTTAATGTTTTCAATGTAAAGATTCTCTAGCATATTGTATCTAAAAGTAGTTGCAGATATATATTTTACAAATACTTAGACAAAAAAAAAGATAAGTATCACAACGATACAATCTCTTCTTAACACATTAATCTTTCTAATTTTTCTTGTATGAAGGTCTTCAAAATACCCAATTATAGTGGATATAATCTGTGTATTATCTTGGCAAATCAGATGTGTTTGCTTTTACAAATAGAAATATTTCTGGGTGACAACATTAAATTCATCCAGTGTATTTCCATAACATGGTTGTTACCAATCACTTACAGGGTCTCCCTTCATTTTAAAATATAATAGCCACAGCATTTCCAGCAGTTTTCTCTTTTTTAAGTCCTTTTAAATTATTCGATATATTATTTTATTTATTCTTTAGTCTCCGGAGTATATCCACATTTCATTATTGTTTGAGATATTACATAAAATGATCTCCATAATTAACGTGAATCATTTTAACAGAGTCGTGTCAGAAATGTTTGGGTCGTTAGACTTTTTAGTTCTTACGCATAGTGAGCAAAAGAAGTATTATTATAATGACATGTTTCAAATTTCTTGATTGTATATTTAAGAACTTAGTCTTTCTACAAAAAGTTTCCAGTTGTCTTTATTCCTTACTATGTATACAAACTCGTTAAACTAGGTATTTCAATGTTTCTGTGAATACTGTTCGCTTCCATGTTGGCTTTGGACGTCTTCTCTTCTTGATCCAGCCGGGGTTTATACTAAGTCTCAAGAAGCTACAATGCGCGTATCTGAGCAAAAAAGTGTACTATCAGGGTATCAATCAGGGTTTTGTAACATTTTTTTTCCTTAGCCAATTTAAACAAAATATTTAAATAAATATAGTTTTTGTTACTTACTTTGTTTAAAATATTTAAGCAATATAGAGCATTAGTACGTTCAAGTTAAAGCGATTATGGTAATATAAATTGTGATATAAGCAGATTGTTGTTATATTTAATCGACAATCATATATCATATAACTGGATTTTTGAAATAAGTTATAATATATTGTATAAAAAAGTCTTATTTCGAGTCTAAAATTTTGAACTGTGTCTAGTCTAAATATTAATAAGGTTTCTTCTCTATCTTAAAGTCTACTAATTTTTTCAGCTAATAGTTCTAATGCTGTTGTTTATTCTGTTTTTGGTCTAATAAAAATTTCCTTGCATATACTTTTTGAGATGGAATTTCTTTTCGCACATTATGTTCAGACGGACGTCCTGGAATATGTCCGAAGCCCTTAATATTGTTTGTATAGCTAATTGATTGTAATTCAACTTCAACAATTAGCAAGTTGGGTATGGCCTTACTGCGGGCCGTGAGTCTCAACAGAATGTGAGATTAGTTCGTTGTTAATTAACCGATTTTTTTATAATTTGAAATATAAATAAATTAAATACTTATAAAAGAATTTTTGGTTTTTTTGTCAACATATATAAAGTTTATTAAAGATTATATTTTGCATAATTTTTGTGTAATTTCTGGCACCTGAAATAGTAAATACCTATAGAGTGTAACCGACAATTTTTTATTATTAGTAAAGCGTTAACATTTGGCTGGCTATTAGTAAGATAAGTTTTATAGAAAAGCTTGAATATAATTTTGGGGTATAACAAAGTATATAAAAATAATAAAGTCCGTAAAAAAGTGACTGAATTTTTTGCACATTTTCACTTATTGAACTTAAAAAATTTTCTATATATCATTAATAACTATTGAGTATCATAAACTATATAAGGGCTTGAAATTGGTCCAATTTTTGCGAAAACTCAATTTCATAAAATTGTAAATAATATTAAAACTTATGGGTGGAAAATGCAGTAGGTGGAGTATTGTGAAAGTTTCTCAAACTTATGGTAGTAATATAATGCAAGTATGTTGTGTTCGAAATTGTGTTTTTTTTTACATATTTATGATATAGTTTTTGATATATTTAAAAAAATGGAAAACTTGACCATGGTTGTTCCCTGAATTTCGAGAGGTTCCTATATACTAAATAAGAAAAATTTGAATTTAATGTCTCTATACCGAATTTGAAACTTCTAATTTTAATTTTGCAACACTTTGAGCCTTGTAGTATTCTATTGTATTCTTCTTCATATATGTATATTATTCTTTCCGTAGTGAGTGACTAACCCTGCCAAACTTTCCCAAGGATCATACATTTTTTTACTTAATCGATTCTAATGTAAAAACTACTACTAAATAAAAAATAATATAAATTCGATTGTTTGCGCTTTTGCAATATAAATGTATATCAATGTGCATATAAATATGCCTCGACGATTTTAAATTTTACTAGACGCAATCTCTAATTATACATACACATATTATAAATATATTTATTAAAAACTATTTTTCATGTTAATTTAATTTAAATTTAAAAATAGTTTTAATTACCAATATTCTTAAGATAATTGATTGAATTAAACTAAAATAATTTCATTTAATAAAAAACTATTTTTTTTTGAAAGATTCTATATTATTAGAAGCATACTAACTTAAAACAAAACTTATATTAAAAAATATTTTTAATGTCAAGTTAAATTTTGAAATAGTTTTAATTACTGATATTTTTAAGATAACTAAATTAAACTAAAATAATTTCAATTTATAAAAAAAAAATTTTTTTTTGGACGATTCAGAAGTATAAAAATTTAATATAAAATTTTTATTAAAATTATTTTTCATGTTAATTTAAATTTTGAATATAATTATTAAAAAATATTTTTCATATTAATTGAAAGTTTTAATGGTTTAATTACTGATATTTTTAAGAAATTGAATTAAAACAATTTCATTTAATAAAAAAAATTTTTTTTGGAAGATTCTATATTATCAGAAGCATAAAAAGTTAATATAAGTTTTTATTTGTGTTGGAAAAAAAACTTCTATTAAAAAATATATGTCATGTTAATTTTAATTTTGAATATATTTATTAAAAAATATTTTTTATGCTAACTAAAATTTTTAAATGGTTTTAATTACTAAAAATTTTTGGATAATTGAATTATTTTAATAAAGAATTTCATTTTATAAAAAGAAGAGTTATTTTTTTTAAATCCTGTGTTATTAGAAACATAATAAGTCAATATAAAACTTTTATAAAAAAATGTTTTTCATGTTAATTTAAATTTTGAATATATTTATTAAAAAATATTTTTTATGTTAACTAAAATATTTAAATGGTTTTGAATACTAAAAATTTTTTAGAAAATTGAATTATTTTAATTTCACTTCATTTTATAAAAAGAAGAGTTATTATTTTTAAATTCCTGTATTATTAGAAGCATAATAAGTCAATATAAAACTTTTATTAAAAAATATTTTTAATGTTAACTGAAATTTTGAGATCGGTTTCATTACTAATATCAAGAACACTAAATACACTAAAATTGTATTTAGTGTTCTTGCTAATATTCTTAAGATAATTAAATTAAACGAAAATAATTTCATTTTATAAAGAAACAATATTGTTCTTGTGACAGATTCTATATCAGAAACATATTAACCCAATATAAGTTTTTATTTGTGTTTGAAAATAACTTTTTTTTTCTATTAAAAATTCAACATTAATCATCGAACGTACTCAGCCTTAACAAAATACTGGCTTGTGCGTGTTAAAGCTTTACCAGATATCAAAACTCACATCAGAGACAATAAATTCTTATCAGTAAATTCACCTGCGCCAGTTATGATAGCTGCTAGTATGTATATGTATTATACATACTATAATATATAATTGTATGTACTCGCTTACATATAAACCAACTAAACGGTACATACTTAAAACAAGAAAAGCTTAATAAAAATGAATCTATATGTACACATACATATATTTATATAAAGATAAAGAATTATTTTTTTTTAGTGTTGCACAGACAAAAAAAAATTTTTAATACACAAACAATTTCAAGTAAAAATTATCTTACATTTAATGTGTAGAGGAGCTCTGCATTAAACCCTAGTTACCCAGGTTGATATTGGAAAAACAATCAAAAGCTAATGTGTACGTAAGCGTTGTTGTTGTGCTGTTGTGTTGTTGTTCTTATACTGTTAATATTGTTGTTTTTGTTCTATTTTCGCAGAAGAAGGGTGGCGCAAGTACCTTGAGAGATAAACAGGTGAACTGCAGTTTGAAGAATAGTTCAAAAAACTTTGCTTGAACTTAAGTTGTAAGTTGTATACATACGAATACGCACAGATTGCTTGAAACTAAGTACGGTGTTATTATTCAGTTAATTATTTTGATTGAAGTTATATACTCGTATATTTAAAAATATATACATATATAAAAGTGATTTAGTTGCTCATTTAACAACGGTAAAAATCAATATTAATAAGCCTTAAATCGAAGCAAAAAAAACAAAAAACAAATTTATAGAGATATTTTTAGATAATTTCACAAGATAAGGTTAAATTCAACTTAAATGTGTTATGCTTGTCTTTCGTAAATTATGTTTTTAATACTTGACGCAAAAGAGAGAGAGAGAGTGCGCTTTTGAAATGCGCAGGCTTCGTTCTAGTTTCAAACTAAATGATTTTACGCGAGGTATTCCTTCTGATTGCAAATAGCGTTACATTTGTCTCTCTTGCCAGTCAGCCAGCCTATATTGTCTGCTGTCTGCTACGCTGCAAGGGGGCGGTGGTACGTATGAGCACTATTAAGCTGCTAAGTTTTAATCTTATCTCAAACTTTTGTTGATTTTGTATACATACAGAAAGTACTGTTTAAACAAAAATGCTAATAATAATTGTGTTTATGTGTGTGTGTCTTCATTGCGAATGAATATTTGTTATTTCTGTTTTTTTTTTTAATATTTTTTGTTTTATAATTTTATTGGTTTCTGCTTGAGGAACTTAAAACAAGAAACGTTCTTTATTTTAATGTTTCTACCCCTTCATGGCTCGTTTAATTTAACGTCGTGTTTGACAGTCTTTGACTTCGTAATTTTTCGTTAAAGCTTGGCATTACTTTTCTGTATCTATTCTCAGTTGTTGTTGTTATTATTACTGTGCTGTTGTTGGTTTTGCTTTTGTTTTTGTTTTTGTTTTTGTTTTACATAAAGTGCACTTGCAATTTCATAATTTGCTGTTGAAACTGTTTTTGTTGTAATCGATGAATTTGTTTATTTTTTTTTTTTGTTTCTGTTTCTGTTGCTTTTTAATTTATTTGTTGTCAATCTTGACTTGAAGTGTAATAACGTTTTTAAGTTCTGCTTTTGTTCTTCCTCAATTTTTCTTTGACTCAAATGTGTTTCAAGTTCTATTTCATGTGATTTAGTTTAATATTTGTCATACGCTACATTGGACGTACGCGTTGCCGCTTCTTCAGTACGTGTTCTTATATCAGTTAATATTTATTATGTGCGTGTGTGAGTTTGTATTTTGTATAAATGTGTTCGAAAAGTTCGCTTCGTGGGCATATATTAGTGAAAATTAGTGTAAATCCAAACATTTCGTAGTATAATTTTCAAACACTTACTTTTTAATGTTCTAATCTCTAATTTGAGATTAGATATAGAATTCATTGGAACACGCTTCAGGTGCAATAGACACCGCTTTAAGGTAAAAGTACATAGGCGGTTGACATTCAGACTTAAAAGTTCGTATATTTAAAAAAAGAGCAAATAATTTTTAAATGTGTTAATTAAGTTTGAAAAAAATTTACGACGCTTAAATAATTGATCATTTCAAAGTACGAAAAATTGGAGTTTATGGTATAAAAAAAAAATCATATATATAACAATTAATAATTATTTTTTTTTTAATTTTAAAACATATGTATGTCATAGCAAAATTGGTTTTTATTGTTGTGTTGTTCATTTAATACAAGAGAGTCGATTTTAATTAAGTCAGTTTCAAGCCTTCTCTTATGTATTTTATGGTAACCTTGATTACGTTTATGTGTCAAACTACAACAATACATAGAAATACACCAAGTATTCAACTACTGAGTTAAAGGAAGAAAAAATATTCTTAAGTAAATTAAAAAATATCATAAAACCTTTTTAATATGAATAAAATAAAAGCATATTTTTTCACTTTATTGATTAGTTGATATTTTGAATTTGATGATATATTTGAACAATTAAGTGACATATACAGTGAAAAAAATGGAATATAGAATTTTTCACTATAGTTTTTTTTTTATTAGACCTAGCACTAACATCAAATTCGCACGAAGAGTTGGCATTAGATTTCATTATACAAAAATTTCTATAAAATATATTGAGAAAATACAGTGAAAAAAAAAATGGACTATAGATTCTTCACTATAGGTTTTTTTATCAGACCTAACACTAACATCAATTTCGCACGAAGAGTTGGCATTAGATATCATGAAAAATTTTCTATAAAATATATTGAGAAAATACAGTGAAAATAATGGAGTACAGAATTCTTCACTATAGGTTTTTTTATATTTGATGTCAGTATCAAATTCGCACGAAAAGTTGGCATTAGATTTCTTAAAAAAAGATTTCAATAAAATTTTCGTATAATAAATTAATATAATAATTGAATTTACATAAAACTCCATATAAAAAAAATTACTACAAAATGTTGACATAATGAAAATTATTTTTTGCATAGAGTTTTGTGTCTATTTTTCATAAGAATTGCATAACAGTACTAGGACTATATTATATAGACAGTCGTGGCTAAGTAGTATGTAATTAATTCAAACAAAGAAGACGTTTTCAGTTAACAAAAAAAAAAAAATTGACGAAGAGTGAACTTTAAACATGTAGACAGGTTATATAGACAGGTACAAATATATATATATACAGATCATGATCAAAAGACATTTTTTTTACTATTTTGGTACGTTTTTTCATGCGTGAATTAAAAAGATATTGACTTTTGTGTCTTTAAATCTTACTTACTTAGTTGGCCATTACAGACCTAAGTCGTCCTTGGCTTATGTCTCTAATAGTAAGTTAAACATATTGCTAACATTTTACAGAACAACCCCGTTTTGACCAAGGTGACGTGGTTCATCACAGTGAACAAATTTAAATCGAAGTTTATCTCATTCTCTTAGCGTCAATTTTCTTACTTAAATTAAAAACATTTTCAAATGTGTGATGTGATCATGATGTGCTCTATATAGCATAGTCCCTAATTAAAATTTCTTTTATTTAAAGTTTTATGTCAATTTTTCGTGCAAAATGCAAGTTGATACTACTCTTTAGTGAATAATTTTTAATACTAATCTTAAATTATACACAGGCATTTTGAGAATTCATTAAAAAATGTTTATCTGTTTTAGAATTGTTTACTGAATTAAATGAACCATGCCACATTTGATTAATGTTTGAGGATTAATTTTGGCGTTTTAATTGTTCATGTTTGCTACACTTAATGAATTCTGCAGATTGAAAATTACTTATACACAAATAACGCATAGACTTTTTACTTTAACTGTTCACCGTTCTGTTCTATGTAAAATAAAAAATATCAAAAAATGTTAGAAGAAAAGTATTTTGCATTATTGGTTTCATTATCTTTTCAACAAAAACTGTTATAAAAACTAATTTTAATCCTCAATTTTACTCATGTCTATAAAGTAGCAAATATTACAGAGCATAGATATATTTTAGTCTAGTCTAATTTTTTTACTGTGATTTTTTGCTTAGTAATAAAATCCATTTCGTAAGAAATATTGATATTAAAATTCCGTATAAAAAATATGTTTATACACATTGAAAATTTTTTTACGTGGAGTTTTGTGTCAATTTTTCGTGCGAAATGGATGTTATTATTAACCTTTTGTGAGAAATTTCCTATTCTAATCTTAAATTATGTACAGGTTACTTAAGGATTCATTAGAAAAAGTTGATAAATTTAAGAATTGTTCGTTGATTTGTATGAAAAGTATGTTCAAATTGAAACCGATTGTACAAATTTTTGGAGATGCTATTCTATTTTAATTATATGATACTGTGTTAACCTTAAACGTTGTAAATCATGCAGTTTTGTATGGATAATGATATAGTTGCATATTTCGTGAGTTACTGTGATAGTTTATACATACTCTGATATGTTTAATTATGACGTGTATACACGTTTACATATCCATAACATTTTTGCAGTAGACATGGCAGATGATGCCATAATCAAAGCATCACCTGCCGATCATTATGATCTTCCAAACCCATACAAATGGACATTTTTGGCATCAAATTCCTTATTTTCTTGTGATCGCTCTGTTCTTAAATTGGGAAATATTCTCAGGGCAATATTTGGTAATTGGTAGCTTTTTTCAACATCAATAAATTCTTATTAGCTTAGCAGTCATTTATTTTTCGTCCATTGTTGAACGTAATTGATTAAATAATAAGTAATTAATCAAAACATAGAATTAACGTCTTTAGTCTCAAAAATAATTACCAAATAGTAACCTTTAAACTCATGCTGAACACTTATATGATAAATAGTCACGGAATTTTACGCTTTTTTTGGTTATGAACAAAAGACATATTATATAAAGAGTCATATCACAATTGTCAATTTAATGTCTTTTGTACTATTTTATTGAGTTTTTTTGGTAAAACCATGCTTACATTACTAACTTTAGTGGAAAATATCGACTTTGACTTACATCTATTTACCAAATATTTTTTTTCGTATATAAAAGTAGCTTAATTTAATAACTTTTCTTGAATAAAACACTAAAAATAATGCATTATCGATAAGTTTTTGGTATAAAAATGTTAAAATGTTTTCTCATGTTTGACATGATACGACCTGTTACGACGGATATATAAATAGACTCAAAACGTAAACCCAAAACGATAATATAAACGTTTGACATTTGGGAACTAACGTTCGATAGCTAATATTCATACCGTAAACATAGTTTTACACAAATATACACAACCAAATAAATATACACATATTTACTCCTACTAGGCACAAATTTTGACATTACAGAGCAAGACTGTTCTGATAACGAGATGAGGAAAAGAAATCCAGATAAAAAAAGAACAGATAACCCATTCAAATCAGATGCAATACCGTTGTTGTTGACCGTTTTGAAACAAAGCATCATTTTTATTGTTATTTGCTTAACACCAGTGATATTCCTTAAAAAAAAATAATAAAATAAAATTTTGTGTTTAATATCACAAAGTATGTCTTCAAAGTCAAGAACTAAATCTCCACATAATCAACATTTGGCGCCCTATTTCTGCTGATTTAAAATGCACTACCGTCTTTCAAGCTGAAACTTATGCCATCATGCTGACGTTCTAGAACTCAGCTAGCTGCTACACAGTTTGCTCAACGGTATCAATACGCGTTAGTAGTGCAAAGCTAAGTGAAGCTCTAACAAGCTTATCACATAAAAAATCGTTATCACTAACCATCGTTATTTTGTTTGTAGTAGAATTTAGGTTTGTTTGTGCTTATTATGATTGTTAAGAGTTTTTCGTCAACTTTTTATTAATTAAAAAAATAAAAAATAATAATAATTTTGTGCTTACAAACTAAAAACGGCTACGACGACGGCGACGATGGTGACGACGACGACGACAAACGTAAACGTAAATAAAACAAATTTCAGACACGAAATCACCAACACCGTTGCAAAGCGGGCTTTTATCGAAACCCTAACTAACAATCTAGCAAACGCATATTATCGCCTTCAGAGACTAGCCCAGCCCATATACTCTGATTGAAAATGAATTTAGTCAAAAATAAGGCTTGCCTTATTGCATATCGGTCATGTTATATTTTCTCTATAATTGTTTAACTAAAGTATCAAAATATTTATAGTATTTTTTTCCTTTTCAATTTTTTCTCGGTTTGATTAAAGCAGTTTTAAAACTTCACATAAAAAAGAAATGAAGATGGAGAAAACTCCCCGTTATACGCAACGGGAGCGCAATATGGTATTAGGATTCGCTGCACAGTACAAGGATGTTATTGAGAATAAACGTACCGATGCTGAGTCGAATCGTAAAAAAGATGAAGTGTGGCGTCAAATTGCTAAAGAGTTTAATGCACGAGTTTATCACCAGCGTTCCTCAAAGCAGTTGCGTCAATTATATAAGAATATGAAATTGCTTTTGAAGAAGGATTTATGTGGTGAGGGTAAAGGTAATCGCTCATTTATGGATCTATTAAATACATTGTCACAACAAGAGTCTGTCGCACAATATATATCAGAACAAATGTCTCCCGAGGGTTTCAACAGCCGACCGCAAAAATTTGACGACGATTTTGATGACACAAAGGTATGTTGAATCGAATTTTGTTTTTTATTTTTTTATAAAATTATTCACACCTAAATGTTAACATATGTATTTAAGCTTTGTTAAGGGGGTTTCGGCTTCTTATTGATTAAGAGGTAAGCGTTGAAATGTGCGATAACAACAAGTGGAGTTATATTTTTCCATGAAATAAGCTTTTTACCGTATCGTGCATTGGAAATCAGGCCAATAAGCGTTCAATAAACACAACTGATTAAGAATTCTGACAGTTTTAGTAAATATTTAATACATAGTTTTAGGCGTATAATTTGATTATTTAGCGATTGTATTTAACTTTAATTGAAGTAAAAGTTAAGGTGGATGAAAAGAAAAAGGGTCAAGTGATACATATATGTGTACAGATATGTTGTAAAATAATGTGTTATGACCCAACAAGTTATAGGCACATGGTTTAAGTAAATGATATCCAAAACTGATATCTAACAATAGAGTATATACTATACAGTGTTGCGCCAAAGTTTATGACCAGCTCAATAATTTTAATTACACAAATTTGGAAATGAAATAAGACAAAGTACGAGAATATTTTGAGTCAACAAATTTATTTTTTAAATAATAAAAATAAATTTTTCAAATAAATTTCTAAATAAATTGCACAAAATTAAAATAAAATAATAATTATCTTATATCTAAAAACGTTTAAAGTAAATAATAACTTCGCATAAATTTAAGAACACTTCAACATCTAAAATTATATCCTTTGACTTCAATATACATCTTACTAACTTTCGTATTATTTCACTTTGAAATTAGTGTATTGAAAATTATTGAGGTGGTGTTAAACTTTTGCGCAGCACTGTATCTCAAGCATACATATACATCACACTTCTACAAATTTGTTTTTAAATGTATTTATATTATATTTTACAAATACAGATATTTTTTTTATTAGTATGATTTTGGATATAACTTTTAAGCTGGAAGGAAGCATATACATTGTTACATGTAGAGAATAATTAAAAATTTGTTTTACTTTTTCTTTTAAATTTAATAATAAATAAAGCAAAACTCAAATATAACAAAAGATTTAATAAATTACACTATTTATACATATACATACATGAATGAGAAGTGTATTGTTATGCAGATGTATTATTATTATAGACGCAGGTAATAATATATATATATAGGTTAACAAAAATTGGGGAAAATACCTATTACTTTAAATTGGAACCTTAATAGAATCTGTGTTTAAAGTTAAATAAAAAATAAATAAAATTAATGATTTGAATAATACTCGAATTTGCCAAAAACATTTTTGGTGTGTATTTTTCAGTTTATAAAAATTTTTTAAACAATAATTGTTGTTTATATATTGAGTTTTTATCTGATATATATTATTAACTTTTGTAAGCTATTTCTTTAATAATACGACTATTATATGCATTATATATAATTTAGTCTATTAAATGGTTTGTAAAATAATTATATATTTACCAAATATAAAACTATTTCTTTAACGTTGGAAATATACATTTTAGATAGAATTTTAATTCCTAAATGCAAATTTTCCTTTATTAAAATTTTATCAATACATTTTTAAGCAGGAACTAAACTGCATGGAACTAAATCAAAATAAACCTATATATTTTTTCCTTTGGGTTCTGATATTAACTCTGACCACTTATATCGGTTATGTGGTTTTCAGTGCAATTCCAGTTCAAAGCCCTGGTTGCTAGAACACAATTTATTTATAAAAAGGATTGTTTTATTATCAGTAATAGTTTTTATTTGATACTTCATCAAATATAGAAATCCAAAGTAACATTTCCGGTATACCTCACTTTTCTACTTAAAAAAAACATATACTCACAAAATGTCCGTATCAAAAATAGTTTGCAAAATAGAAGGGTCGAACAGCAATGTGGAAGTAACAACAAAAATTTAATTAATTTATTGAAATTTGGCTGACCTTGCAGAGCTGTTTCGTGTATTACCAAGTACTTATCATCAGTGATCTTAAGAAATATTCGAATTTTTATTCGAATATTGAATGAATTGAATGTTATTTTTCAATAATATAATATAAATAATACAATATATTATAATACGTATAAGCGTAGATAATTTGGATAGTATTACTTTGGGTCCATAAAAAATTAAAGTTATGTTTAACGCAATAATAATAATTATTTAAATATATTTTTAGTTTTAAGCATCTATTAAATATAAACTAGTATTTTGTAATTTTTTAATCATTTTTCTATGTTTAGTTTCCAGGTAACTTGGGAGGCATGGACACTGATGTGATTGTTATAAAATCTGAAGATATAAGCGACAATGAGCAATCACAAAGCGGCCTAAATCATGATATGGATGATGATGATGATGACTGTCTTAGTACAAAGGATATACCAGAAGTGTGCTTAGAAGAAGAAGACGATGAAATATTTGCAACAGACTTAAGACAAACATTACAACAGCATAACATACGTCGCGAATCACAGTCCAATGCACAATCTCAAAATAATCAACAACAGAAACCCGAAGTGACAATACAAAATGTTGGTGGTATACGTGTTGGCAGCATTGGTAGTATGGCCAATATGAAGGCGTTGGAAAATGGCAGCAATTCATTAAGCATTACCCGCACAAACAGTAGTAGTAACACTAACAATAATAACAGTGTAAACACACAGACCAGCAGTGAACAAGCGGCGCAACGTTTGCTACTCAATGGATTAGGCCTCAGTGCCGTACAAAGTCCGCCACAAATGCCAACTTTACAACGTAACCATAACTTAACCAATGGCAACAGTAATTTATTGCTTGGATTAAGTAATAACAATAATTATATTGGAACGACATCCAAAAATACACTATTAAATAACGGCAATAGCAGTAGTATATTAAACAATAACTCCTATAATAGCAGCACTAATAATAATCATAACAGTAATAGCAATAATAATCATAACAACAATCGTAATAATGATTATCTCATGTCTTTAGCGATTGAGGAACGCAAACGTAAAATCGATTTATTGAATGCACAAATTGATTATTGGAAAACTTTGACCAAAAAATTAGATTCTAATACTGGACACACTCCAAATCCTTCATGCATTTGTCATTTCCCCGGTAATGTCAATGGTATGCAAAGTAGTAGTAGCTAGTCCGATATGGACCGGGAGATTGATGATGATGATATGACTGTTGATATTGTTTTGGATGATTATAATGCAGATGTTAATGATGACAATGAACAATTATTTGTGGACCGACAAAATTATACAGAAGAAAGCATGCAAGAGGAAGAAGAGGAGGAAGAGATCAATGCAAGAAATTCAAAAGCTGTTTTTAAAATAGCCAACTTAGAAGCTTACAAAAGTAAAATATCTACACTTAATCAAAAAAACTGTGTAGTTATAAAATTGTTAAAGTAATTATTATATATATGTGTATATTATTATAGATATAACATATATATAATATATAAAAGTATTTTTATTAATTTTTTTTTGAAAATTTGGAAAATGGTCGTTGTGAAATTAATTTTAGTTTGTAATGATATGCATTGTTGGTTTTAAATTCTGTATTATTAATGCTTATATGCCATATATATAACATTATTTAATTTAAAAAAAAAACTTCTTTTTAAGTATTTGTTTTATAACTTATTTGTAAAAACGTTGTTCCTAATCTAGTCTACATACTTTGTTTATGAGTGTAAAAGTATTCAAATTAATTTTTGTTTTTTTTTGTATTAATTTATTACATTAAAAAAATAAATTATATTAATGTAAATTACCAAAACATTACTAAATAATAACCAAACCAAATACAACAGTTGCCATGGAAACTTATATATAGTTTTGCTATAATACCAAATATTGTTTATATGAATGAATTTATATTTATTCTTTTTTTTATTAGTTATTTAATAAAGTTATTTTTCTTTTTGTTTAATTTTTTTTTTGTTTTTGTTTAATTTTTTTGTTTTTGTTTTTAAAGATGTTACTTTTAAATATTTTTTACATATAATTTCTGCCAAATGTACTTGAAGAAGTTGATTTATATATTAAATCTTACTATAAGTGTAATCTAAATAATTTTATATACAAATATTTATAATTAGAATAAAATATAGTCAGATTTTATAAGTAAAAATTAAATATTTACTAAATATAAATAAAAAAAACTATTTTTAGGTATAGGAAATCTAGTCTAGTGATTGTTTATAAACCAAAATTAATGTTATATTATTAAATAAATCTATTTGTGTACAGTCAAAAATATTAAATTGTTTTACTTAACATCATAAACTTACCATTAATATTATAAAAATTATATATTTTCTATAGATAAAACTAAATTATTAAACAACAAAAAGTTTTTGTATTTTTATAAAGAAGTTATAATTTTAATATTTTAATTTTGACGTCACAATTGTAAATTTGTAGTTCTTTTTATGCGTGATTGAACCTTGTTTAACTATCAAGGTACGATTATCCTTCCTTTTCAGCAAATGCTAGTTTGAACTCCATACTCTTTTACCCTTAGTCAACCCATTTAACCCATTCATCTGTGTGTAATCTTTGAATTCATATCTCAAATTAAGTTATGGTTTTTATATAAAAGGCACTATTAACCTTCAGTTTTGTTTTAATATTTCGTTACTGTAAATTAAATCTTGAGTTTTATAGTTGGTTCTTTGGATATTGATATTAAAATAAACTAGAAATGATGTTTGAAAATCGCATAGGAAAACGTACATAATTTTGGATTAACTTAGGATCAGATGAATAACCGTAACAGCAATTTGGTTTTGATGCGGTAATTCGTTAATAACTTCTCCTAGTTACAATCAGAACTATGTAACAATCAGTTACAATGTGCAATATATATAATAATGAGTTTAAGAATATATGATTTAAAAATATATGCTTCAAAATAAAACACAATTTAAAAACACTTACCAGCCCATTCAATTATGGGCTAGTAAGGAAAAGTTCTTTAAACTCTGAAAATCAATCATTTCTATACTTTTAGTGATATTTGTAATTTTTGTTAATAGTATTTGTTCAAATTAAATGTTTTAATGGATTTGTAATTTTATTCTATACTAGAAAGGTATTATATAGGAACTCAATCTATAGTACTTGTAACTATAATTAAATGTTAAATTTCTTTTTTAATTTAATTATGATGGTAGTTTTAATACATTTGATAAGTTCGATTTACGTATTCTGCCTATAACATTGAAGATAATATATCTTTGTTTTAATATTTATAAAATAATGTAACTAATACCATTAATAGTTCGGTTTAGCTAAAAATATCGTTTCAATATAATGATCCTTTCATGATTGATAATATTTATAAAATAATATATATGTATTTTATATTAGCTTCGATTTTACTCATTAGTCGTCGATGGATATCAACACAATTAGCAAAGTCATACTCCGATTTAGTATTGTACTACCTACTAATTGTGTATAAACAAGTTTTGTATGGTTGTTAAAAATTTGTACACAAAAAATTAAATAAATAGTTAGATACAATTGTAATTAAAACACTTATTTGTAATAATAAAAATCAGTATTAATTTTACATAAGAAATTAAAAGCGATATATCGGAAATACTATACAAATTGTATGCAAATAGATAAAATGTTAGATACTATTGTAATTAAATAACTTATCTGTAATTATTATAATTAGTATTTAGTTCACATAAAACTGATCAAAAGCGATATTTCGGATATAAACAAAACATAACCAAGTGTATAAACTGATGGAGCTAACTAACAATAAAAACAATGATAGCCTGAAGACTAATAAATTAATATGATCTTGAAAAATGTATTACACTATATTGATTGTAAATAAAATTAATATATTTGCAATACAAACTAATATACATACAAATTTATAATATACCTACTACCATGGTCAAAGTTGATTGTTATTTGTATTATTTTTTATTTCACTTTTACATTATTTCTTTACATTTTATATGCATTAAATTTAAATTATTTATATAAAATATTTAACTTTAAACTGATTACAATATATATTATTTTAAAACAATAACCCTAAATATTTACTGGCATAACTGCACCCACATTTACTACTAAATTTTGAAAATTTCATTAAATGCAACCATGTAGTTAACACATTATTGCCACTCTGATATTCTTTGGTGGTTTATTGTGCTTTGTTGGTGTAATAGTAAGTGAAAGATTTGTCAACTACGTCGGACGGTCAAAGATTTTGTTACAAAGTGATTTTAATAAAAAGTATTGTGTTATTAATAGTTTTGATTAATTTTCTTTATTTGTAATTACCGGTTCTTTTAAAAAAAATCAAAATGTGAATTAAATAGAAAGGAAATAGAGTTTTTGCATTAATTGAGACTGTGTGCTAATTAAGTCGGGGAGGCGTAGTGCTGTGAAGATTTGCTTTTGTCTCGTCATTTGTCTTCACCAGACAAAAGCCGTGTAAATTATTATATTTTGTGTTTATAATTATTGTTTAAAGTGAAAATAAATTTGATTTAAAAAGAAAAGCATACAAATCTTCGTGCAATTGTGCGGTAAGTGTGAGTTTATGCGTCTCATTTGGAAAGCATTAAGAAAAAATTGCGTTTCCTCGCCAAGTGCTTCTTGCTTCAATTTTCTTCTTTTTTTTTTGTATTTGGTCGTGCCCATTCATGTCCGGTATTTTTAGGTTTTCTACGCTGGCGCAGATGTGATATGACTTTAAGGGAAATAAAAATTGTTTACAAAAATTATTTCAATTAATGAATGAAAATATAGCGAAATTATGAAAAGTAATACGGTAGTTTAAATCGAACACCACCCCACCCCGCCCTACCCAACTATTCACTTAAATTAGTTAATATGTTTAGTTTAAATTTTTTTATATTAAATTTTAATCAGAGTTATGTCACTTATACAAAAAAAAAAGTAATTTAAACGAAATTCATTTCGAGTATTGACATCAAGCGAATTGTCTTTTTATTTGACAATTTATTTTTAATATCGCTTTTATGATTTTATTATATTACGAAAATGTTTTTAAAACACTTTTAATTAAATCCATATGTGATATAAAAATTTTTCTAAAACCAACGTGGTTTAATTATTTTTTGGACAAAGCAAACACATCTTGTATTGAGAATTACGTACAATGAAAGTGAAATTCATAATAAAGAATTTTTTATCCTACAGACAACTTATATATGTTATATAGAACTAAGAACTATATGTTATATATAATTGAATAAATATAATATTTTCAAAAGTTTTCCCCAAAAATTAGTTTTTTGTATATAAAGCGAATACTTAAATTAATAGATTATGCTATAAAATTAACAAATACCTCAATTTCACTTAAAAATGCTGAAATTATAATTAGTTCTTATTTAAAATTATTTATTTCATATAATAAACAATTTTTAATAAAATTTTATTTAAGTTGAAAAATATGATTTATATACACATAATGATTTTTTCAATTTGTCTTTGTATATAATGAAAATACTTTGTCTAAGAAAATCAGTTATATCAAATCATGTTATTTTGAAATTTAAATTTTTTTAAGACTTACGGCTGTAAAGTACAATATTATCTTAGTAATATAATTTTAAACTTACGCTTACTGTGAATACTACTTACCTAACGACCCTTCAAATAAGAGGAAATGATTTTATTATTACTATTTTATAAAATTTTAAATTTATTTATTGACCTGTTTTTATTTATATTTTTTTATAGCCGGCTATATGTCACTTTTTTTTAAATAATTCAACGTTTGTTTAATATTTTTTATTATATTCTATATTTCGACTCTCCTTGAGAGTCATCATTAGGATCACGATTTAGCATTATAATATCTTTATTCTATTATCTATATTACACTATTATTGCATTATTATTTTATTATTATTATTTTATTATTATTATTTTATTATTATTATTTTATTATTATTATTTTATTATTTTTATTTTATTATTATTACCTTATTATTATTAATATTTAATTATTATTACCTTATTATTATTAATATTTAATTATTATTATTTTATTACTGTAGATCGGTCTATTACCAGCAGATAATCGACTTTTCAAATTATAAAATGTATTTGAGCCATTCCAACAAGATTTCAAAAAGCAGATTATCTGGTTGGATTCCAAACAATAGTTTTATATTGTGTACTAAAAAATGTTCATTATACTCGATTTTCAATAGCTTTACTTACATTCCCAAATAAAAACTATAAAATTTAAATATAAATGTGTAAATATAATAGCATGTGAAGCTCAATAAATAAATCTAACTTTTTCTTTAATCTCAAAATAAAAAAAATAAACTCAATTTTTATATATTAGTTAATTAATATCGCCTATAAGGTTTAGTTATTACATTTTTTAATATACATTTATTTTAAAAGTTGTTTTTGGACAGAAAATCTAACATTGCAGACATTTTGACCCATTTAATGCCTTCCAAAATGCGTGGGAAATATATGAAAACTTGATTTAAATTGAATTTTTTATACGAACTTAATAACTTAATAACTTTATAATTATTATAATTAGAAAATTAATTTTTTTAAATATTTTTATAAAATATTATAGTACATAAATTATTTGATGTTTAATATAAATGATTGTCTGTTTCATAAAATATAATTCAAAAATAATATGACAATATATGTCTTTATTAAACATATATTACCAAACAATACTCAAAATTTACAATTAGTTTTTGCATATGCAGGAAAAGTCATAACTTCGTTGATGAAAAAAGATCTGTTACTACTTCTTCATCGTATAAAATAACTAAATACATAGTTACTGGCAGCTTTTTTAAGTGAGACTTTAACCCACTAAAACCACCTCTTAGGAATGTATCGAGAGGATTTTCATCGCAATGCGAAAACTTCATTCCAATAATTAAGCGGGAGAGATTTGGTAGAGAGGTTTATCTAGATGTTTAGGTTTATCTAAACCTGGAAATATGGGCGTAGCAAAGGTAGACTTATAGCATTTATATTAGTACATATAGTGGCCCAATTGCATTGAAATCAATTTCAAAGTACTAAAATTTGGGTACTCCATATTTTAGTGTCCATATTTTGTATAATATTAACTGAATCATGTTAGAATATAGTATAACAGGACTGTGTTTGGATGCAAAACAGAAACGTACTATTGTTAGACCTATCCAACATCTTCAAAAAGAACGATATTTCTTGGATGTTTAATAAAATACTAGAAAACTCAATAAAGTAGAAAACTAGTCCATTTGCGCGAAGCTAAATAATTTTTAAATATTTTTTGCTTTAATGAAATTTCGAAATTAAATAATTTATTTATTATGAGACGTCGATATATGTTTGAAAAATTGATTTCGAGTTCTGTAGCGACCCGATTTAACAATAGATTTAAATAAAGCATCTTTTTTCTATATGCTATATATATGTTCAAACGCCAATATTTATCATATTATTGATTTAAAAAATCATTATATTTGATTTTAGAATGTTAAAAAACTTTTCTCAAAACAATATAAGTCGATACAAACCGATTTTAATACCGCTAGATCTTGGAAAGCCTAATTTTCTGGTAAATATAGCCAAAGAAATTTTTGAATTAATGTGTCCAACTACGTTGGTTACCAACTACGTGGGTAACCAATTAATATAATTGTTTAAATATTTAGTCTTTTGTTTTATTTTTCTTCAAATAATAAAAAATAGTAAAATGAAATATCTCTACTATAGTTATAAACTTTTCAACAGATCTCATTATCTTTTATTGGTTTTTTAATAGTTAAATTTGTGATAAAATAGAAACTATATATATTAAATTTGAAATTTATATTTTTTAGATATAAATTTATCTAAATTTCAATTAAAAAATGATTTCATGTGAATGACTACAAATTTTTTGCCACTATTTCATATAACTCTGTATTTATTTTATCAATAATACGAATAATTTTGATTAAAAGATCGTTAAGTGTTTGTGGTTTTTTGGAGTAAATAATCTTGGTAGTCAGTTCACACTGGCACTTCTCGAAATCGCACGGTCATCGAACTTCTCTCTTAGTAAATTGATTGTCCTTTCTTATAAAAAGCATATATCGTTCAAGTTGAGATGATATAAAATATGCCACAAAAAATCAGTAATCAAGTTTCTATATCGTTTTCTATTGATGGTAACTGCAATGTCATTTTTATATAAAAAAACTCTATGCCATAAACTACAACAAACTGTTAATTTTTGTGGGGGTTTAAACGTGTTTCGTAGCCAGCATGTGGGTTTTCTTCATTTCAAATGCGAAGATACATATATTGCTATATATTGTTCACGAAAATATGAATGAACTTCATGGATAAAGATGATGTTTTCCATGAAGTAATTGATCTGTATCGAGTTGATTAATCTGTAAACTTTTTTAAGTAGTACATGGTTATTTAGTTCGAGCTTTTAGATAAACCGAATTTTGTTTGTCTTGAAATAAAAATCAATGAAGTTATGTCTAAGAAGAATATGGTGTCATAAGAAAGTTGAAGTCTTTGAGAACAATATCTTATTGGTTATGCTCAATTTTTATGCACTCTGTTGTTTACAGCCTTAAATGTTTCAGCAGTACATTGACGTTTCAACATGCTAGATTCCTAATATGAAAAACACTAGTATTTGACGAAAATTTTTACCTATATATATTACGAATAGCATAAATTTCCATATTATTTGAGCATAAATTTCACTTTATACGTGAGTTATTGTCCAAATAATTTTTTTATTTATATAATATATTTTAAAAATTTCTGTACATTGCTGCAAATGTGTTCCTTTCTATAATAGTTTGCAAAAACTGGAAAATATGGCCGCTATATATAATAAATAGATTTCTCTGTATTTTTAATTTTATTGATGATTTATTTTTATTTGCATAAGGTATCTTTCAATACTATACTTACAAATGTATACTTTTTTACCCAAAGTATTTTTTAAACAATTCTTCATTGAAAGTTTTTTCATTTGGCTTTATTGAGATGCCTATAGGAACATTTTCCTTTATTAATTTCCAATTATTATAATATTAATATAGACTTGTTAAAAAATTTGTGTTGATGTAGTAATTTTTAGGTCAAATTTACGTGCATCATTGTTTTAGAACTTGAAAGCTGTAACTGCATAGCTTAACTTCATATTCTACGTTTTTAACACTTGTAGGGCTCTGAAATTTAGCGTTAAAAATGCACCTTAGATTTATAAACTGAGATTTGTATTCGTTTCTTAATCAGTTTGGCATTTTTCGATGTTGCCTAGAATATAGCAGGTTTGATCACGGTTTTTGTGTACTTTTGAATTAGCTATACACATACGATAAAGATAAACGATAAAGATCTGCAGACATCTGCACTATGTTGAAGAACACTATAACTGTGACTAAGTAGTCACAGGTCAGCTAAGTACTCCAAAGTTTTTAAATGACAAAAGTACTATAAATTAACTTAAATATTATTAGATCATCGTTCAGTACTAGTACATAGGGTCTTGGAAAAACAAGGAAACCTTGTTTCACTTCTGTTTTTACATCAAACGTCACCGATAGTATTCCGTTGAAATGTTTGTAAATTGCCAGGAGTTTTTATGTTAGTCAGCTAATTCGTAGTCTTGTCCAGATGAAGTTCCTATTCAAGTTCAAAAACACTTTCTTCAAATCAATAAGGAACGATTTTCAGTAGGTATAAATTGCATTGCGTTTGATATATATATATATATATATATATGATAAATATGTATTAGGGTTTACTGTTCTATTTTGAAATTATAAAAAAATATTATTCACAACAAAAATGTTTGAATATATTTAAATATTATTATATTCATAATATATATATGAATATATATTATGGAAATTTTTCTCATTTTAATCGCATGTTTTCAGTGAGTTTAGCTGTTACGTTTTAATTTTTTATTTTCAATTCCCTTTTATTATTTAGGGTTATTCTGTTATTTTTGTATAAATTAATAAATTCAGTAAATAATGTGTAATATATAAAATCCGTCTTTTTCTAAGAAGTAAACTATATAAACTTATAAATTATTTTATAAAAATATTAACATATATTATTTTATGTAAATATCATCAATTATTTTTATACCCATTACACAAAAAATTCTAAAAAGGATACATTAAGTTGGTCAAGATTTTTGTTTAAATTTAATAAAAATATATATATTTTTGATCAGCTTTGTTTTAGCCTTGTCCGTCTATTCCTCTGAAATTTTGCAGACATACTTTCGAGTGCGAACTCTGATAATTTGTCGGTTTGTCTAAAATCGGACCACCCATAAAAAAAATTAAATATGATTCTTTCCGTTTCTAATATACATTTTCAAATAAAATACAGAATATACTTCTATAGATAAAAGAAAAAAAAATTATTTTTATCGATTTAGATTTGTTTAAAATCTAGTAATATGTCTGCATTTTAAATTTATTAAGGGAAATCTCATAAATAACTATAATTGTAAATTGATCTTGACATTCAATAATTAGCTTATCTTTGTTAACTTTATTTTAGAGCTGCTGCTACTTTGTATTTATATTATATTTATATTATTTATATACATATAGTCATCTTGTATTCTTGGATCTTGAGTCATCTTAGTATAAGTATTCAAGACTTTTTGTTTCTAAGTTTGTTTCCATTGAGTTGCTTTAAACAATGAACTATTGAATATGAGTTTACACCGTTTTTAATAAAAATATTTAAATGAAATTTGGTACAAAATTTACTATATATTTCATATTTTTATATATATTTCATATATTTTATATATATTTCATATATTTTATATATTTTATATATCGATTAAGATATAGGATTAAAGATCGAAAAGACTATTGAAACAACTTGTCGCATCGAGATAAAGCAGCACGTAATATATATTATATTATGTATATGACTTATATATTTTACTCATATATGAATCTCATATATGAGACTGCAATGCAGATTCAAAATTTTATGTAAAGGAAAGTGTATCTAAACTTCGGCAAAGCCATAGCTAACATTTTTGCTTATTTTTTGATTTATTTAATTTTCAATAGTTCTTATCTTCCACCTTTTAACATTTGTTATACATGATATTTCATGCTCTTGCATACTTCAAATTAATTATATATATTTTTGAAGCAAATAACTTTGTATATAAATATCTGTATATTCAGTTGTATATATAAATAAACAATTGTATATATTCAATGTATTGTTCATTCATCGTATTTATCAATATTTTTGTTTACTTTTATCTTTTGCAGTTAAACAAATTCTTATTTTGCTTAGTGCTCTTTCATTCATCGCTTAGTTCAATCATACTCAACGCACTAATCAAAACGTTCGCTTATCTTCACCACCATCAGCACAGTACCATCAGTACTATAATCATTTTTATTATCATTACAATTGTAATTATCATCAGTGATAAAATCGTCATATGCCGCCGTGCTAACCGCATAATCGTCATCGTTCGTCGTCACTGTCATAGCTTGTGGCCATTTTTCAAAAGAGCACATAAATTACTGCTGACGCGTGCTAAAAAGCTTTATGCTGCCGAGCCCACATTTTGGGTTAATATATTTTGATAAAAGAATAAAAATAAATTTTCATATAAAATAATTTTTGTTTTTATTCGATCGTCAATATTTTTTTTGGCTTAACCACTATTATACCTATCCCAACAACAACAATAATAATCATCCCTACTACAACAACAATAACAAAACAATAAATAATGGCAGATTTAATGCGCTTAGGTAATGTGGATGTCGTCATACAGAAGGATAAACTTGGCTCACCAACGGGTGGATCTGATGACGGTAATTTAGCTGCTTTAGGTGGTATAAGTGGTTTAGGTGCCATGATGGCTGTCGGTGGTATTGATTTGGGCGATTTGGCGCAGGAATTAGATCAGGATGAATTTGATGGACCGAATATGTTAAATGGTAAGTCTTCCATTAATATTTATTTTATATTTTAAAAAGAATATATATTTTCCTATAAATCAATTCAATATAATAATATCTAAATAGAATAATGATTAAATGATCGAACTTGATTCAAACACACTTTAGAACAATGTTTGGTCTTTTAAATTTTATAATTTATTGATATAAAATTAAACTTCAAAGTTTATAACTGAAACTATATAGTTATAATTAGATGAAAGAATCAAATTTTTAATATGTAGTAAAAATTAAGTTATATTACAATGATCATAAGCATCAATTTAGACCTATTGGTTCATGATGTTGGCGTAAGAAGTTTGATTTTAAACCTTTAAAAACGTTTAAGGTGTTCTTTAAGGAGAAGTCTACTCTCCTTATAATTTTTTAGTATACATATTACTGTGAACATGGTTCTGTAATTTGGTGCTCGTGTGAAAAGTTATATTGATTTGAAAATGAGTGAAATATTTAAAAAAATAAAAAACATGTCGAAGTATGTGTGCAGTTAATGGTGAGGATGCTGCAAGTGAACGCTGGAGTCAGTAGTAGTCCTGGCGTTGTCCGGAAATTTGGATATCAAAGGTGCATTTCGTTGCGGTGGACCAGTTACTAAAAAGCCGATGAAATCTTGCTACTAGGGGATTAAGACCGACACGCAAGCTGTCAGGAGATAACAGAAAAACTGAACAATATAAATATGATTACTTGGAATCACTTAGTTTGGAGCAGGCGACGCACTAACGCTCGATGTTTGGGTAACGTATGATCTAACGCTAAAAAATTGGATTGACTGAATTACTATTACTAAAACACTGCTAAAATTCAACGAAATGTAACCATTTTTGCAGCCAATCGTTATGGGGTTTGAAAAATAGATTTAATACGAGAATATCTAACTCTAACGCGCATGATCAAAGATCATCGTCCTTACACGACTGACTTTAAAGTGTATGTTGACGGCAGAAAAATATGTTGAACGTTTGGTGAGATTGGTGGAATTGGAAGGAAATTGTCTATTACCAGCTACTTTAGTATCATGAAACATTTAATTTACGTATTTACTGCTCAGAACTCGACCGCTTGAACAATGCAGTTCAGGAAAATTGATCAGGATTAGCCAATAGAAAAGGAATTGTTGGAAAGGAGCTTGGTTGGAAAATTTTGATGCATCCAGGGTATAGCTCACCGTCTCACTACCATTTGTTGTGGTTCCTGCAAAACAATCGTTATGAAAAAAAATCGGTTGACCAAAGAGCCGCTAAAAATCACTTTTTTTTACTAATAAACCACAGAAGTTTTACAGCAATGGAACTGTGAAATTACCCGAAAAATGACAGGAGTTCATTTATGGTGAATGTATATTAGACTCAAATTGATTTTTAATAAAAGAAATTGTTTCTTAAAAATGTATCAAAAACTCGCTGATATTTGTGTAAATCGTTCAATATAAAACAAAAAAATGGATTTAATGTATAATTTTAAAATGATCGATAAATACTAATGCCATATTCTGTGGTTCACATATAAATCGATTTAGATTTATCATTTTTACATACAAACTTCAAGCATTTGCTTTACATGGTTTTGATTGATACTGCCCGGATATAAAAACCTAACACGCATAGTCAGCCCAATATGCGTCTATGCGTGTTAATTCGCCAGTTCACCCTTTAAAGTATAATAAAAATTATGATATTTTTAAAAAGAATATATAATGACATCGCGCATGTAAGGAACGTAATCAACTAACGGTTAAAAGCGGACTTAACCCTAACAACTTAAAAGATGTTTGTTAAGAAATAACTTATAGAGTTTTTTTTTACATA
Source organism: Teleopsis dalmanni (assembly GCF_002237135.1). Lineage (NCBI taxonomy): Eukaryota > Metazoa > Arthropoda > Insecta > Diptera > Diopsidae > Teleopsis > Teleopsis dalmanni. The sequence goes on along the minus strand of NC_051846.1, from coordinate 156,821,273 downwards.
TTGCAATTATAAAAGTTATGGTAATATTTATTTTATTAAGAAAGTTTCTTCTGTTTATAATTATTAAAAAGTGATTATACATATCTTTTCTGACAATCCTTTAAAATTGTGAAATGACACTGTAAAATTATAGTCTATTGGAGTTGGGTTATAAAAATTTTGTTATATATGTGTGTGTGAGTTTTTAATGATCAATACTAAAAATTTAATTAAACTGATAATAAACAAAATTTCCTTTTAATTCCGAAACTGCAAGATCATTAAAATCTAAAATTAATCTCAGTTGCCAACTAAAGAAAACATGCTTATAATCATATTAAATAGAATTTTTATGTTGTATAATAAACTATTTCATAATAAAAATTGCGAATTAAAAATATGAAAAAATTTATACCGAAGAATAAAGCAAAAAATATTAAAAAATAATTTATGAACGACTTTTAAGATTTTTTCAAACAAAGACGGAATCGCAATGGCATTATTGCTGTATGATTAATCTGGACCAAGATGAATCAAGTGACTAAATCTAGTTTTTACATGAAGCGTATTATATTAAAACTAAAAAAAAAAATAAAAAATAATTTAATAAAGTTACAATTCTAATCTAAAAGCAAAAATTACACATAAAGTCACTCGTAAACCATAAAGAAAAATGCAGTCACACTTGGCTTACAAATGTTTTTTGCTGGCGTCCCCAAGTTCCTTGCTTTTGCCTCTATTGTCGCTATTACTAGCATTATTGTTTTTTTTGTTTTTTTCTGTATAAATTGTGATACATGCAAAGTTTTTAAGTGGGTGACTCATACGTGAAGGCAAGCGCAAACACCGAACGTGTGACAATAATACAGGAACAGTGAATTGCCTTATTTCCACAGTTGCGCTACACTTCAAAACGGTTGTTTCAATTCTGTTTTCATTTTGAGTTGTAAATTAAATATATGTATTTATATCTAAGTTATCATATTGTAACGGGTTTGAGTTTTGTAATTATAAAGGCATAAGTATTTTATGTGCTATAATTACGAGTATTTATTTCTGAATATTATATAGGTTAAGTTAGGTTAGGTTGGGTATACTGTGAGTCTAAGAATCCACTTAAGCCTATTTGCCCATTATGTTGCTGCATTAGAAACTTAGAGGTTTAAAAACCTCCTTTGATCTTTGGAAAAAGATTGCTGTAGAGATCTGTAATTGGTCAAGATCATCTGCGCATATGCTGAGCAGATTTTAGGTACTTTCATTGTTCTCTACCACAAGACTGATATCATTATGGAGCATCTCAATGAGAGTACTGGATTTTAAGTATTATATAAATACTTGTTTATTTATTTATTGTCTATTTATATACAGAAATTGACTACAGTGAAATGCAAACAACATTATATGCTAAAAACATTAACTTATGAAGATATATATTTGCTTGTTTCAATTGAAACGGCACTTTTATTTTCCTACTTATTTTCTTCTTTGGTTTTCTGATGCAGCAATTTATGTTTTGTATATGCATTATTTTCAATATTATTGAAGGTAATTTTTGCACTTTAATTTCTTTATCTGAGTAAATGCAGTAAGTTGCTACCATAGTTTGATTTTCGTTTATTATTTAATTTACTATTAAAACATGAATTTTAATAATTAATTCTCTTGGCATCAAACATACCAACAATAATATATTTTCATTAACAATACATATTGTTAAGGTTGTATTGATTCTATTCTAATCTGTTAATTCGAAATATGCTCACAAACATAGTATGTGTAAGTTGCGATCGGATAGCTAAATTTATTCTCCATTTTAATTTAAACAACTGAAAGTAGGAGAAGGTGGAGACTATTGAAAACCGTTTTTATTCCTGTCCTGTATGTATGAAAACATTAGTTAATTATGAGTTAGAGAACTTTTCATGTGTTGTCAGCGTGTTTACTGAAAACATGAAAATCATATCTCTGCAAATAAAAATATATCACTAACCTTTCAAAGCCCCAATTTTTGAACTTTAATCCATTATTGTTAGAGACCTAAATCTTTACAGGAAAATGAGGTTGCTAAGTAGACTAAAAATTGTTAAAAAATCAAAAAGCAGAAAGTGTTTTTTTTATATTTTTGTTGCACTGTTATTATTGTTTTAAAAAATAAAATTCGGTTATTTTATATTTAACTATTCGAATTCTAAAAATTATTTTAATGTGTAACCTGTGTTGTATCAGCATAATTGAAAAAAATTTTGAATTACTTTATTGTTGACAAAAATCTTTCTGAAAATTCTATATCTTTATTTTAGAACTGTTATTAATAAATAAAATAAAAAATTTGTTTTATATAAAAAAAAATTATTTTATAATCATTAAAATATCTGCATACATTTTTATAGTTCGTAATACAGCAATTTTATTTGTAGAGTGTCTATACAGCTGTCGTAGCTGATAACCTTTCGAGTTTGTATTCATAAATTTTTTAATATGTGTATCTTTTGCATTTAAGCAGTTTTTCAAACAAAGCACGCGCTTCAAGTCTAAAGATACACCGTTTTTTCAACCGTATTTGGGAGTCATTTCCTTTTGCTACTCTACGTTACTTTTTATTTATTATAGTTTATAAATCTGTTTATATATATATGTTTAAAATGAATTTAGTGCTGTGGCGGCTATTGTAATTATCCACAAAATTACATATTCATTTATCGCCTTATCTACGGGAATGCAGTTATGAAAAAATCGACAAGAAGATGGAATGCATCGTTTGCTTACAGTGGATCAAAAACTTAACCAATCAGTTAATGTTTGCAAATATTTCAATGTTATCTAGAAAATTTTCTACATCGATTTGTAACTATAGATAAATTATTTTGTTCATGAATATATCACTATAATTCGGCGGAAACGAAAGAGTCGTCGACTTCTTAGTAAACTTCTTAAAATGACTTGCTTTAAAAAAAAAACGAATATAATTTTATCAGTAGAAAAAATTGCAGTTCTTGTTTTTTAAGTTACATATCAAAAAGGTAAAATAGTAAAAGAACTTTATTATGTTTCACCTTTAATGCGGTTAGTTGGTGAAGTTAAAGAAAAAAGATAGTACACTATTTATCATCAAATGCAATAGTAATAATAATAGATATATCTGGATAGAAATTTCAATTCGGAATTAATCTTTGTAGCCTTGTCGCCTCAGCAGCCAGGTCGAGGACTGCATGGCCAATCTATTCCAAATGTAGAACCTCTGATTTAATACATAGAAGCAAATCAGAGGTATCTAGATTAATATCTGTCTTAACAGAACATTGACAGCCATATGACGGCATGGAGCTAGACTTGGCCTACCCTGTGGCATCTCCTTCAATGCGTGTCTATCAGCTCTCGGAGAAAGGACATTAGAACACCTAATGTACCTATGTCCAGGTTTGTTCAGAACTATGCTTAAGTTTCTGGGGACCCACTTCTTCAACACATTCGGCGATATCTCTAGCATTGGCCAAATTCTTGCCTTTTAAATGCCTCTGGCTGGTTCTAGCTTGACCTTCTCTCTACAATCCACTATTACGAGATTTTGTAAATTCAGAACGGCATTTTTTTTAAATAATTGAGGAGAACTCGTTCCTCCCTTCACCATAACTAATTAATCTTTGTAACCTAATATTTTGAGAATGTTAAGTAAATCTATGTTTTAGAATGTATTAGAATAAAGTCGCATCAAGTTCGTAGATCTGAACGGATATTAGCTCGAGAATTTAAATATGAGTAAAAACTCAACTTTTTGCATTTATTACTGATATATCAAAAAGCCTTTGTATATATGTACCTATATATATATATAAATGATCAGAATTATATTATAAAAAAAAAATTGTTTATTTGAAGCAACTCTGGAATATGCTGTGAGTCCATAGTCGAATTTTAATTAAATAATATTTGAATGCTTTTTATTGTTAACAAACTTATCAAAGCAAAATGTTTAAGTATTTACTTCCACAAGATATGTCAAAAGACAAAATTACAAATAAATTAACTTTATTTGAAAATTATGTATTTTAATCCATGGAATTGCTTATAGCCCCGAGCCGTTTGTAGTGTTTATGTTCAGATACTGCAAATGAAATACATGAAATGTGGTTTGTATATATGATTTGTGTTTAAAGTTTATCTTTCGGTTTCCTCTTCTATGGTTTCCATTCTTGACCTCCATTTGTTATCAAACTCATAAAGTTCAATAATATAACAATAATAATTTCTTACACGATACGAGTGTATCTGCATGTGTACAATTATTTTTATTGATAGTCTATCTATATATTTGAATGCCTTAAATTGACAGTTTATTTTATGCGATTTTTAAGTGACGTTGACCTTTATTTTTATTATTTTTTTATATTTATATTTAATTTTTTTTTAAGTTTAATGAAATTATTCATTGCATAGCATATAATGTGTTAAAAATTTTTTTTAACGCCACTTATTTTTAATAAGCTTCATTTGGTTTAAGTGTCGGTAAAAAATTATAATAATTTAACTGCTTTGAAGTTTAGTAACGAAATATAAATAAATATTATATTTAACAACAATAAACCAAATAAAGTCAAAATATTGTTTGCAAATATTATCAGATTTGCCATGTGAAACTCTGTAAATATTTATGTAGTAGGTGCGAGGAAAGTCATAAACAATTGAATAATGTTATATACAGTGTGTTAATTTTATTTTTTGTGGAAGCATCCAAAGGCTCTCCATTTACAATATTTATCAAATTGCGGGGTGTCAAAGAAAAGCCTACCCGAAACATTTAGTAAAACAAAAGGCTAGCTGTAGAAAAATGGTGCGTGATAGACAGAAAATAGTATTCTGTAAACTATTCACAAGGTAAAGTATATTAAGAGTATATACTATAAAAAATAAATTAAGAAAAAATATATATATTTTGAGCTTAGCAATAATCGACAATTTAACAAAAAAAAAAATTAAATTCAAACCATTCTATTCCATTTCAAAATTGTTTAAGCATAAGGATATAGTCGCTAGTATAGTCACTAGTGTACGTCTTAAAAGATTGAAATGTAGCATTTTTCAGATGTTTTTTTTGATGTTCTTAGTAAATATTTTGGTATATATAAAAATAAACTTATTTTCTATACGATACTTTGTGAAATTAGTTCTGTAATTTATAGAATGTTTCCAAGAAATATTCTATATAAGTTAAACAAGATAAACACAAAAATATAATATCTAGAATCAAGACAACTGTTCATCAATTATTAAAAAAACGATTTCATCTACAAAACCTTGACTGATAAGACCGTAGAGTAACCAATAAAACAACTTTTAAAAAAATCAACTTTATTTATTAACGTAGTTTCCTTTAAAAATAATACAATCATTCCAGCGTTTCTCTAACATTTCGATACCTCTCTTGTAGAATGATTCATCTTTGGTCTTAAAATATGTCTCAGCTTTGAAGCTAGCTTTTTTTGTTTGAGTTATGCGAACAGTTTTAACATTTACGTCTGATGTTTGCATCCACATAAGGAAATTAGTGTAGCATATGTCTATGGTATATCTGCTTCGCATTGCCATAATTATATCCTCAATATAATTGCATACCAAAACAAAAATTATAATTTTTAATACACGCCACAATTTTTAATATAAACTTTGATAGTTGTCGAAGCTTGGCAAAACCATATATCTAAGTTAACTTTAATCTTTATCTGCTTTTAGCTTACTGTTATCTGCTTTGGTCATTATTTTTCATGCGATAGGTAACTATCGCTTTCTCTAATAACATGACCAGCCCAAAATTTGTTTATTGTTACAGTCATCAATATATATTATATTCAATGTTCATTTCTTCAATATACCATTCTCTTGTATATATCTAAGAACTAGGAACTGCATTTCAATGTTTAAAGTTTATTTTCATATAATAAAAACAATTATATTTGTATCTCAATTCATACTTTGCTTCTAATTGTTTGAAAAATTTAACTCCAAAGTAAATTATTCGAGTTTTCCATTTTCCATCGAGTGATGTTGAAATTTTAAAGCTAACAAAATTCCAATATTTAGTTTTTTATTTTAATAACGAAATCGAAACAATAAACTGTCATATTTATTGGGGTTCATTACTTTATAGTTTAAAAAGATATCTTTAATAATTACTTGTATAAACGTGAACGGAGATATGCACCGTGCTGCTTCTAAATGTTAAATCACGTTGTATCTGAGTCATGCGCATAGTTCTAGTTCTATGGTATTATAAGTATGACTTAAGAATTAACATATGATTTTGGAGTTTTTTCTTGTAAATTAAATTAATGAATCAAATTTTATTTAACCACAACAACATATTTAATAAAAATATTTTAATAATTTTTTTATTTGAGCATATTTAACTTTCAGTATTTGATTTTTAATTAAAGAATGACTAAAAATAATTTCCATTAAGCAGTGAGTTGCGGGCTGCGATTTTTAATACTTAAAACAGCAGTAAATATTAATTATAATGTTTTTCAGTTAGAAAGAAGAATACACTTCCATATTCTCTTATAAGACAGTGGAAGTTGCCAACTAACATAAAAAGATCGTCCATATTTCTTAAACTTGCAGATTAGTTCAAAATATATTATAAAAGAAACTTATCACAAAAAACTTATCCGAAATATATTCCTTTCAATATGTGATATTTACTCATATTAACACTATAGTAAAAGAAATTGTACCTAGGAGATAGCACAACACCAAGATAATTTGTCTTGTTCACAAGCTGAATGGAGTATATCATGACAGCCTTAACTAGTTATATTGGATAGTCAATTGTAGCCATTGGAAGAAGCCCACAATCAGTGGATATAAGGCAGTATTTCGGCACTACAATGATTATATCAAAGAATGAGTAGGAAAACAAGACTAATAAATTTGATCTTATACTTTTTGATTGTAAGTGGTACTTACTATACGTTTTTTTATAATATATTCCCTATGTGTAAATAGTTTATAGCTTAAAACATGCTAACATCTATTAGAAATGTTATCAGAACTAGTGTGCTAATTCTGATCCATTCGTAGGCCAGAAATGTCCATGATAGTTGTGGTTAGTACTTCTTGTGACATCTTTTAATTTTAATATATACCGTACATGTAAATAGTTTAACAAACGCTGGAGAGACGCTCAAATCTATTGGGATTCAAGTTAGCAGAAGTTGTGTATGATTTCTGATCAGTTCGTGGACCAAAAGTATACGTTACAACTGTTTTTTCTATTTATAGGAAGTTTTCCTCAAGGTCTGACATTTAAGCTTTCATTCAAAAAAACGGAATGTGTTCTGTTCGGTTAGGGTTTGTAGCAGCACAAAATATCAACTATGGTTGCAGTGCTCCGCTTAGGAGACGATACCCTATTTATTTTTATTCTCTTCTACCTCAAGTTGCCCAATAAATATACTGATAGCTTGCTTTAAGGTAGATGAATCGATATCTTTTTAATGATTCGCTATATGTACACGGTTAAATCAGTATTGTGAATTATTTTTAATAACTAAACGATATCGTATCTGCTTATGAGTTTACATCAACCATACCCATGATTTAATCTAAGTTTTCTAGTGGAAACTCACTTATAGTTAGTATAATCTTTAAACTTTTCTTTTAAGTTTTCATATTGTGCCTTCTATTTTCCTTTAGTTTTTCAACCATTATTGGTTGTTCAACTATTTCCCTCACTAATTTCCTTTTGAATTCCATTTTATAGTCGATATGTGGTTTTATTATTTTTTTTTACATTTCACATCCATAGTTTTTGCAATTCAAATACTCGCATAACAACAATTTCGCTATTATTGTCGTCATTATTATAATAATTCTTACATAGTTGAGTTTTTTCATGCTATTTGATGGGTTCTTGTTTTGTCATTGATATTTCGTATACGTCGAGTTGTGCCGCTTTGCCTTGCCGTATGCCGTAATTCAAGTCGTTCGTACCAAATTGTTATTTTTCCGTTTAAGTTTACTTATATGTGTTTTATTTTATTTTTATTTTTTTTTTCAATTTATTTGTTTGTTTATTGATATCATTATTGTTGTGTTATTACTTTGTTGTTGTTGTATTTAAGCATAGACACGAGACTATGCCTCGTCTGGTCTGGTCTTATGTCGTTTCATTTCCTTGCTTTTATAAAAGCTCTCACGTATATATTGCTTGTTCTTACTTATCGCTAATATGTGTTTGTGTTCTAAGTAAAATCAATTTTTTTCCTCATTTCAAATTTCACTCTTTACTCTCTAGTGCTCTCACTTGAATAAAAAATTATAAGAACTGAGTCGAGCTTCAAGCTTCGCTATTGCTGCCAATGTCGCTGTCGCTGTTGTTGTCGCTGTTGTTGTTGTTGCTGTTGCTATTGTTGACTTGCCGTTGTAGTCATTCAATTTCATGAGTTTTATTTTATTTTTAACTTTGCAGTGCTTCTGTTTGCTTCAGTTTGCTTCAGTTTAAAATTTACTTAAGAAAATATTAAATTAAAATTATTTTATAGTTGAAATAAATGAAATTAGATCGCTTGCAAGTAAATTTTTACCCTTAACGTCGTGTGCATTGCCGTGTTTTTGGTATTGTTGTTGTTGTTTGTATTTTTAACGATGTTAAATTTGTTACAGTCGTCGCTATCGTTGTTGTTGTTGTTGTGCTTGTTTTCTTCGTAGTCTATGCGCAAATTTACTTCAAATTAGATTGCAAGTTAATTTAATTGAAAAGGAAAGTGTTTTTTGGTCGTCGAGGAATATCAAGCGACGTTGTTGTACCGTTGTGCTGTAGTGTTGTTGTGTGCTGACTGCAATGTCGTTGTTTCGCGTTTCTCAAGTGAATTCCATTGGCGGTGGCATGAATGATAACGACTTGAATGCAATTAAAGAAAACGCCATGAAAATTCACAAATTTTTCAGTGAGTGCACTATGATTTTTTTTTTATTTTAAACTAACTTAATTATAATTATTTGAAATGACTAAAAAGTGACTTGTACAAAAATTTGAATTGGAATGTATCTTTATTATAAAAAAATTAAATTGAGATTTATTTCACATAAAAAAATTATAATTTTTCACAAAATTATTTATACGAAACCATGTGAACTGCAGCTCATTTGATCGATAATAAAAATATTTGAGAAAAAATAAAACCAATATTCACATTTCTTAATAAATAAAAAATAATAATATTTTATTTAATTTTAAAAAACAATAAAAACTATAATAGCCTATGATGTGAATTTTCAAATAAATTATAAAAATAAAAAATAATTATGTATATATTTTTTTAGACGTTTTTATTACTGTGCAGTGAATTCAAATTGGATTAACTTTAGTGCAATGCATAATGCAGTGCAACTGTGGTTCTAATGTAGAAAATCACACTCTTAATAAGTACTCGCATTAAACGGTATATTATATAAAAATTAAAACAATAATTTAAAACAAAAAATTAATATAACAATTTGAAAAAAAATTTAAAACTTAAAATCAATCAATTACATACCTGGATTCTACGAAAATTTTCAAAAATCAGAATGCTCAATAAAACAACAAATAAAGTAGCATTTAATATTTAAAACTAAACAAAAAAAAAATAAATTTAACAAAAAATTTAAAAAAACTTACAAAAAAATTAAAAAAATGTAGAGGTTTTTCGAACAGTATGAACTACGACAACAGAAATTAATTTTATATTATAAAAAATTTATATATATATTATTATTATATTATTTATATAGTATTATAAAAAAAATTAAAAAATAAACCAAAACTTAAATTAAAAAAAAAAATTGATAAAAAAATTAAAAAATAAATTAAAAAAAATAAATTGAAAAAAAAAATTTAAAGAAAAAATAAATTTAAAATAAAAATATTTAAAAAAAATATTATCAAAAATTTAAAACAAACGAATTTTAAAACATTCAGAAAAATTTATTTTTTTCTTAAAATTAAAAAATGCAATAATATATTAGGTTTGCATTTATATTTATAATATATATTTAAATTAGTCGTTAACTTCTCACCTGACGTCATATAACTTCTGGCATTTTTATTTGAAGTAAAGGTTTTGCTATCTTAAATCGGAACAAGTGATAATCCGAAAATGTTATTCCTGTAAAATATGTTTCATATAGTAATACATTTAATTCAAGCTGGAAAAACTTTCCCCACTTACTAAACTTGTATTAGGTCTCACATCATCTTACGTTCTAACCTGTGGGAAATAGTGCACCTATAGTATAAATAAAGAAATGTATATAAAATTTTATCAACATGAATTTATAATGCTCATGGGCTTTATTATTTAATTTAGTGAGATGATCGCAATGAGATCCACTCTACTCTGGAGTTGTACTGTGATTGATATACATGTACGTAGGATTTAGCATGAATAAGAAGAATATTCATCCATTTAAATAATATGCATATTGATTAGCATTCGTACTTTGTTAAATAATTATGCATTTATAACTAAAAAGAAAAGTATAGTAGAAGGACATTTTTTTATTAAGAGAACAAAATATAATTATGGTATAAAATTGGTATAAAAAATATATATAAAACTTTATCCATGTGGATTTACAAGTCGCTTATTAATGATTTTATTGAAATTGTTGTATGCGTATAAGTTGTATAGTTATACTCTCTTAAGCAGTTATGATGTTATATCATATGCAAAAACCTGGTATAAATCATATATAGAACACTTGTTTATTTATTATTTCCATCCATTTTTAGTTGAATGAATAACTAAATACATTTAATTAATGACAATAAACTCTAGAATTAAACATATTATTTCCATTTTATATATTCTGACTGTTTTTTAATTTTTATTATAGATGGGTGATGGACTAAATAGTCAGATTTTTTTGGTTTGGTTTTTTTAATTATTGTCCGGAAAAAACTCAAATAAAACGATTTTTTCAATCCCCACCAAACAGACAGATCACATTTTTTTTATCAAATTCTTTCCCATATTTCCAACCATAGTAATAAGTGATTTTATTATCTACAAACGTTAGAAGACATTTAAATTTTAGCTTTTTAAAAAAATTTTTCTGGAACTATTTAATTATTTAAGAATACTATAATAGTACTATATTTAAGTGGAAAATTAGTATTAAGCGAGAAGTTTGAACCTTCGAACACCTTAGTGGGAAAAAACATACCGTGCATCGAAACAAAGCAAGGATTAAAGAAACTACAAGTTTTCTCTAACGGGTTGAGGTTAGATAAAAAAACTGGTTCTGTCGTAGCATTGGTTTGGATGGTTATGGCTTTAATTAAAATAAATCCTTCTTACAAATCGCTGCTCAGTGGGATATATTAAAAGCAAATATACAAAAAAGACCCAAATCACTTTTTTGGGTCAACTTAAACTTCTTAAAATAATATTGCACTGATATTAAAAAAAACTAATCTCAATCCAGTGAACTATCTGTCAGAATTGTTCTATAGTGACCAATTGCCGTACATATGAAAAGCTTCAAAGAATGACACTAACGGTTAATTCTTGTCCTCCATTGATATTTTTGAACCGTTAATATGAATGATAATGTGTTTAATGGGTAACCGAATGTTTTAGTGATAGAGAGTCGATGCATCATCAAGTTTCTGTAGTATAACTGCAAACTTCTCCGTTTTCTCTGTATTGGAATATTTTAAAGGCTAAGGTCAAAATACCAGTGCTCTTTCTCGTGAATGAATAAAAATTCTATATGTTATCGTTTTTAAGTTTTTGTACTCTAAATAGTAACAATTTTGTGCTTCTCCGCTATACTCCGCTTTAATGAAGAAGTCAAAATAAACTACAAAACATCGACAATAATTTTATATTAAACTAAACTATATGCTATAAATTAAATCAAAAATTAAAACTTCAAAGTACTAAAACAGCCTTTTTAAAGAGACTAACGCAACCACAACACTATCAAATTATATTAGTCGTTAATATCTATAACAAAATGAAGAAAAAAAATGAAAATAAATTAATATTAATAATTATTAAAAAATATAATTAATAATAATATAGTTTAAATATAAAAGCTTTAATGATCAATTAAATTTCATTAATACTTGCAAATATCTGTAATCAGTAGTGCTTTATAACTTCACTATGTATATGTACAGACATATATATAATCGTAGCCTTTAAAGAAACGTTAAAGCATTTTTTGCTCTGATTCAACTAGAACTGATAAGATAAAAAATAATTAAAAATAAACAATTTAGAACAATAAATAATTTGAAGCAAATTCTTTTAAAATTTATTTATATTTGCATACTAAACAAAATATTTTACTATTTTACTTATAAAAAGAAACATTTTTTTTTTTTTGGAATTTGACCCAAATCCGCAGCCATATAAGCCAACTTTATACTTTATTTTTCCGTTAAACGTAAAACTTATTTCCTCAAGCCAATCGATTTGAGCTGGTTTTATGGCTGATTCATTTTCATAGCTAAAAACAACAAAAATCCAATATCAATAAAAACAAAATTATCGCACTCATTAGATACTTAGATACTTTTTACTTGTGTGTTTAGTGTTCGGTGTTCGGTGTATGGCATTTGGTGTTTGGTGTTTCAGTTTGCGGCTTTTGGCTGTGACTGTGACTGTGGCTGTAGCTGTGGCTTTAGTGCCTTTGCAATTTTTGGCCAAGAGTGATGTAACAAAGTTTTCGTTTTAATTTTTGTTTACCTTTTAAATATTTTATAATTTCTGATGACAATACATGTGCCAGTTGGCCGTCGTCGTTGTTGTTTGCAAAAAATATCTTTGCTGTTTGTTGTGTCGTCATCATTTTGACAAATTGGAATTCCAACTGAGATTCTAGCTAAATGGAATTTGCATAGAAATTGCAATATCTGAAACGATTTTTAACGAATTATGACATCAATTTTCGCAACAAATTTGATTGTTGTTCTTTCAACATTTGGTGCCGCCGCGCTACTATTGCTTATTATATTTATTTACTTTTGTTCGTGGCAGACAAATTTCTCATGGTTGTTTTCAAAATTTCTGGGAATTTTTACAGGCGATCGACCTGCCATAATAGCGCCACCTGAGAGCGAATGGTATCACGGAAGATTAGATCGTTATTCAGCAGAGTCTCGTCTGCAAGGCAATGGAAAACTGGGCAGTTATTTGGGTATGTATTTAAGTATTATTTATTTTCTCTATTATTTTTCTCTAATGCAACTACGTAAATCTTAGTACGCGAAAGCGATCGTAAACCTGGTTCATATGTGCTCAGTTATTTGGGCCGTACAGGCATTAATCACTTTCGGTGAGTCACACTTACAATTACACATGTTGTGAAATATTTTCAAATAAATGTTATCGTTATGTTTATTGTGTTTCAATAGCATCACTGCAGTTTGTGGTGACTTTTACATTGGTGGCAGACAATTCATTTCATTGAGTGATCTGGTCGGCTATTACACCTCATGTAGTGATTTGTTAAAACGTGAGCGACTTGTCACGCCAGTTGCACCGCCAGAGCCAGTCAATGACAAGAAACGCGTTGTCGCCATACTACCATACACTAAGATGCCAGATACAGATGAACTGAGCTTCCAGAAAGGCGACATATTTTTCGTGCACAATGACATGGGCGATGGTTGGCTTTGGGTAACGGCACATCGTACCGGTGAACAGGGGATGATTTTCCGTGAATTGGTAGATGACTTAGATGTTTCAATTGATCCTAACACAGTATTTCCATGGTTTCATCCAAATTGTACCAAAAATGAAGCTGTTGATATGTTGGTAAAGGGTGAGTGTCTCCCTTATTTCTAATATCGTTTCATTAACTTTTTAATTTTTTTAAATTAAATTTAAATTGTTTTTATTTTTTGTAGCTGGTCCTGGCAGTTTTCTGGTGCGTCCTAGTGACAATTCACCTGGTGATTATTCACTTTTCTTTCACATAAATAATCAGATTCAACGTTTTCGCATTGAGAAGAAAGGAGTGCGTTACTTAATGGGTGGACGCACTTTTGAATGTTTGGATGCAGTTATAAATCGGTATCGCAAAGAGCAGATCGTAGAAGGACATTCTTTAAGTCATCCGGTTAGTATAATAACTTTCAGTTACTTTTAACGTAATAATAAACTTTTGACTTATCACGCATGCATATTCAGGTTGTTAATGGCTCTCAACCAGAATTCAATCAACAATTTGTTGTTGAAAAAGCAGCAGAGAAAATTTATGCAACTTTGCGTGAATGTCGAGATCAAATTGGTTTAAAAAAAATCAAAGGCATCAAACACCATGGACATCTCAATAAAAAATCAGATAAAACAGCAAAATGGAAGCAACTTTATTTTGCACTTATCAGCGAGGGTTCTGAAACACATTTATGTTTCTATGACAATCCAAAAAAGACTAAACCGAAAGGTCTCATTGACCTTTCTTGTGCTTATGTATATCAGTGCCATGATTCACTTTGGGAACGACCATATTGTTTTCAAATAGTAGAGCGTGCATTGCCTTGCTTGGCCACTGCCACTTATCTTTGTGCACCTAGTCAAGAGAGTTATGTAGAATGGATAAATGCACTGAAAGCACAATGTGGTTCACAGTTAAGTCGTGCACAGAAGAAAGTGCCACGCTTGCGTGAATTACGTTGTCTTAACTTACATGTATTAGAGGCACATCGTTTGCCATTTAAATTAGTGCCACATCCTTATTGTAGTATTTCGTTGAATCAAGTAAAAGTTGGAAAGACACGAGTTAAGATAGCACCTGATCCAGTTTGGGAGGAAGAATTTGTGCTAGAGTAAGTTAAAGAATTTTTTGTTCATTTTACAAGCAATAGTTTTTTTTTTTTTTGTTTTATTTTTTAGTGATGTGCCACCAGATGTAGTTTCATTAACTATTACACTAATTTCACGTGGCAAACGTGGTAAGGACTCAGAAGTGGCTGAACTGACTATCGATCTCGCCTGTCTGAAGAATGGTTTAGAAACCGAAGAATGGTATCAACTCACAGGCATGACACCAATGGGTGAATGGGGTTCATTACGTTTGCGTATGCGTTATCTTGATGATTTAATTATGCCCTGCGAAGAATACAGTCCACTGCAACAATTACTACTTGAACCTGAATTATATTCAGTAAAAGCGCTTGCAGAACTTTGTCATAATGATCGTGTGCCATTAGCTACAGCATTGTTACGTGTTTTTCGTCATGAGAAACGCGAAACAGAACTGATAAGAGTACTTTGCCAAGCTGAAATTGCACGTGAAAATGAGACAACAACACTGTTTCGTGGTGCTTCCCTAGCCACCACGCTAATGGATTTGTATATGCGTACTGAATGTACAGGTTTTTTACAGTCTGCTGTATCTGAAACTGTGCAACGCATACTTGAGAGCAAGCAATCTGCGGAATTGAATCCCACCAAAATGGATGTAAATGATGATGCCTGTTCAAATGCAGAGTTCCTTTTACAAATACTTGATCTTGTAACGCATTCAATATTCACCTCACCAGAGGCTTGTCCGCGTAGTGTTCGTTACATATGTAACTGTTTGCAGAAGGCTGTTGTTTCAAAATGGCCGACGGAGCGTTTAGTACGCACACGTGTGGTGTCTGGTTTCATATTTTTGCGTTTGTTGTGTCCTGCACTTTTGAATCCAAGACAATTTGGCTTGGTGAGTGAAACACCGCCCACTGCAGCTACCCGATCTCTAATTATGGTTGCAAAATGTTTACAAAATTTAGCTAACCTTATTGAATTTGGTGCAAAGGTAATTTTAATATATTTTTAAGTGTATTTAAATAAAAACATATATTTTTTAGGAACAATATATGGAAGTTGTAAACCCATTCATATTAAAAAATAAAGAACGTATGATTGTCTTCCTTGATCAATTATCACTTGTCACAGATCCAAATCCACCACCTGGCATGTTTGTTGAACAAAATAATAGTCATCATAATCAGGATACAGGTACATAGAGTATATTTTTATTGATAATGTGTTATTATATTCTGTATTTCCAATAGTGTCGATAAGAATTTGAAAAAAAATCACCACTTTATTTTGGTATTTCATTTAATCTGTTTTGTCAGAAGAGTTATCTTAATTTCTAAACGTTAATTAAGTTGTTAATGAATTCATCAAGTTAATTTTCCTATATATTTTTCTTCATATTTTTTATTATTGCACTTTTTCTAGTACGCTATTTTTATTTGTGCTTTAATTTAAAGTTAAATTTGAATTTATATAAAATTTCATTATCATAATTTTGTCTTTGTACAAAAAGAATTTGATAATTAATAGTTCATTATTTAATTTAAGAATCCCCTTATGTCTGTATTTATCGTCATTTATTGACTCAAAACAAAATTTTTTTATTTTTTATCAGGACATAAACCTGGTTGTTAAATTACTTCAGTAATATTTATATACTAAATAGAGACAATTTTATATTTAATCGTA
This sequence comes from Teleopsis dalmanni, assembly GCF_002237135.1. Classification (NCBI taxonomy): domain Eukaryota; kingdom Metazoa; phylum Arthropoda; class Insecta; order Diptera; family Diopsidae; genus Teleopsis; species Teleopsis dalmanni. Next base: position 156,804,804 of record NC_051846.1, on the reverse strand, counting down.
ATATTGCGTTGCGTTTCAAATTCAACCATCTACGCATGGATGTCGCGTAAGTTAATTGCTTCACACTGAAATTTTATTTCATATAACTTATATAATTTATACCTATATTGAATCTTTTTTCGCCGATCTTGGAACTTCCTTTCATTACATCCTATTGTGCAGTGATTTGCCATCCTTGTATGTGTTTACTTTTCAAGTCGGCTTTGGTTGCAATATCAATATTGGCTCCAACTCATAGTCTATCATTTATGTACCATCTAGTAATTATCTACAAGAACTTCAGATACTTTTCATCTGTTTTAAAAACACCTAAATATATAAAATCTTTTTTATATATTTAATCCATATTTTCGCGTATATACAGATAGATTGATGTACTGAATTTTAAAACCTTATCGACGTCATTGTAAATAGAGCAAATCGAAGTCAATTCTTATACAATTTTTGTTTTATTTTTTTTATTTTGTGTTTGAGATTATATAAATATTCTCGTTTTCATATAAGTTATTTTAATCTCGAATAAATTAATACAATGCATTTGTTACAGGTCGCGAACTGGCTACTTTACATCACATTTGCGTTTCTTATCTGCCTGAATTGCAAGATTTATCAAATATACTATCGATTAAAAAACTCGTCACTGTAACTGACATGTTAACAAAACATAAATTAAAATACCGTGAAATGATAAGTTAAAACCATAGCAATTCCAAAATAGTTGCCAGGTTAAAAGAACAATAACTTTAAAAAATAACAGACTATTAGCTTCCGCTGAATATTCAGGACAACACCAATTAATACCTGCGACAACGACATCCTTAAAACACATAAAAAAAATCATAAATTTGAATAAAGTAAACTTTTTACGCGCTTACAAATAAAGAAAAATAAATAGAATTTCCTTATAAACATATATATATATATCTAAATATATATATATAAAGTAACCAATATAAATTTTGTTTACTTAAGCTGATAAACTTTAATATGCAGATAAAAATTGGTAATATATAAAATGCATATGTATATGTATATGAATACAATTTTTTACATTAGCTTTTAAGGTATTTAAAAATACGAAATATTAAAAACCTTTGCTAAAATTTACAAATTTTGTATCGTTTTCATGTAGTTTATAAGAAAAATTTGTATGTTGTTTTTTATTTAATTGAACCCAAAATATTCAAGTCAAAAAATATTTGAAACAGAGCGTAAAATGCCATAATGTTTTCTTTTATTTAATTAGTATAATTTTTGTTATAAAGAAAAGTCCATGAAACTTGGTGGTACGCATGGCGCTATTGCTAAAATGTATCCAAAAAAAGAAATGCGAAAAAAAAATTTATAAATATTAATTATTATTATGAAATATACTATTTATTTTATAATTTTCAAGAAAAAAAAATATACAAGTAATCAAAACTGTTATACGATAAGTTATAGCTTGCAAAAATAATATATGTATTTTCTATACAATTAATTACTTGTATGCTTTACAGTCACCTTTCAGCTATCATATATTTATCTATATACATATACCCACTTTGTAAACATTTGCTAAAGCTATTGTTTTAACTATATTTTATGCATTAAACTATTGATATTATTATAATATGTAAAGACAGAGTGCTATTTATTATCTTTCATAATTTGTGTTTCGTTCTGAAAGACTGATAACAATATTTTTCTAAATTAAATCAGTTTTAAATTTATTTAAAAGTTGTGTTTAGTATACCGCTTTTAAAATGTTTGTCACTGTAATCACTTATTGTAAAAATTTATAATATATATAAATTAAATAAGAATGTTTGTTTAAAGTATGCGCTCTGTTTTTATCTTTCACCATTACACTGTTCTCAGCTTCTGTTTCGAATTTTAAGTAAATTTTTTTTATAACATATTTTAAAGAAAAAAATAATTAAGTAGTAAAACTTATAATAAAAGAAATATATATACGTATATATATAATAATATCCTAGTCAAAATAAAACCAACCCGACTTTATTTTATAATACCAAGTAAATTTTCATGCAAATATTTTCAAATTAGTGCCAGCACATTATAAAACGTTATGATCGCGCATAATATAACATCCCAACAGTGAGCACAACTCAAATATGCGCTTTGAAGAAGTTGTGAAGCGCATCCCTCTCCTTGCAGATAATGCAACTTTTTACATTGCCATGTCATTGGAAAAGTATGCGCTTCGACCTCGCTATACACGAAGCGTTTTAAATGCGCTTTAAATAATCATTTACAAAGCGTATTAGAAGCGCTTGGTATTTCTAGCATATAGACCTCCAAAGTGCTATAAAAAAACACAGATTGGCAAAGAGAGCGATGCGCTTTATTAGTGCACTGTACAAAATGCATTAAATATTTTTGTTGGGATAAAATAAATTTGATGTTTATGTGCAAAATTAGTAATTGAAATTGTTTTTCTACCAATCCGATATTTTAGATATTATAAGAAAATATTTTTTCTTTTCAATATAATATTTTATAAATATAAATCAATATTATTAAATAAATACCAGCTTTTAAAATTTTTTAACACTAATTTCACTTACAATCTTTGTTAAATGCATTTATTTGTATTTTATTTTATTAAATGTTTACAGTATTTGTATGTTTAAAGAATTAATAATCATAACGTTTATTTTTATCAGTAAAAATAACTTCAGTGAAGTTTAATTAAATTTTTTTTGTAATGAAAAGCATATTTCGTATTGCTCAATAAATTTAACATAATTTAAAACATATCTTTTAATATTGAAATAGTTTAAAATATTTCACTTTAAAATGTTTTCCTGTTATAAACATTATTCATCAAACAATTTCAATTATTATAGTTTTTTTTATATAATAGAAAACTCATAATCGTATGCAATATTAAAAAAAAAATTAATAAATAAATTTATACAAATTATACAAGCAATTTTCAAAAATTTTGTATCTTTTTAAGAAAAGTAAAATAAACTTAAAACAAAAATATATGTAATAAAAAATTTATAACATAGAAAACCTTATTAAAAACATATAATATTTTAGAAGTTTAAAAAATAAAATAAAATAAAAATGATATATTAAAATGGAATATATGCGTTTAAATTATTAGATCATATTCGTCTTTCTTTCCTTCCTTTCCTATCATTATTGGTACTGACTTAAATAAAATTGTGTTGTACCTTGTCCAACATTACCATTATATTTTATAATTGGAATTTGAAGGCTAATGTGTTAAAAATAAAAACACTGTTTGTAAATTATAATTAAGTCTATTGCATTATTATTATTTCTACACAAAAGTTTTCCACTGGATTCTATTTTGTGCTATTGCTCTGCTCTCAACTCATTAAACGTTTTGTCTCTCTTCTGTTAAACTGTCCTTCTCCAGATTATTGCTGGTCTGCCTTTGCGCCTAGTCCCCTGGGGTTCCAGGTAAGTGCAGCATGCGCGATATCTTCATAAGACTTAGGCAGTGTGTGTCCAATCCAAACATACTTCTTTCTTTTTATCTGTTGCATAAGATTATATATTTTTCGAAATTATCAGAAATAATAAATTTAAAAAATATACTAATGAAAGTTTGCGCTAGCATTAAATAAATCGAATTATAAAGCTTAAATGCACAAGAGAACGCTTTTGTTGTTGTTGTTTAATATTTTTTTGCTTGTAATACACACAATATATATTAATACAATTAACATACAATATATTGAAAAAATAGCAATATGGAATAGTAGAAGTAATATATGAGATAAGGATAACAGTAGGAAATAATGACAGACTAAGTATTAATCCAAGTCTATTGAATTAGATACAGCATAAAATTGTTATTACAATTTTTAAATTTTGAAAACATGGCAGATGTTTTGTGCTGCCAGCACTTTAAGTGTATAGAATATACTAAGCATTACTGCCATGGATTTTCTAATGTCAGATGGGAATAGGAATTTTCAACCTGCAAGTCTACTTCTAGTTAAGACCAAATATAAAGAGTCAGATATAATGTGACTAGAGGCCTAAGCATAGTCAACATGATGACCCGTAAGATAGCCTACCATTAACCTCAGTTCTACGGAGAAATGATACATTACCGTAGTTATAAATGAAAAACATCTTTCTACCATGTCGAAATGCCGAGCCAATTCACAGTGAGACTCCAACCCATAAAATTAAGTATTTGATTCTCCAGTCCTTGCCTGATGATCCCGCGGTGTCATTACGATTGATTCCTGTACGGGTAGGCATCGAACAAAGGACTGTCAGTTGCTGTAGCATGTATAAGTAATCCATCAAGATACTTGAAGAGAAATTCTACGAAGACAACGCATTGATTGTTGTTTATCTGGTGCACCAACTCCGAAAGACCTCTGTGCCAACTCTTTGCTTAGCATGCGAACTGTCAGTTATAGTACAAGATCAGTTTTGGTTCTAAAAATGAAGTATCATTTTTCCAATCCGTATGATTTAGAATGAGAACTCAAATTTCCTGACGAATTTTTTCGGTTCTTAGATAAAAAAGAATAACTTCGCTTGATTTAAAAAAAATGTAATCTCATGTAATCATCAGTTAAAATAAAAGTTATTGGAAATCGTATTACTCTAAGTAATAAAGCAGCATGCCGAAAATTAAGGCGAAAGTGAGAATCGTTTCTGTGCGTTCAAATTTTTTGGAAATGTTTAAGACGTTTCAAAAATATCTTTTGTAATACATTCTTATTTGTGTTCATTATTTTTGACGCTATAAAATCCCAATTTGTTCAGTTTGAGGTAATTGTTTATGTGATATATGTATCATTATTCTTTATTTTTAAATTTGTTATTAAATGTTTTCATCCCTGTTTAGAGCTTTGTCAGTTACTAGTATTTATTACTGCATATATGGATATAGCCAGAGATGGAGGATTGGAAAATGTAACCTCTTTTCTTCGCCCTATAGGTGTGAAGAACATATTATTTTAATATCGTTGTTTCTTCTGGTTCATCAACTAAATAGAAATGTTTTGTTTACATTTTCAAATTCAAATGCGCTTTTTAATATTTTATTATGATATTGTATGCATTTCACATTTCACATTTTCTTAATAATTTTATTTTACTTATTGGGTCTGCTTATTAATGGCTGTGAAAAATCACGACCATTTATTAAGAACAATGCATTTGAAGCAATGAATTTATATTGATTTGGATTTGGATCCCATTTTTACTAACCTGTCTTAAAAGATAGTATATTCTGGTACACAATTTTTTACATTAATATTCGAAATATTTTTAAAAAACATGTACCTCTATTTCATACTTTAATATTAGTAAATAAAAACCTGTATTTTTTTTTAAGAATCTGAGTTTATTTTTACATTTATATACTTTTCAAAATTTTTTGTTTCCCCATATTTTTCAATGTAGCAAAAAGATAATACACATATTAATTATGAGTTACATATTCGCTTAAAAGTACTCCATAATTCTTTTATAACTAAAATTATGCTAAACGTATATTTCACAATGTTTAAATATGTATGTGTAATAGATTTTAAATATTTTTATTTTTTATGTAAGCATGAAAATTCACAAAAAACCACTACATAAAGCTACAAATTTGATTACTAATTTTTTTTGTTTTTGTTTATAACAGTGAATTTTATTTTATATTTGCAAATATTTTTGCATTTTTATTTTATATTTATATATATTTTTTATTTTACGTATAGTTTAGAACTTATAATTTAAATATAATTTAACATATATGAAATAAAAAAATCAGTACAACTAATAAATTCTGCTAATATATAAAATTAAATTTAAAACTAATTTAAAGCAAAAAAATTCGTTTAAAACTATTTTAAAATATAATTACAATAATATTTTAATTATACATAAATATTTTAAAGATTAAAATTATCACAGGGTATTAATATAAAATTTTTTTAATTTTGCATATACATACATTCAATTAAGTATTTTAATTGTGTTCTTGTCATACAAAACTAAAAATATTTTATTAACTTAATTTAAGTTACAAAATATTTTGTTTAATTTTATATATAAATTCTACACAAAATTTTTTTATTTTTTCAAAAAAAATTTCATGAAATATAAAAATAATTAGCATATGGATTTTAAACAAAATATTTTTTGAATTATTTATGTTTCTCTTTTTATTTAGAAAAAGTAAAAACTTTAAATAATATTAGATAAAAATAATTAACTAAAAATTGATTTAAACAATTTTGTTTAAATTTATCTAAATTTCTTTGTTTAGTCATGTAATCAAATAATTTATATCTGAAATAAATTGCACCATGTCCCAGCTTTTTCCATTGGTTATGTAAAAATATGTATGTACTTAATTTTTAATTACTTTTAATATTTTAATTATTTTTATAATTTCTATAATTTTATTTAAATTTATTTTTATTATTCATTTAATTTTAATAAT